>NC_135969.1:27433506-27739599 GCF_053455715.1 Rhinoraja longicauda | reverse complement strand
AGTTCTTCCTTTGAACAACTTCAATCTCTCCAAACACATAATTTATACACAAACACAGTTCATTGCTTTTTTGTGAAACCTGGTGGTGTACAAACTTTGAAACAATTTTTTTTAAATTTGTTTTAACTGTATTTCAAAAGGTAATTTTTGAATTATTTCACGGGTTCAGGAACAACTGCTTTCCTATAACTATCAGCTGCTTGAACCAATCCACATGATGATAAACAAACCTTGACGATGGAACATTATGACTTCAGACTTTAGACTTGAGAGATACAGCATGGCAACAGGCCCTTCGGCCCACTGATTTGGTGCCAACCAGCGATCACCCATGCACTCGCACTATCCTACACACAAGGGACAATTTAAACTTTGCAGAAGCTAATCAGCCTACAAACCTGTACGTGTTTGGGAGGAAACTGGAGCCAACCCATGCGGTCACAGGGGGGTCGTACAAACAGGGGGGTCAGACGGACAGCACCCTTAGTCAGGATCAAACCCAGGTCTCTGGTGCTGTCAGGCAGCAACTCCACTGCTGCGCCATCGTGCTGCCCACAGCACTTGCAATACCATGGACTACGATCCTGACTACGGGCGGCACGGTAGCGCAGTGGTAGAGTTGCTGCTTTACAGCGAATGCAGCGCCGGAGACTCAGGTTCGATCCTGACTACGGGTGCTGCACTATAAGGAGTTTGTACGTTCTCCCCGTGACCTGCGTGGGTTTTCTCCGAGATCTTCGGTTTCCTCCCACACTCCAAAGACGTACAGGTAGGTTAATTGGCTGGGTAAATGTAAAAATTGTCCCTAGTGGGTGTAGGATAGTGTTAATGTTACGGGGATCGCTGGGCGGCACGGACTTGGTGGGCCGAAAAGGCCTGTTTCCGGCTGTATATATATGATATGATATATGATATGATGATATGATATGATATGACTCATTTTTTTCCTTAATAGAACAGAGAAGCAGGCCCTTCGGCCCACAGTCAATGGCAAACATGATACCAAGACCAAATCTTATCTGTCCGCACATAATCCATACCCAGCCATTCCCTGCCTCTGATTTGAATTTTACTTCATTGGATGTAAATTTGTGGAAGTGGCTATCCAAAACTCAATCTTTCTATCTATCAGGCTGGTGTGTTGACTCAACTGATAGGCAAGTCACAATGGAGACACCTCATTATGTTATTTTGATTCAGCAGAAATGCAGTAGACCAACGTTGATTAATCTCAACCTATCTATTTAATCTTAATTACTGAATTCCCTCTGTGATTTTTTGTCATTGTGGAAAATCTGCAAAGCTGAACTTGCGAAGATGAAATAAAGAAGTGAGCTGTGCTATGGAGCTTATCTGGGGTTTCAATCATCTTTTGAATGAACTGTAAAATGAGTAAACCTTTAGGTAGATATTAATTATAGAGAACTTGATTACTTTGCACTGAAAGAGTAGTGCAATTCCTGTTCGAGCTGACAGCAGTCACAACCTCTACCAGCCAGGAGATTTTAGAGCACAACCAACTGAGTTTAAAGGGCACATACTCCAACATCATAATCAACAAGAAGTTCATAAGTTCATAAGTGATAGGAGCAGAATCAAGTCTACTCCGCCATTCAGCAAGGCTGATCTATCTTTCCCTCTTAGCCCCATTCTCCTGCCTTCTCCCCAGAACCACTGACACCCATACTAATCAAGAATCTATCTAACTTTGCCTTTAAAATATCCATTGACTTGGTCTCCAAAGCCTTCTGTGGCAGTGAATTCCACAGATTCACCACCCTTTGATTAAATAAATTCCTCCTCATCTTCCTAATGGAACGTCCTTTAATTCTGAGGCCATGACCTCTGGTCCTAGACTCTCCCACTAGTGGAAACATCCTCTCTACATCCACTCTATCCAGGCCTTTCACTATTCGGTGAGTTCCAATGAGGTTCCCCCCTCATCCTTCTAAACTCCAGTGAGTACAGGCCTAGTACCGTCAAACGCTCATCATATGTTAGCCCACTCATTCCGTGGATCATTCTCGTAAACTTCCTCTGGACCTTCTCCAGGGCCAGCACATCCATCCTCAGATACGGGGCCCAAAATTGCTCACAATACTCCAAATGCGATCTGACCAACGTCTTATAGAACCTTAGTATTACATCTCAGTTTTTGTAGTCTAGTCCTCTCGAAATAAATAAAGAACTTTCTAACACTCTGCTGAAAATCACAATTTTGCTTATGCTTGAAAGTTTTCATGCAGTCTACCCCATCAAAAAATGATCAACTACTCTCTGTCAATGTAAGTTCCCACCAAGTAATATCCCAAAATTCCCAAAATTCTGGTTGTGTACATTATTCTTTTCAACTCAGTGGAGACTAGACAACAATTTATTACGGCATTCTGGAATATATAGAATGCTACAGCACAGGAACAGGCCCTTCAGCCCATAATATTTGGCTGAACATGATGCCTAGTTAAACGGATCTAATCTGCCTGTATGTGATCCATTTTCCTCCATTCCCTGCACTTCCAAGTGTCTATCTAAAAGCCTCATAAACATCATTATCGTATCTGCCTCCACCATCACCCCTGGCAATGTATTCTAGGCCCAACCACCCTCTGTGTGGAAAACTGGCCCTGCATATCTCCATTAAACTTTCCCTCTCTCACGTAAAAGCTGTGCCCTCTAGTGCTGGACATTTCTAACATGGGAAAAAGATTCGGACTATGCCTCTCATAATTTTATACACTCCCCTCAACCTCCGGCATTCCAGAGAAAACAATCCAAGGATATCCAACCTCTCCCCATAACTGAAACCTAATCTAGACAACATTCTGGAAGTCTGAAGAAGGGTCCCGACCTGAATCGTCACCTGTCCTTTTTCTCCAGAGATGCTGCCTGACCCACTGAGTTGCTCTAGCACGTTTTTGTCTAGCATTCTGGTAAACCTCCGCTGCACTATTTCAAAAGTTTCCACATCTTTTCAGTAACGGGGTGACAATATTGCAGGGAGATGAGATAAAATGTTAGAAAATGCATGTTCTTTTTTTTCTTCCTTCTTTTGAGTTGGGTGAACTAAGGAAGAAAAACATTGTGGAAAGTAAGATGTGATAAATCCAAGAAAATGTGGGCAAACTTTAGTATTCCAGTGCTCAGGTTCGGCGAGGCATTATGTGAACAGGACTGATATTATGGCTGCTGGTTAGGAGAAGAAGTAAATAATAATGAAAATAAGAGTTCATGCCAATTAATTGGAATAGGAAAGATAACATTTGAAAATGAAAGCCTAGAGGATAACAGAATTAGAAAAAGAGAATTAGATATGAGATACTTGCCAATTTTAAGTGTGGGATAAATTTATAGTTGGCAAGGATTATTCCTCAGTGAAAACTCAACATAAGCCTTGGGTGTTAAAGTTGTAGTTTTGTTCCAGAACAATTTCTAACCTTCCTCAGTGCATTTTTGTTTTGCTAGTTTTTTGTTAGTGTTGCATTTTTTTCTACTAAAGTATTAAATCATACGTTTCGGATAATAGGTAGTGTTTCATCGTGCCAGTTTGTTGGTAATATCATATCATATCATATATATACAGCCGGAAACAGGCCTTTTCGGCCCTCCAAGTCCGTGCCGCCCAGCGATCCCCGTACATTAACACTATCCTACACCCACTAGGGACAATTTTTACATTTACCCAGCCAATTAACCTACATACCTGTACGTCTTTGGAGTGTGGGAGGAAACCGAAGATCTCGGAGAAAACCCACGCAGGTCACGGGGAGAACGTACAAACTCCTTACAGTGCAGCACCCGTAGTCAGGATCGAACCTGAGTCTCCGGCGCTGCATTCGCTGTAAAGCAGCAACTCTACCGCTGCGCTACCGTGCCGCCCTTATGAACTCTCTAATCTTACTCTTTATGGCATCGGAAGGGTTGAATTTCCCAAATAGAAGCGTCCACCAATGGAAAATCAGATTTCTGTCACATAGGAATGTGAGCCTGTCATTCAGCCACTTCAGCCTGTTTTGTTAACAAAAAGGACACAAAATTACTGAAATAACTCAGTGGGTCAGGCAGCATCCCTGGAGAACATGGATAGGTGATGTTTTGAACAGTCAGGACCGTTCTTCAGACTGACCTACTTTAAAGAATTGCAGGAAAATAACTGCAGATGCTGGTTCAAATCGAAGGTGGACACAAAATGCTGGAGTAACTCAGCGGGTTAGGCAGCATCTCAGGAGAGAAGGAATGGGTGACGTTTCGGGTCGAGACCCTTCTTCAGACTGATGTCTGGGGAGGGGGCGGGACAAAGATAGGATGTAGTAGGAGACAGGAAGACAGTGGGAGAACTGGGAAGGGGGAGGGGAAAGAGAGGGACAGAAGAACTATCTGAAGTTAGAGAAGTCAATGTTCATATCGCTGGGGTGTAAACTGCCCAAGCGAAACATGAGATGCTGTTCCTCCAATTTGCGCTGGGCCTCACTATGACAATGGAGGAGGCCCATGACAGAAAGGTCAGACTGGGAGTGGGAGGGGGGGTTGAATTGCTGAGCCACCGGGAGATCAGGTTGGTTAAGGCGGACTGAGCGAAGGTGTTGAGCGAAATGATCGCCTAGCCTGTGTTTAGTCTCGCCGATGTAGAGAAGTTGACATCTGGAACAGCGGATATAATAGATGAGGTTGGAGAAGGTGCAGGTGAACCTTTAATGAGTTTATTTTTCATTCTCCGACCTCTCGACCTGTTCTCCCTCTGCCATATCTGCTGCTCCAGAGATGCTGCCAGACCTGTTGAGTTACTCCAGCAATTTGTGCCTGTTTTGTGTAAACCAGTTCCTTGTTTCTACAAGCCTGTTTTGTTATTCAGTTTCATTTATCTCTCAACACTGATTTCTCACTTTGTTCCTGTAACTCAAATGACCCTTTGTTAACAAAAAAACAATTAATCTCAATGTAAAACCCAGACTTCATTTGGAAGTGAATATTCCAAATTTCCAAAAGACCTTGCGTGAAGAAGTCCTTCCTTCAATGGGTTGGCTTTCATTTTAAGTTTGCTTCCATCTGTTCACTCTAATGAACGAGCTTGCTACAATTGCCCCATTATAAATACATCCATAATCCATGGCATTAAAAACGTAATCAACGTGACAAAACGTACTCAGGAGAAGCAGTTCGCCAAGCTGCTAGTCCAAGCCTACAATATCCTTCCAAGATTTGACAGGTTAGATGTGGGGTTGATGTTTCCAGCAACGATAGACACAAAATGCTGGAGTAACTCAGAGGGTCATGCAGCGTCTATGGAGAAAATAAATAGGTGACATTTCGGGACGAGACCCTTCTTCGGTGTTTCCACTAGCTGGGGTGACTAGACGTTGAGTGGCCACAGTCTCAAAATAAGGGGATCGCACTCAGATCAGAGATTAGAAGAAATTTACTTTGAATTCTCCTCAAAAAGGCTGTGGAAACTCAGTGTCTGAATATATTTAAAACAGCGATTGATAAATTCTCCGATATTAATAGAATCGGGGCAGGGTGGCATGGTGGCGTGGCGGTAGAGCTACTGCCTAACAGCGCCATAGATCAGGGTTCGATCCTGACTAAGGGTGCTGTCTGCAAGGAGTTTATATGTTCTCCCCGTGACCTGTAAGGGTTTTCTCTGAGATCTTCAGTTTTCTCCCTTCACTCCATAGATGTACAGGTTTGCTGGTTAATTAGCTTGGTGTAAATGTAAAGTAAAATTGTCTCTAGTGTGTGTAGGGTTGTGTTAATGTGCGGTGATCGCTGGTCGGTGCGGACTCGGTGGGCCGAAGGGCCTGTTTCCGCGCTGTATCTCTAAACTAAACTAAACTAAACTAAATTTGGGATTGGAACATGGAAGTGTGGCTGAGTTCAAAGATCAGCCATGATCTCATTGAATAGTGAGGAGGCAACGAATGACCTGGTCCTGCATCTATTGTTGTGCACTTATGTTTTTTGACCGTCAAAGTGAAGACTTTCTCATGAAAGTTGAAGGTGAAAAACCAGAAAGAAAAGTCAAAGTGAGAAAATTTGAAAATGTACTCAAAATCCAAACCTAATGCTCTGACATCTTTGTGAATTTGGCTACAGTCATCAGTGGAATAACAGGGAACAAAATCAAATTACACATTTCAAGACATCTCTAACTCACAGAAATGTGTCTGTCCTTGAACCAAATAACCAGTTAAGTCAACAGGATTACAATGTTTGAGAATGATTTAAGTTCAATTCAGGGTGAGCAACAATTGACTCTTCGTTTTGATTAACATTAATGGCTGAATGGACAGGAACCCAAGCACTTTTGTCACAAACCACCTTAATATTAACACAAGGTGCCCATCACCGATTTTTAAAAAGAGAGATAAAATTGTCTTTGCTGAGGGAACACTGTATCACAAACTCAGTGTTGTTTGTAAAGCATCTGATATTACCCATGGTGAAACAGGCTGCAAAAAAGAAAGGTCCGGACCCGAAACGTAACCTATCATTTTTCTCCAGAGATGCTGTCTGAGCCATTGAGTCACTCCAGCACTTTATGTCTATCTTTGCAAAATACATTACATTTGAGCTGAGTCATAACGTAATACATTTCAGCAAAGTAATAACACACCGCAATGTAATCTGCAGACATCGTGGACAGTATTTAAGTAAATAGTGAACCATTAAACTGGTCTCAATAATTGATGCCATTGTACAGAGATGGCTTGAAAATAATTTCAGATTAAAATCAAAGGCCATTTTGTCAAGAGACATTTCTATCACCTGCTAATGGCATTAGGGGCACAAATTATACTCACATTTTTCTGTAAAATTTATGAACAAAACTCATTTTCCATTGTCAAACATAATTTATCTGCCTTGCACAGAGCAAACAGGTAGTATTATTAAATATAAATATTCAGGTTTTGAAATCGTATTAGCATAAAAGATATTCCCCGAGTTCCTCTAGTTTCATAGATAAGTATATTTTGACCCACCCAAAAGCCCTGCAAACTAATGGAAAACTATGCAATAATTGGGGCGGCACAGTGACCCAGCCATAGAGCTGGTGCCTCACAGTGTCAAAGACATGGGTCTGATCCTTACTACGGGTGCAGTCTGTGCAGAATTTATACGTTCTCCCTGTGACCGCGTGGGTTTTCTCCAGGTGCTCCGGTTTCCTCCCACATTCCAAAGACGAGTACGTTAATTGGCTTCTGTAAGTTTTTCCCTGGTGTGTAGGATGCAAAAGTGGGATAACATAGAACTAGTGTGCAGGTGATCGTTGGTTGGCATGGACTCGGTAGGCCGAAGGGCCTGTTTCCAGGCTACATCTTTCACTCAATCAAAAGCCTAAAATATAAACCTTGTTTCTCATTCCACAACCTAATCTACTGTGTGTATTCCAGTATGTTCTGTATTAATACCACATTTAGGACACACAGACATGCCACTGTGACTTTTGACGGCATTTATCTACTGTAAATGCTTAAATTAAATCAATTGCAAACAAATTGGGCAAGCAAATCCTGTTAAATGTTGTGGCTATACCAGGGCTACATCAAGAATCAGTAGACTGGAGAATGAAACTGTCTGTGTAAGAAGGAACTGCAGATGCTGGTTTAAATCAAAGATAGACAGAAAAAACTGGAGTAACTCAGCGGAACAGGCAGCATCTCTGGAGAGAAGGAATGGGTGACGTTTCTGAAGAAGGGTCTCGACCCGAAACATCACCCATTCCTTCTCTCCAGAGATGCTGCCGCCCTGCTGAGTTACTCCAGCTTTTTGTGTCTATGTTCGAATGAACCTGTCTGTTGGCATAGCTGTCTCACAGAGACTATTAATTCATTTATTCTCTAATCATAGTGAAAATAGAATATTCTGCACTTTGTGCTGTTTCTCTACCTTCAAAGGTTATCACGCAGGAAGCATTTTGTTTTTCACACGATCTAAATGAGGCTGACTTTCCCTCGTAGAAAATAATTTTATATTATCATATCATATCATATATATACAGCCGGAAACAGGCCTTTTCGGCCCACCAAGTCCGTGCCGCCCAGCGATCCCCGTACATTAACACTATCCTACACCCACTAGGGACAATTTTTTTTTTTTTAATAACATTTTTACCCAGCCAATTAGCCTACATACCTGTACGTCTTTGGAGTGTGGGAGGAAACCGAAGATCTCGGAGAAAACCCACGCAGGTCACGGGGAGAACGTACAAACTCCTTACAGTGCAGCACCCGTAGTCAGGATCGAACCTGAGTCTCCGGCGCTGCATTCGCTGTAAAGCAGCAACTCTACCGCTGCGCTACCGTGCCGGCGAGCAATGGAAATAAATGAAATGCAGTGTTGCTCTCTGGCATTTGTATGAAATATAATTCGATCCTGGGGTTGTTTGGGAAGTAATTATGTTCTATAGGTTTGCTCTGCTTCATTTTGCAGCGTTCATTAGGAACAAAGGGGTTTCTATTGCTGAAAAGGTCAAAACAGGCACTAAGTGGATGATCAACCAGTCCTGTTTGAAAGTCTTGTTTCACACACAGTCATTGAGACCTTTTAGGGCGGCATGGTGGTGCAGTGGTAGAGTTGATGCTTGACAGCGCAAGAGACCCGGGTTCGATCCTGACTATGGGTGCTGTCAGTACAGAGTTTGTACGGTCATGACAGCGTGGGTTTTTCCCGGTTGCTCCGGTTTCCTCCCACACGCCAAAGGCATACAGGTTGGTAGGTTAATTGACTTTGATAAAAATTGTAAATTGTCCCGAGTGTGTAGGAGAGTGCTAGTGGTCGGTGCGGTCTCGGTGGGCCGAACTCGGTGGGACTCGGTGTTTCCGCGCTGTATCTCTAAACTAAACTAAACTAAATTAAAAGATGGCTTCACATCTTCATCCAATTCCATTAGTCTAAAAGGAAATTGTTGTGAAAAAACACTGGCCCAGCATTATCGTCCCCATGCCACACCAATGCAGGGCATTGGCACAACTAGTAAAGCTCTGGATTCACAGCTCTAGAAATCCACATTCTCTCCTGTTTGGGTGCTGTCTGTATGGAGTTTGCAAGTTCTCCCCCGATGGATTTACTCCTGGCACTCTGGCATCCTCCCACATCCCAAAGATAAGTGGGTTGGTTGGGCAATTGATTAGTATAAGGGTGTAGATGAGTGCTAGAATCTGGAGAATAGGGGAAGCATGAAGGTTGTTGAAGAGAATATAGGGAAAAATAAAAGCGGTGCAGGCTCGAAGGGCCGAATGGCCTACTCCTGCACCTATTTTCTATGTTTCTATGTCTTTTAGGACCGAGATGAGAAAACATTTCTTCACACAGAGAGTGGTGAGTCTGTGGAATTCTCTGCCGCAGAAGGTAGTTGAGGCCAGTTCATTGGCTATATTTAAGAGGGAGTTAGATGTGGCCCTTATGGCTAAAGGGATCAGGAGGTATGGAGAGAAAGCAGGTACAGGTTACTGAGCTGGATGATCAGCCATGATCACATTGAATGGCGGTGCAGGCTCGAAGGGCCGAATGGCCTACTCCTGCACCTATTTTCTATGTTTCTATGTTTCTATGGATTGATGTAGGATTTATGCTAAAAAGGTGATTGATGGTTGGTGTGGACTGAATGGACCGAAGGGCCATTACCCATGCTGTGACTCACTATGAAACTCTGAATATGAATAGAATAATAAATGGAGAGAGTCTCACAAGGGAACATCCAGAGTGAGAATTTATCAACATTATGTACAAAAACCGAAGGAAATAATAAAATTAGAGGAAAAATATAGGCAAAAGAAACAGGCACTCACAAAACCAGAATTGTTTTTGCAACTGTTGTCTTCAATAATGGACAATATTTGAGCTGTTTTTGACTTGAACTGATCTTTTGATTTTTATTCTAAGATGTGATCTAATGTTTGATATTTACAAGTGTGTCTGCGGGTAGAGAGGGCATCCGTTCGCTGAACCATCCAAACAAAGGCGACGGCTGGAGGCCCTGCAGCAGCCTAGGGCTTACCTGGATCAGGCACCATTCCATTAGGCCTAGAGTGTGGACTGGACTGCAGAAATGGCACCAAATTTGGGGACTCAGAAAATAATTTCACTGTGTTTTGAAGATATGACAATAAAGCACCATTGAATCAAGGTTCAAAACATAAGTTTTGGCGCAACAGAATTATTAGGAGACAATTCAGATTACAATCGTGCCTCATAGTGGATGGTCATATTTGCACCTACTGAGTGCTAATGAAAGACTAGTCTGCTTTTTGTCCACTGACCCAGCACTAGCAATTCTAAGTGTGATCATTAAATCCAGAAGAAAAAGAAAATGCCTCTGAGACATTATTCATGATATGGCATGCTCTGATTCTGAATGGTTTCACTTTGGTTTCCCTGGATCAAAAAGGGTTTTTTTAAATTGCAGATGCTGAAAATCTAACATAAAATAGCGAAAGACTCCAAAGATGGATCTTCAACCACTATTTTTTGCTTTAATTGATTCAGGATAAGCCACAAAAATCACAAAACAAAATCATGATGAATTTAAAAGAAAATATCTCAATATATCACTCATCTGCCCACTATTCCCATTCTATGAATGATCCTAAAGAATATTAAACACATACCTCTGAGTGCGACTGGGACATTAGATTTACACATGGAAGTGCAGGGAATAAAGGGAGATGGATTATGCACAGGCAGATGAGACCTAAAAACTAAACTAACTAAAAAAAAAGAATCAGTTAAACTTGGCATCATGTTTGGCACAAACACTGTTCCTGTGCTGTACTTTTCTATGCATTATGTTCCCACTTGTAAGAGTAGTATAGTTTCAGCATTCCCTTATTATTGCAATGGGGTTTCAGCCTAGATACTGATTTCAAATAGTCTTAGTTTCTAGATAGAGTTCAATTTAGCTCTTAGGGCTAAGGGAATCAAGGGATATGGGGAAAAAGCAGGAATGGGGTACTGATTTTGGATGATCAATCTTGATCATATTGAATGGCGGTGCTGGCTCGAAGGGCCGAATGGCCTACTCCTGCACCTATTTTCCATGTTTCTATGTTTCTACTGGGTCAACTGAGCATGTACAGATTTGACCTAAGTATGGGCAAAGCGATAAGATTGAAAAAATAAATCACTTTTTATACCCAAGATCAATGCAAATGGCTGCTTTCAGCCTAATTAAATCCGACAAAGCCAAGGAGGCTTTAAAAATGCATAAAAATTGAGCTATTCCGAATGATTTTTTACATTTCATTTGTCTGCTGAGGTTTAATCTAATGAAAGATGTCTGTCATTATGAACAATCTCATACGGTATAAAACTCATGGCATGTATAAAGGCCAGCCCAAGTGGCATGAAGATAATTGGATTTGGAGTTAATCTTTCATGCTCCATGCAGCCTGGTTTAAATCATCGGAGGTGTTGAGTGAGGAACTATCCAGAGTTCTCCATTCTTTATTTATCCTTTTTCTTTTTCTGGTTTAGCTTGTCAAGGAAATTAGTTAATTGGGCGGCACAGAGTGCTTGGATAGAGTGGACGTGGAGAGGATGTTTCCACTATTGGGAGAGTCTAGGACTAGAGGTCAGAGCCTCAGAATTAAAGGACGTACCTTCAGGAAGATGAGGAGGAATTTCTTTAGTCATGGGGTGGTGAATCTGTGGAATTCTTTGCCACAGAAGGCCAAGTCAGTGGATATTTTTAAGGCAGAGATAAATAGATTCATGATTAGTACGGGTATCGGGGGTTAGGGGAAAAAGGCAGGCGAATGGGGTTGAGGGGGAGAGATAGATCAGCCATGATTGCATGGTGGAACTGACATGATGGGCTGAATGGCCTAATTCTGCTCCTATCACTTATGACCTTATGACCACAATGGTGCAGCTGGTAGAGCTGCTGTCTCACAGTCCGGATTCGGTCCTGACCATGGCTGCTTTCTATGTGGTGTTTGCAAGTTCTCCCTGTGATCGCATGGGTTTCCTCTAGCTACTCTGGATTCCTCCCACAGCCCAAAGGCGTGACGGTTTGTAGGTTAATTAATGTCTGTAAATTGCCCCCAGTTTGTAGGAAGTGGATGGGAAGGTGAAAATACATAGGACAAGTGCGAATAGCGATCGATGGCTGGCGTGGACATGCTGGGCCGAAGGGCCTGTTTTTATGCTGTATCTCTAAACTAAAGACAAAAAGCACAATGATGTTCCAGGTGACCAAGAGTGTGACAGGCGTGTGACAGGCGTGTGACAGGAGCATGTTTTCCTTTTTCCTACCCGCCACTTGTGTAAATTCCTATGCTGACACAGCTAATCAAAGTATTCCAAACGGCCAGCTCAGTTGCAATCCAATTTCTATGCCAAGATATCCTTCCTATCCAAAAAAACTCCATCCTGGTGCAATTTTCAATGTTTCGTATCTGTGTCTCATCAAAACCCCATGTGGTGTTTGTAAGTGGTGGTGTAACATTCAGAGGACATGAAAACCAGTGCAAACCTCAGGTCATGTATGTCCTGTCTCACAGCACACTACCACTATCGGGTTCATTTTCATCGAAATTCTAGAGATTCTCTTAAATATCTTTTACTGCAAGGAATGACAGGGAAACAAGAAAGGTTAATAATGGGGGGCATGGTGTGTGCAGCGATAGAGTGTCTGCCTTACGACGCCAGAGACCCAGGTTCGATCCTGACCACGGGTGCTGTCTGCACGGAGTTAGAACATGCATAAGCTGTCTGTGTGGAGTTTGCATGTTCTACTTGTAATCGCCTGGGTTTCCTCCAGGTTTTCTATTTTCCTCCTACGTGCCAAAGACTGTGGATTGGTAGGTTAATTGGTCACGGTGAGTGTACAGGTGAGAGGTAGTATCTGAGGGGATTTTATGACAATATAGGGAGAATAAAAGATGTGATTAATGTAGGATTAGTGTGAATGAGTGGATTATGGTTGGCAAGGCCTCAATGGGCCAAATGGCTCGATTCTGTGTTATATCTATGCCTCTGTAACCCTGATCACTCAGAAGATGTTTCACTTTGTATTCTACCTCAGAACAATGATCTCTGCAGATGACGCAGTAGGATTGTGGTATCCGCACATTATCAGAGGGCACAGTTGTTCCTACAACCATTCCCTTGATACAGTACCAGAGGTACTACTTCACGTTGATCGCAAAGGTTATGAATGCTCCAGCTATATATTCACTGCTAATCATCTGTTGCAGATTCCTTTCATTGCATTTACTTCTCAAAACGTATTAATGATCTGCAATTCTACTCTTACAAGTCCTAAGTGATACTGGCTGTGAATTACAACAAAAACTTATTTGCGACTTTGTGGTTTCAGTATTGATATCTTGATTTCGAATGGTGTTATAATTATTTCTTCTCAGCTTCTTCTACAAGCCGCAGGCATGATTGCAATGCAAAATCCAGTGTTTTCTGAACCAGACCTATGTTAGTGTTAGAAGAGAAGTCAAGGTCTAGCAAAACAGAACTCTATGTTCTCATATTATTCACCCAGCCCAAATGATGCATGCACAGATCACACTGTGCTTAAAAGACCACTCGTTGGGCGAATAATAAGTTTTAGGTGTTATTCATTAAACTAAACTTTGAAGAGATTTGGTTAATAGTAATTAAAGCTTCTTTATGCAACCCCAGGCTGTAAATTAAATACAATTTAATTGATTTCTTGTCATTTACTCTACACAAGCAACAAAGAAGGCATCAAACAAGGAATCATTTTCTGTTCCTCTCTCTCGGTTTCTTTGTTCTATATAGATGTAACTGTTTTTCTTTAATGATTAAATCTTAACAGGTTCCTTCATGCCAGTGACATCCTCCAACCAACTGAACAACTGAGCTGGAGTAAGTTTGAAGGCCATGGAGCTTCTATGGGGGACGTGGGCAGGCGACATTCCTCAGATTCTTTGGGATTCCTTGGGATTCTTCTTCAGGTGCTCAGGAAGGGTCTGAGGAAAGGTCCCGACCTGAAATGTCACCTGTCCATTCCCTCCATGGATGCTGGCTGACGCATTGGATTACGGCAGCTCTTTGTGTTTTACGGTAGAGTTGCTGCCTTACAGCACTTACAGTGGGGACCCGGGTTTGATCCTGGTTACGGGTGCTTGTCTGTATGGAGTTTGTACGTTCTCCCCGTGACCGCGTGGGTTTCCCCCAGTGAACTTCGGTTTCCTCCCACACTGCAGAGATGTACAGGTTTGTAGGTTAATTGGCTTGGTATGAATGTCAAAACAATTGTCTCTAGCTTAGGACAGGATTAATGCGCAGGGATCGGTGGTCGGTGCGGACCCGGTGGGCCGAAGGGCCTGTTTATGCGCTGTAGCTCAAAAACCAAAACGACCAGAGAGTTGTGAATCTGTGGAATTCTCTGCCATAAAAGGCAGCGGAGGCCAATTCTCTGGATATATTCAAGAGAGACTTAGACATAGCTCTTAGGGCTAAAATAATCAATGGATATGGGGAAAAAGCAGGAACTGATTTTGGATGATCAGCCATGATCGTATTGAATGGCTATGCTGGCTCGATGGGCCAAATGGCCTATCCCTGCACCTATTCTCTATGTTTCTATGAAATCTGTATTTCCTTGTGCCTTAAATGTTTAATTGATTTGAAATGATTTTTAAGTTTGGACAAACTACAATTTGAGAACAACTTGAGAAAAGCAAGGTCACCAATGAATGGGCAAAGGAAGTGGGAGATAAATGAGATGGCAGAATTGGAGGAGGGCAGGGGACATTACAGAGAGAGGGAACTTGAGGCCTTTCTCTTAATACTAGAGGTCATGGGCTGGTGATTTGGATTATTAAAAGCCCACTTGTTGATGAATACTGTGCTGATTTTTGACATAATCTTATTACAAAGTTTAGTTTAGTTTAGTGATACAGCATGAAACAAGCCCTTCGGCCCACCATCTGCACCAACCAGCAATTCCCGCTACTCTACACCCACTAGGGACAATTTTTATTTTACATTTATACAATTATACCAAGCCAATTAACCTACAAACCTGTATGTTTTTAGTGTGTGAGAGGAGACCGAAGATCTTGGAGCAAACTCACATACAAACAATCACCTGTAGTCAGGATGGAACCCGGGTCTCGGCGCTGTAAGGCAGCAGCTCTACCGCCGTGCCACCATACTGCCCTTCTCAAAATTACCATGAAAAAGTCAGCAACACATTCCGAGTGACAGCTCAAAGTGGAGAAGATGCATTCAGCTTGGCAATGAGAATCTCACATCAATGCATCGAGAAACTCAGTGTAAGACAGTGAAGAGGGAGTGCATGAACTGGCCTGACAAACTGCTAACCAACTAGCTCCATCACGCACATTGTCTCTCATCTCTGGCAAAATCCGTGGGTCCCACATTAGTTTCAACAGTCACCTGAAAAACCCACAGAACAGAAGTAGAAACAACTTCTGTACTGTGATAAGATTTCAACAAGAGGGTAAGAATCCAAAACTCAGTAGTAAACCCCAGAGACCAGGTAGAAACAAAATTGCCTGGAACTGATTTCCTTTAATATTGGAGGTCAAACTATTTTTCCGAAAACCTTTGGGCAGGATAGGGAGATCGTAATATCTTTTTAAATTGTTAGAGCTTTTCAGTTGAGTTGGTTGCAAGTTTGGTGTTTCGTAACATGTCCTCGGAACTAAATGTTAGTTGTTTGTTCAGTATATTTTCTAACATTTTGAAGTATAATACTTTTTGGCAGGTTACAAAATCCACTGCGCCAACCACAGCATCAAATTAGGGCGTCATGCCAAACGCTGTCATCTGTGTTTGGTTTCGCAATAACATCTTGTGTGGTCAGTTGTTCAAGGGGCTGCGGTGGCCTCCTGGTTAAAACAGAAGGAGAGAATAAAGAACAAGTCACCTCAATTTGGTCCCCTTGCGTTAATGTTGGAAAGGGAAAAGGGCCAGAAGATACAATTCTACCAAAAGAAATATGACCAAAACACTATGGAATAACGTAAAAAAACAGACCAATAGCCCAATAGCCCAATTTAGCTTGGGCTAAATTGCTTAACACTCTTCAAAGAAATTACAACTTTTTTTTCAAGAAGTCATATAAATGTTTTAAGTTTGTGAAAAACTGAATGCTTCCAAGTAAGTAAGCAACCAATAATGTTCATGTTCTGGTCCTGAAGCATATGGCAATTAAACACTCAACTTACTCTCTTGTCACTTGCTTCTTTAGTTGCTTTTGTCAAGTATATGGCAACGCCCTGCCTCAGGTAATTTGTGTCTGCCTCTAATTTGTCCTGGTCTATTCTTGCCTCCAGTTCTTCACTTCCCTCCCCCAACCCTCCCCCCATCCACCCCCACCGCCCCCCCCCCCCCCCCCCCCCTTCCGCCACCACCTACTTTCAGTCTGAAGAAGGGTCCCAACCCAAAACATCACTCATCCGTGTTCTCCAGATGGAGACACTGCCTGAGTTACTCCAGTACTTTGCATCTAACTTAATTTTCAGAAAGTATGTGTCTTTTTGGGTGGTTGCAGAGTTAAAATGTGCCGGCTACATGGAGTAAATCAAGGCATGCGTTTACTTCTTTGTCCACTGCACAAATAGAAAATGATAATTTATACATATGAATCAGTAACGAACAGATGGCATGAGGGTCTTCCAAACATTATTAAATTCCAGAAATACTGCCAGAACCCATCATCACTGGTAAATGAACTATATAGTTAACCAAAAACATCGAGTTCCTATTGTGCTCATTTCAGCTAACTGTTATTATTACCATAAAAAGAGGCCTGTCATAATCATAAATTAACCTCTTTCCTACCATTGAGTGCTTCTCCATATATAAGAATCTCCATGAAGTTAAGAATTCTGGGGGACCAAAATGGACACAACATTTCCAACAGCATCGATCCAGCATTTAAAAGATTTTCCTGGACTATCTGCAACAGAAAGTACAAATACGGAGGAGACAATTACGCACAGGAAGTGTGAGTGTGGAGGTAAAGATTAGTGGAATGATTAAACTGGGACACTTTCTCAACAAATCGGCTTGAAAATCGGAAGAGGAGACAAAGAGTATACATAGGTACAGCTTCAATCAAACTTCTTTTTTTCCTAATTAGGTTCTTCCCCCAGCTATCTGATAGAAACCTTTCCTATTTAGTTTATATAAGGAGGATGCCCATTAACTGTAGTTAGTGGAAAAGAACCTTCTGTTAAGTATACAACTACTTAGACTGAAGAAGGGTCTCGACCCGAAACGTCACCCATTCCTTCTCTCCCGAGATGCTGCCTGACCTGCTGAGTTACTCCAGCATTTTGTGAATAAATCGATTTGTACCAGCCTCTGCAGTTATTTTCTTATACTACTTAGACATTATGGTGTTGGGTATAAAATATGTCCTGGCCTTCTGAATAGACTACATACAGTATTTCTTCTTTAAACAAACTGTTATCTCAGTACTTAAAGTAAAGGCTACCTGCTGTCGGACTGACTATAGGGTCAGACTTCTGCTGTGCATGCTCATAGAGTCACGGAGTCGTAGATTCATAGTTATGGAAACATGAAAGCAGGTTGATCACCTTGTCTACCTGTGATGCCATTTTCAAGGAACTATGTACCTGCACTCCTAGATCCCTCTGCCCTACAATACTGCCGAGAGTCCTGCCAATCACTCTGTCTGTAGGTCTTGTACTGGTTTGACTTGGACAATCATCTTCGCTATCTACAATACCACCCACTTTAGTGTCATCAGCAAACATACTAATCATGCTTTGTACGTTTTCATCCAATTCATTGATATAGACGACAAAAAGCAATGAGCTCAGCAACAAGCCCTGAGGCACACCACTAGTCAGAGGCCTCTAATCTTCAAAAACAACCTTCCACCATCACACTCTGCTTCGTTCCATGAAGCCAATTTTCTATCCTTGCTTCCAATGCAATCTAACTTCCCAGAGCAACCTACCATGTGGAACCTTACCATATGCCTCATTGAAATCCATGAGGCATATGGTAAGGTTGGCTGCGCCTAACGGCTGCGGCTCTCTGGCAGTCTGTTGTCTGTTGTCTTTTTTTCTTTTTTTTTGTTTGTGTCGGTGTTGGGATGGTTTTTGTTTCTGTTTTTGGCTGTGTATGTGTGGTGGGGGTGTGTGGTGGGGGTGTGGGGTGGGGTGGGGGGGTGGGGCGGGGGGAAACCTTTATTTTATTAGGTCTCTTCCCCGGGGCGCGGCTCGGCTGCGGGCCTTAACATTGCCGGCGCAGCTCGGCTGCGGGACGTTTCAGTGCCCGGTGCGGCTCGGCTGCGGGCCTTAACATTGCCGGCGCAGCTCGGCTGCGGGACGTTTCAGTGCCCGGTGCGGCTCGGCTGCGGGCCTTAACATTGCCGGCGCAGCTCGGCTGCGGGACGTTTCAGTGCCCGGTGCGGCTCGGCCGCGGGACGTTTCAATGCCCGGTGCGGCTTGGCCGCTGGACTTAACATCGCCCGGTGTGGCCGCGGGACGTTTCAGTGCCCGGTGCGGCTCGGCCGCGGGACGTTTCAATGCCCGGTGCGGCTTGGCCGCTGGACTTAACATCGCCCGGTGTGGCCGCGGGACGTTTCAGTGCCCGGTGCGGCTTGGCCGCTGGACTTAACATCGTCAGCGCTGTTCGGCCGCGGGACGTTTCAGTGCCCGGTGCGGCTCGGCCGTTGGACTTAACATCGCCCGGTGTGGCCGCGGGACGTTTCGGTGCCCGGGGCGGCTCGGCTGCGGGCCTTAACATTGCCGGCGCAGCTCGGCCGCGGGACGTTTCAGTGCCCGGTGCGGCTCGGCCGCTGGACTTAACATCGCCCGGTGTGGCCGCGGGACGTTTCAGTGCCCGGTGCGGCTCGGCCGCGGGACGTTTCAATGCCCGGTGCGGCTTGGCCGCTGGACTTAACATCGCCCGGTGTGGCCGCGGGACGTTTCAGTGCCCGGTGCGGCTTGGCCGCTGGACTTAACATCGTCAGCGCTGTTCGGCCGCGGGACGTTTCAGTGCCCGGTGCGGCTCGGCCGTTGGACTTAACATCGCCCGGTGTGGCCGCGGGACGTTTCGGTGCCCGGGGCGGCTCGGCCGGGGGGCCTTCCATCCCCTTGCGGGGGCTGTGCGTGTCGTTTGCCTCGGTAGGGGTCGAGCTGCCTGTCCGTGGGTGCGGGGGGAAGAGAGGGGAAGTTTTGTTGCCTCCATCACAGTGAGGGGGTGTTTGGAGTCACTGTGATGGATGTTTGTGTTGGGGTCGGGTGTCCTGTGTTCTTTTCTTTTTGCTGTATTTTGTGTGACTGCTGAAATTTCGCTCGGTGTTGTGCCGAGTGACAATAAAGTGTTGTTATGTTATGTTATGTTATATATACAACATCTTCAACTCTGCCCTCATCAACCTTTTGGTGCCATCTTCAAAAGACTCAATCAGATTCATGAGACACGATCTCCCACATATAAGACCTTGCTGAGTATCCCTAATCAGCCCCTGTCCATCTATACTCATGTATATCTTATCCTTCATTATACTCTCCAGTAACTTTCCAACCACAGATGCTAGACTCACTGACCTGCAGTTCCCAGACTTTTCCCTGCAGCCCTCTTACATGGAGGCAACAAAATTGCCACCCTCCAGTCTTCCGGTACCTCACCCTCGTTGTTGCATTCACAGGCAAAAGAGAAATCTCCACCATCACTGCACCCCGAATGTACACCACAGTTTGATCATGTGCATGATAAATACATAACCTCTGTACAAGTACCTCACTGATCACAAAATCATAATATTTAGCAAAAAATAATTTGTTAGGCTACTTGTCCAAGGAGATTAAACAGTGTACAATGATTTTGTAGTTAAACTAAACAAATTAAAAAGATTTGTTTAGGGAAGCAAACAATGAAGTTAAAATTTTTAAAAATTGAAAACCACTGATATCTTTTTAGACCATGTATAAATAAGATGGAAGAGTATGCGTGTTAAGAGAATGAAAATGTCCTGGCTTCTCTTCGTGTTATGAGGACAAACCTTTTATTTCATTATTGCTGTCGTGGGAAATGGCAACAGTGATGAATGTGAAGGATTGTTCACACTCTTCTCCAGCTCTAGAGCCATTGCACCCAAGACACCTCCCAATTCATCACGATCTGGTTTCTTAATATGCTGGAGTAGGGTACGCCCTCGTCCTTGATTCTGTAGCTTCAGCAGATGGGTTCAGCATCTTGAATGGCCTAACTTTGGGTCGGCAGAAACCTTTTATTTCATTATTGCTGTAGTTTAGTTTAGTTTAGAGATACAGTGTGGAAACAGGCCCTTCGGCCCACTGAGGCCGCACTGACCAGCGATCCCTGCATATTAACACTACTGCTACACACACTAGGGACAATTTTACATTTATACCCTATAAATGAACCTACAAACCTGTGCATCTTTGGAGTGTGGGAGGAAACCGAAGATCTCAGAGGAAACCCACCCGGCCACGGGGAGAATGTACAAACTCCGTACAGACAGCACCCATGAACGGGATCGAACCTGGGTCTCTGCCACAATAAACGCTGAAAGGCAGCAACTCTACCGCTGCGCCACCGTGTCGCTCGGAAGTGTGCAATGGCAATAGTATAGATGGGATGCTAGTCAAGTGGGCTGCATTGACCTGAACAGGACTGACCTTACTGAATGCAGTGCACATACATCGTGTGTGACTGTAAAGTCTTCACCTTCCCAACCAGTGCCCAAGAGAAGAAGATAAGGCTTTGGGTTGGGAGGTCATGAAGACATCCAGCCTCTGATCTCTTCGTCCAGTTGTATTTCTCTCAGTGATGATCATCAGCTCACACAACCCCCTCACCACCACCTCTCAGGGTGCTACCATTGAGCGTTCAGTGATGGCTATACCATTGAATGTGAAAGGGAATTAGATGGATCCTACACATGTGATGCTCACAGCCTAGCATTTACTTTAGTTTAGTTCAAAGATACAGCGCGGAAACAAGTCCTTCGGCCCACCACACCCGCGCTGACCAGTGATCCCCGCACACTAACACTATCCTACACACTAGGGACAAGTTTCAATTTTAACAAGCCAATTACAAGGCAATTACTACAAACCCGTACATCTTTGGGGTGGTATTTCTGTGGTACAAGTGTTAATCCAAGCCAGAATGGTCCTCAATTCGTACTGCATGCAGACAAGGGATTGCTTTATTACCTGGAGAATTAAGAATGACCAATGGTGGAAGGAGATCATTGACGAAGCAGCTGAAGATGGTTGGATCCAGCACACCACCCTGGGGAACTCCTGCCGTGATGCTCTCCTGCCTTTCCCCACCCCACAAATAGATCAGGTAGACGCAGAGTCTCATGCCCACAGTAGGGGAATTGAGAACCAGAGGACATAGGTTTAAGGTGAGGGGTAGAAAGATTTAATAGGAACCTGAGGAGTAACTTTTTCACACAAAGGGTGGTGGGTATATGGAACGAGCTGCCGGAAGAGGTAGTTGAGGCAGGTACAATCGCAATGTTTAAGAAACATTTAGACAGGTGCATGGATAGGACAGGTTTAGAGGGATATGGACCAAATGCAGGCAGGGGGACTAGTGTAGATGGGACGTTGTTTGGTATGGCCAAGTTCGGCTAAAGAGCCTGTTTCCATGCTGTATGACTCGATGACTCCATGACCCGGTGAATTATTACCCCACCCGATGATCATCACTTGGGGGAAAGCACTGCATCGACAAGGGTGACAAGATCTGTGTAGGCCATTTTTACAAGCATTGTTAGGAGTGGCTTGGTCCACCTTGTGAAGCTGGACAACTCAGCCCCAACAGTTACTTTGCGGTCCTATCAATGAGCTGTTTAACCTGTCACAAACTGAGCATCGTTTAATCCAACAATTTTGCAAGTCTTCCATTGCCTCAGTGCGTAAATACCTACAGATTGCAAGCACCAAACTTATTTTGTATTTTATCAATCTGCAGAGGAATAAATCCTGCCTCAAACAATAGCATGCCCTGAATTGTGAAGTAAATGACATTCATTTTATACTGAGCAAATAAGGATTAAATTCTTCTTCTGAAAGGAATCATCTTGATTCACCAAGTCCCCTTTTTAAATGGACTAGCATACAATCTGACAATATGGAATTCTATCATGGAAAAATTTAGAGACTTGAAACTGGACAAGGACATTCGATCTGTTTCTCAAAGGCAATCAGCAAATGCACAAAGTGTACGAAGGAACTGCAGCTGCTGGCTTATACCGGAGATAGACACAAAGTGCTGGAGTAACTCAGTGGGTCAGGCAGCATCTCTGGAGATAAGGAATATGTGACGTTTTGGTTCAGCAGGTAATCCCCGTCGGAGAGAGGAGGAGAATGCTGCCTGACCCACAAAGTGCAGAACATTCTATTTTCACTATGAGTAGAGAATAAATGATTTAATAGTCTCTGGGAGACAGCTCTTCCAACAGACAGCTTCATTCGAACATAGACACAAAAAGCTGGAGTAACTCAGCAGGACAGGCAGCATCTCTGGAGAGAAGGAATGGGTGACGTTTCGGGTCGAGACCCTTTTTCAGAAATGTCACCCATTACTTCTCTCCAGAGATGCTGCCTGTCCCGCTGAGTTGCTCCAGCACTTTGTGACTATCGTCGGTATAAACCAGCATCTGCAGTTCCTTCTTGCACATTTTGTCTGCTCCACTGCAAAATCTCCTCAAGGTATGCCTACTTGGAAGAAGTTCTCCTCCTCTCCCCAACAGGAGTTACCTCCAGTTCTCCCCCCACCCCCCTCTACTTTCAGTCCAAAGAAGGGTGCCAACCCAAAATACCACCTGTTCCTCTTCTCCAGAGATGCTGCCTGACCCATTAAGTTTACTCAAAGAGGTCAAGCAGCTTTTTTTAGGCAATAGCCCTTGGATTCAACCAAGGAAATCTATGGGACAAAATGAAGGCAGAGAGAAGAACGTGTGTCCGTGTTCTCCACTTGACATATTGTGAAGTCAACTCATTGAGACTCAGTAGCTCAATCACAGAGGTCTGTTTATTCGAAGTGTTCCTCCCCACTGACTCTAGAGGTTACTATACCCACGTGACTGTATTGTGTAGGAAGGAACTGCAGATGCCGGTTTACACCGAAGATAGACACAAATGCTGGAGTAACTTAGATGCCAGGCAGCTTCAGAAAAAAAGGAATAGGTGACAATTCGGGTCAAGACTCTGCTTCAGACTCAGATGTCAGGGGAGAGGGAAACTAGAGGTATGAAAAGCTACAGAACAAATCAGTGCCAGCACCGATGAGTCAGGAAAAGGTTGATGCCGCCTCTGATTTGTTCTGTGCCTTTTCATACCTCTAGTTTTCTTCTCTCCTGACTCTCAGTCTGAAGAAGGATCTCGACCCGAAATGTTACCTATTCCTTTTCTCCAGAGATGCTGCCTGACCTGCTGCGTTACTCCAGCTTTTTGTGTCTACTGATGCTGTATTTAGACGGGCAACAGCCTGAAAGCAGCAATCTCCCTTTTACAGCCAGCATGACCCACAGAAAAGCAAACAACTGCAGAGGGAATCGAAGGGTAGACAATAGACAATAGACAATAGACAATAGGTGCAGGAGTAGGCCATTCGGCCCTTCGAGCCAGCATCACCATTCACCGTGATCATGGCTGATCATCCACAATCAGTACCCCGTTTCTGCCTTCTCCTGATATCCCTCGACTCCGCTATCATTAAGAGCTCTATCTAGCTCTCTCTTGAAAACATCCAGGGAATTGGTCTCCACTGCCTTCTGAGACAGAGAGTTCCACAGCTAAAGGCGAGACTGGTGAAAAGGCAGACAAGGCATTCAAGAAGAAAGAAAATAAATCACACAATGTTGAGCACAGGCACCAGTTCATAAATTCATAAGTGATAGGAGCAGAATTAGGCCATTCAGCCCATCAAGACTACTCCGCCATTTAATTATGGCTGATCTATCTTTCCCTCTTAACCCCATTCTCATGCCTTCTCCCCATAACCACTGATACCCTTACTAATCAAGAATCTATCTATCTCTGCCTTAAAAATATCCATTGACTTGGCCTCAACAGTCTTATGTGCCAATGTATTCTGCAGATTCATCACCCTCTGACTGAAGAAATCCCTCCTCATCTCCTTCCTAGAGGAAGGTCCTTTAATTCTGAGGCTATGACCTCCAGTCATAGACTCTCCCACTAGTAGAAACATCTTCTCCACATCCACTCTACCCAGACCTTTCACCATTCGGCCAGCTAAAGAGTGAACCAGTGAAATGCTCACCACTTCTGACTGAGGTTTGCACCTGTGAGTAACTCGGGTGGATGCTGGCAACACAGTTTCCCACGAGCTAGAGTTTTCAAACTCCACCCTGTGCACCTTTCCATGAAAAGGCAGTCTGTCACCCCGAAAGTAGGTCAGGAAAAGTGACTGATCTCTGGCATTAACGAATACACAGAAAAAAATGTGAAAAAGGAAAACATTCATAAGAATATCAAAGATGCATTTGACAGATAATACCTGTTTTTTTGTCCGCAATCTGAATCCTGCAGGGAATCAATGATAGTTCGGAATTAATTGACAATCCCACAGCGCAAGTCATAAAAGCAGATTAATACTGGAATGGCTGAGCTTTATAGAAAGGAAGCACTTCAATGCACAAGTTCACAGCACAACAATGCTAACAACCTGACAGTAATTGGTAAAAATGTGAGCTTCACGGAGAGAGAGATCAACTGAACAGCAGGTGCAAGGCAGATGGAAATGTCACTGCATCGCAGTGAGAGGTTATGCTGTTAGGTGAGGACTAACATCGATTCCTGAGGTAGGAGCAGCATGAACTGCACCTTAAAGCGACGTGATTGTGCGGCTTGACTGGCAGCGAGAGGAAATGGATGACTGAGCCGTCTCATTCACGGTCAATAAAGAGGCGAAAGCACTCTATGCGGTCTGTTTTCAGGAGAATTGTTCACATAACAGGTAGAGTCCAGCTGGGGCCCCGTTCACCATGTAACTGTTGAGACGAAGGTGTCAGGTGCAGAATTTTAGGACCGAGTATGAAGCTGAAGGATTCAGGCCAAGTCTGAACCCTCCTGATTGTGGGGCCTTGCAACTTAAAACAGACAATGGTGTGGAATCGAGTCTTCACTGGAGAGGGCAGCAGTGAATCCCCAGACTGTTGTACTTCGTGGTCCGGTACCTGTTGTACCTTTGTTGAGACTCTGGACGGACCCCGAGTACACATGTTTAAAAAGTTATCATGGTGGAGCTTAAATCCAGGCTGTTTATTCCAAGGCCACCTGGAACCAGAGTGGCCACCTAATCACATCATTACCTTATATAGACATTACTACACAGGCAAACAAAGTAGTCCTTGTGATACAATAAAGTAGTCCCTACACTATCACAACACAGACCAGTGCTGGCACTGGAGTCTCAAGCTGCACACCCACATTCACCGATGTTCCTGGTGTCACCACGGCGATGTAATGCTGCATAAGCTGGAGAAGGGATAGATCAGGAATCAAGGAAAGAGGGGCACAGGAAGATCAGGAACCAAGGATGGCGAGGAGTTGCCCTTGACCTCCGAGAGCCGGCCTGCAGGGCAGTAAGGTGGTTGAGATGCAGCAGGAAATGCAGAATCAAGGAGCCATCTAAGATCCCCAGAGGCATAGTGGGGTTGCAAATTTAATAGGTGACATCTCACATGTTAAGATGGAGCTCTGAGTTCTGATGGAGAGCAACATCAGATCAGTCAATCACTCCCTGGAAGCCAGCCAACATTTAGGCCTGGTGAGCGCTCTTCCCCATGGGAAACGGACCCATTTTATTGATTGGAGAACTTCTAAATTGTGGGATTGTTATATTTGGTAAACTGCTGACACCTGGGATAATCTGCAGCCTAGGACTTGCAGGATGTCATTGACGTAAGAGCAGTCCAGTCATGAGTCTGGGGCTGACCCTTTGACTTTGAAAATCTCAGCCTACTTGCTCAATCTTTCCTCATTGATCGTCCCTTCCATACCTAGGATTTGAACTTACGAACCTTCTCCAAAACACCGCCAATGAAATCATACTTTAGACTTTAGAGATACCGTGTGGAAACAGGCTCTTCGGCCTACCGAGTCCGCGCCAACCAGTGATCCCCGCACACTAGCTCTATCGTACACACTAGGGACAATTTACAATTTTTACCAAAGCCAATTTAACCTACAAACCTGTACATATACCTTAAATAGTAATACCTTAAATAAGGGGGTCAAATATTTTCACAGGATCCAAATGTGGTCTCGCCAGTGCCTATATAATTATAATAGGACTTATCTATTCCAAGCACCTTGAAAGAAGGGTTGACATTCCATTACTTTTCCCTGTTATCAGCTGCACCTGCTGGCTTTCTACGTTTTTCCCTTGGTGCTGCAACCTTCTGCAGTTCTTCCCCATAAAAAAACAATTCTCTATTCTTTTGGTCTTCCTTCCAAACTCAACAACCACATTTTATCACTTTATAATTAATTTGCCAATCTCTGGTCTGCCAACTAAGGGCATGCATTGGCTCAATGGGGCAAATGGCCTCCCTGATATTTGCAGCAATATCAACCCATCAATCCACATAACTAAAGCATATTGTCCACTCAGTAGGTTGTTGTTGTTCACTGATTAACCAGGGCATGTCCCACCATACAGCGCTTCAAAAATGCCCCATGGACCGTAAAGCACTTGGATGTGAGGGTATAGAAAGTGAAATAAATATTCCTGACGCAGGGTCTCTCGACCCAAAACATTAACCATCCCGTTGCATCCATAGGATCTGCTTGATTCACAGCGTCCCTCCAGGAGTTTGCTTTGACCACCAGATTCCAGCATCTGCAGTCTCTTATATCTCCAGAGGAAGTGCGGGTTTGCGTATTTGGATTCATGGGGTGATTCAGAACAGAAGCAAGCCCTTCAGCCCACAACGTCTATCTCGGCCTTCCAGGACCCATTTGCTCATTATTATTGCGTGGATCACACTGCACAGAAACAGGCAGAAGGTGGTGAATCTGTGGAATTCATTGGGTCATTGGGTATTAAGGTACAGATTGACAGATTCTTAATTAGTATGGGTGTCAGGGGATATGGGGGGAAGGCAAGAGAATGGGGTTGAGAGGGAACTATAGATCATAGAAACATAGAAACATGGAAAATAGGTGCAGGAGTAGGCCATTCGGCCCTTCGAGCCAGCACTGCCATTCAATATGATCATGGCTGATCATCCAAAATCAGTACCCCGTTCCTGCTTTCTCCCCATAACCCTTGATCCCGTTATGCCAAGATTGAAGGGCGGAATAGACTTGATGGGCCGAATGGCATCATTCTCATCCTATAACTTATGAAGGCCATTCAACTCAATAGTTGATGTCGTGCCAAAATTGCCGGATGTTCTGTCTGCAAATAAAAACAAGGACACAGGACTGACAAAATAAACCATCTCCGCTAGAACAAAGGCATGATGGAATTTTTGTAACCTGCACAGTTTGAGCCGTGCTGAATGTAACAAACCTCTGGCGCTGGCTGCACGGAGCAGTGCTCAGCCACAACAAACGGAGCAGATGTGAAATTGTGTCCACCGTATGTGGTCAGTGCCTATGCCTGGTAAGTAATCTGTAGGTTTCAAGGTCTGAAAGAAATTCTTCAAAGTGCCTCAGAGCGCAGGGGTTTAAGATCTGTCATTTGATGGGCAAGAATACAGCTATTTGAACAGATCTAAAAGTTTCCCGAACAAAATATGGCAGTTCAAAGGGCTGAAGAATATCTGGATTCGAGCAAGGTAGATAGGATTGCGACTGGCATTTGGCTGGCATTAGTATTTGCATAATAATTAATGATATGCCACGAGAATGCCAGTGTACTAATGAGGTACTTGTGTACTGCCGGGAAGGCTGACTCTTTGCAATGATTTCTCGTGTTGCTCAAATGTGATACAGTTGTGTTTTGCAGGTTGAAAAGGTTGGGTTTAATTAGTTTCTGTCTTTATCGGGCCCTCCGTTCTTTGCGAATTAGAAGGAAAAAAAAGAGCAGAGTCCTGAATTTCTGCCTGCTGGCATTTTGTTCCGCAATTTTTGATAATTTGTCGATCAAAATAATAGTTGCAAACATCTTTTTAATGTGTTTCGCTTTAATAGGATTGCAGAATTCTCTCAGCTTTTTATTACCACGTTCCAGAAGTCTGGAAAGATTTGCAAGCATAATTGGCGAGATCAAAGTGACGGCTTGTTTTGGCATTAGCCCTCCAATAAGCGATAGGTTTATTACCTACTGTGGGTAAAGAGGTAGGAGTTTAAACCTTAAAATAAAAGCACAGTTTTCCCATGCATTATTTATGACTGAGTATGTAAAAATTAACTGTACTTGTATGATTTGTAAAGAGATTTGCAATCAGTGCATGAACGTTTAAGACCATTTCTTCTTAAGTGAAAAAGTGCACTGGCGACTGCATCTGCCCCAAGCACAAATTAGAAATAAACACTATTGGCTCAGCCAGGATGTACAGGTTACTTTGCACATCTGACTGCTTTCCACAGCCAGCCTGCAGTCATGACAGCACAAAATGGCTGCCTGTGCCACACTGTCGCAGATGAGGGGAAAAAATCTAATCCAAGATAATAATAATAATAATAATAACTTTTTAATTGTCATATGTAGGTTGGCACAGGGTCAACGGTACAATGAAATGTATTTGACAAGACAACGGGTCACCTCAGCAGTAATATTCCAAGGATAAATAAGATACAAAATGACATTGTTAAGGTAAAAAGACAATATTAAAAATAGTTAAAAAGACAACATTTAAAAAAGAATCAACATATATGATTTGAAATGTGTTTATGAGTTCAGAAGCCTGATGGCCTGATGGTAGAAACTGTTCTTAAGTCTGGTGGTACGCGCAGCCATACTCCTGTATCGTCTGCCTGACGGTAACAAGGAGAACAGCCTGCGTGCTGGGTGGCTGTGGTCCTTGATGATGCTGCGTGCCTTCCGCAGGCACTGCTGGTAGAAAATGTCCTGAATGGCCGGGAGACAGTTGCCAGTGATGTGCTGTGCCGTCTTCACCACTCTCTGTAATGATTTGTGGCTGTGGGCTGAACAGTTCCCGTACCAGACTGTAATGCAGCCCGTCAGCAGGCTCTCGATGGTGCATCTGTAGAGGTTTGTGAGGATGCTGGCGTTCATGCCAAACTTCCTCAGTCTTCTCAGGAAAAAGAGCCGCTGGTGGGCCTTCTTTGTTATTGTGTCCGTGTGCAGTGTCCAGGAAAGGTCCTCAGTGATGTGCACACGGAGGAACTGAAAGCTGCTGACCCTTTCAACCTCAGCATCACCGATGTAGATGGGGAGGTGTCCACTCCCCCGCTATCTCCTGTAGTCCACCATCATCTCTTTAGTTTTGTTGACATTAAGAGAGAGGTTATTTTCCTGGCACCAGCTGTTTAGTACCTTTACCTCCTCTCTGTAGGCCGTCACATTGTTGTCTGTGATGAGGCCCAAGATGGCCGTGTCATCAGCAAACTTTAGGAAGCTGTTTGAGCTGTGCTTAGCAGTACAGTCGTGCGTGAACAGGGAGTACAGGAGAGGACTGAGCACACAGCCCTGTGGTGTGCCTGTGTTGAGGATCAGTGAGGAAGAGGTGCGGCTTCCAATTCTCACCACCTGGGGCCTGCCCGTCAGGAAATCGAATATCCATCCGATGATGGAGGTCTCCAGTCCAAGGTCAAGGAGCTTGGGGACGAGTTTTGAGGGAATAATAGTGTTGAATGCCGAGCTGTAATCAATAAAGAGCATTCTCACATATGTATTTCCTTTGTCCAGGTGGGTGAGCGCAGTATGTATTGCCATGGCAATGGCATCGTCCGTGGCCCTGTTTGGTCTATATGCAAACTGAAGAGGGTCCAAGGTGTCAGGGAGAGAGGAACAGATGTGAGTTTTGACTAGTCGCTCGAAGCACTTCATGACGACTGATGTCAGTGCGACAGGACGGTAGTCATTTAAACAGGAGGTTACTGGTTTCTTTGGAACAGGAACGATGATGGATGCTTTGAAGGAGGTGGGAACCACAGACTGACTCAGAGAGAGGTTGAAGATGTTGGTGAACACCTCTGCCAGTTGATCAGCACACGCTCTGAGGGCCCGCCCTGGAATGCCATCTGGCCCTGGAGCTTTGCGGGCGTTGACCTTTTTGAAGGACCGCCTCATGTCTGCCGTTTGTAAGGACAGTGTGGTAGTCCCCCTGCACACCTGTGGACTCATGGTGGGCGCTGTGTTGTCTGCATCGAACCGGGCGTAAAAGGTGTTAAGCTCGTCCGAGAGCGATGCGGTCGGCTGAACAGTGCCCCTGTATTTCCCTTTGTAGTCTGTGATGCAGCGTAATCCACTCCACATGCGTCTGGAGTCCAAGCTGTAGTAGTTAGATTCCACTTTGTTTCTGTAGTCTCTCTTGGCTTTCCTGATGGACTTCCGGAGGTATTGATAACACAGCAAAAAGTAGGAATTAACGGGTCCTTTTCAGAATGGCAGGCAGTGACTAGTGGGGTGTCGCAAGGCTTGGTGCTGGGACCCGAGTTGTTTACTATATATATATTAACGATTTAGACAAGGGAATTAAATGTGACATCTCTAAATTGTGACACAAAGCTGGGTGGCAGTGTGAGCTGCGAGGAGGATGCTATGAGGCTGCAGGGTGACTTGGATAGGTTGGGTGAGTGGGCAGAAGCATGACAGATGCAGTATAATGTGGATAAATGTGAGGTTATCCACTGGTGGCAAGAACAGGAAGGCAGATTATTATCTGAATGGTGTCAGATTAGGAGAAGGGGAGGTGCAACGAGACCTGGGTGTGCTTATACATCATTCACTGAAAGTAAGCATGCGGGTACAGCAGGCAGTGAAGAAAGGCATGTTGGCCTCCATTGCGAGAGGATTTGAGTTTAGGAGCAAGGAGGTCCAACTGCAGTTGTACAGGTTCCTGGTGAGGCTGCACCTAGAGTATTGTGTGCAATTTTGGTTTCCTAATTTGAGGAAGGACATTATTGCTATTGAGGGAGTGCAGCGTAGGTTCACCAGGTTAATTCTCGGGACTGATGTATGATGAAAGAATGGGTCGACTGGGCTTTTATTCGCTGGAATTTAGAAGGGTGAGAGGGGATCTTATACAAACATACATCATTCTTAGAGGATTGGACAGGGTAGATGCAAGAAAAATGTTCCCAATGTTGGGGGAGTCCAGAACCAGGGGTCACAGTTTAAGAATAAGGGGTAGGCCATTTAGGGCTGAGATGAGGAAAAACAATTTCACCCAGAGAGTTGTGAAACTGTGGAATTCTCTGCCACAAAAAGTCAATTCATTGGATGTTTTCAAGAGTTAGATTTAGCTCGTTAGGGCTAAGGGAATCAAGGGATATGGGGAAAAAGCCAGAACGGGGTACTGATTTTGGATGATCAGCTATGATCATATTGAATGGCGGTGCTGGCTCAAAGGGCAGAATGGCCTACTCTTGCACCTATTTTCTATGTACATAGGAGATTAGTGTGCAAAATTAGAGCACATGGTATTAGGGGTAGGGTACTGACATGGATAGAAAATTGGTTGGCAGACAGAAAGCAAAGAGTGGGGATAAATGGGTCCCTTTCAGAATGGCAGGCAGTGACTAGTGGGGTACCGCAAGGCTCGGTGCTGGGACCGCAGCTATTTACAATATACATTAATGACTTGGATGAAGGGATTAAAAGTAACATTAGCAAATTTGCAGATGACACAAAGCTGGGTGGCAGTGTGAACTGTGAGGAAGATGTTATGAGGTTGCAGGGTGACTTGGACAGTCTGTGTGAGTGGGCGGATGCATGGCAGATGCAGTTTAATGTGGATAAGTGTGAGGTTAACAACTTTGGTGGTAAGAATAGGAAGGCATCTGAATGGTGTCAAGTTAGGAAAAGGGGACGTACAATGAGATCTGAGTGTCCTAGTGCATCAGTCGCTGAAAGGAAGCATGCAGGTACAGCAGGCAGTGAAGAAAGCCAATGGAATGTTGGCCTTCATAACAAGAGGAGTTGAGTATAGGAGCAAAGAGGTCCTTCTACAGTTGTACAGGGCCCTAGTGAGACCGCACCTGGAGTACTGTGTGCAGTTTTGGTCTCCAAATTTGAGGAAGGATATTCTTGCTATTGAGGGCGTGCAGCGTAGGTTTACTAGGTTAATTCCCGGAATGGCGGGACTGTCGTATGTTGAAAGGCTGGAGCGACTAGGCTTGTATACACTGGAATTTAGAAGGATGAGAGGGGATCTTATTGAAACATATAAGATTATAAGGGGTTGGACATGTTAGAGGCAGGAAACATGTTCCCAGTGTTGGGGGAGTCCAGAACCAGGGGCCACAGTTTAAGAATAAGGGGTAGGCCATTTAGAACTGAGATGAGGGAAAACCTTTTCAGTCAGAGAGTTGTAAATCTGTGGAATTCTCTGCCTCAGAAGGCAGCGGAGGCTAGTTCTCTGAATGCTTTCAAGAGAGAGCTAGATAGAGCTCTTAAGGATAGCGGAGTCAGGGGGTATGGGGAGAAGGCAGGAACGGGGTACTGATTGAGAATGATCAGCCATGATCACATTGAATGGTGGTGCTGGCTCGAAGGGCCGAATGGCCTACTCCTGCACCTATTGTCTATTGTCTATTGTTTCTAGGTAAGATATCTTCAAATCTTAATCGTATTCAGATCAGATCTCATCTTAATAAAGCCATGTTGATTTTCCTTGTAATTCCCGTCTTTCCAGATGACTTTAGACTTTAGAGATTCAGCACGGAAACAGGCCCTTCCACCCTCTGAGTCCGTGTCGACCAGCAATCATCCTGTAAACTAACACTATCTTACACACTTGGGACAATTTACAGAAGCCAGTTAAGCTACAAACCTATACATCTTTGGAGTGCAGGTGGAAACGGGAGCCCTTGGAGAAAACCCACACGGTCACAGGGAGAATGTACACACACCACACAGACAGACCCATAATCATAATCAAACACGGATCTCTGGCGCTGTGAGGCAGCAACTCTACCGCTGCGCCACTGTGCCGCCGTGCACATTTATCCTTTTCCTCAGCACATTTTTCAATAGTTTCCTTATCAGAGGTGTGAGACTTACTACCCCTTAATCACCAGGCTTGTCCTTGTTACCCTCCTAGCTCCTTGATCTTTGCTGGCTTCTTATCAAGTGGCATCTCACTTGTAGTCAGAAAAGATTTGAAAAAAAATGTCAGAGAGCCCCAGCAATTGCCTCCCACAGTAGCCTGCGATACAAGGTATTTACCCACCTTTACCTCCTATGTCAGACACTGCTGTTAGTTGAAAGCTCACTGCCTTCAATAAAGGATATTCCATTAATAATTCCATCACAGTGATGCCAGGATAATGCACCAGACCAAGGAGACTATAAAAATTAATCTGAGCATTGGACATATTTAGAACAATCACGGCAATTGACTCTTTTATCTCCTGGAGTTTTCGGTCTGGTGCAGAATTGAAATAAATGAAAGGAAATGCCAGTAAGCTTAATTTGGCACTGGCACCTTTAATTAAGCACAGTGGTGAAAGTGGTGTGTCAAACTGTTATTTAGTGCAGGGACTGCTCCTGAGATTCTATTTTTGGAAGTTTATATTGGAGACAAATGAACTGACTCATCATCTTCCAAATAGGAAGATGACATAAATATGGACCAATTAAGCATAGTTTCTTTTTTGAAGTCAGGCAAACCCTGAATTGCAAAAGCACAGCAAAGCCAAAAGGCAAAGTTTGACATTTAACAAAAAAAAGCGTGCTTAAATTAGTGTTGCTGTAAACCAGGTTAAGAGGAAATAATAAGAATGATAATAATAAACATTTATTTTTTATAGCGCTTTTCCAAATGCTCAAAGACGCTTTACAAAAACAGTCAAGACATAAAAACAAACAGACAAACTATCCTATGGTTAAATAAGTTCACTATTTGTAAGCAAATGTATTCTGCAACTAATATTAAGTTGAAATTCCTGGGAAAAGCAGCTCCAAACTCGAACTGAGATTCAGTCTATCCAACTTTCCCCAGGGTAACAATTCTCCTTATCGCAAGTGTGCATATTTCAGGTATTTTTTTAATCTCAAGCGTGGTTATCTCTCTAACTAGGGGGCTCACAGCTAAAGAGATATCTTCCGAACTGGAGGGGCATTAAGAGACATTTGCATTTGTATGTTTTAAACATTTCCCAGTGTAGTTCCAGGCATTGATGGATGCTTTGAAAAAAGTAGTGTTGGTTATGTGCTTTGCAATTAATTACTGGTGAATTTTAAAATAAATACTTTCTCACTCAGAGTAACTATGCAGCACTTTCAAGAAAGTCAATTAAAGAAAATAAACTATGTTGTGCCTGCATTTTGTATGGCCCAAGACTAAATGATTAAAAATACATATTTTATGAATGCTCCATAGAAATGTCAATTACTTCTATATAACTGTCAGAGAAAGTTGCAGCCAATCCACGAATGAACACAATAAAGAAAGTCCTGCTGCAATGACACACAGATCAGTATTCAGACACTGTGCTTTGTGATAATATGTCATAGAGTCTTGGAAGGCCTACAATACATTTGTTAAGCATTTACCAAGCTAATTAACCTACAAACCTGTACATCTTTGGCGTGTGGGAGGAAACCGAAGATCTCGGAGAAACCCAAGCAGATCACGGGGAGAACTGCAGACAGCACCCGTACAGACAGCACCCGTAGTCAGGATGGAACCCGGGTCTCCAGCGCTGCATTCGCTGTAAGGCAGCAACTCCACTGCTGCGCTGCCACAGCCTACAATACATCAATGAGCCTTTGATAGCCCCAGTCAAACCAACAAATATTGCCAGCATTTACGATAAAGCACATTTTCTGATTCATGTCCTCCCTTTTCAACGAGGTGCTGTAGTTCATTTGGGCTGGGGTTGATGAATGCCCAAATCATGGTTATTTCTTTCATGCCTAATGCTAATAATTAATTAAGAGCTGGATGAAAAGCTGATTGGCAAACATATATCAGAGGATGAATTTTAAAAGAGACAAATTCATATTGATGGCTTAATTAGAATGTTTTAAACTTTTGAGACGTCTAAGGCAAAAGGTACAGCACACTGAAAGAAATATTTACATTTATAAAGCATCTTTAATATCCTTGGGATAATCTAACGTACTGATAAAAGGTGATTGACTTGTAACATTAATACTTTTTGTTTTCTCTGCACATCTTGCCCGACTTGTTCCACACCAACAATTTTGTTTTTTATTCCAGTTGAAGTGCTTTCATGAAATGTAATCAGAAGAAGCAAAGTCCCCAGACAGTGTGGTGATAATGATGGGCTGATTGGTTTTAGTGATGGAAGTCAGGGGTTAAATATTGCCCAGGGCACTTGGAAGCAGTGCCACTGTCCTTGTTTGAAACGGTGCCACAGCGGCTTATTGCTCTGTGACAATGCAGTCAAATCCTTACTTTAATGATTTGTATAATTGCGGCATAGTGGCACAACGGTAGAGTTGCTGCCTTACAGCATCAGAGACCCGGGTTCGATCCTGACTATGGGTGCTGTCTGTATGGAGTTTGTACGTTCTCCCCGTGACCTGCATGGGTTTTCTCCAGGAACTCCAGTTTCCTCCCACACTCCAAAGACGTACAGGTTTGTAGGCTAGTTGGCTTGATAAAATTGAAAATTGTCCCTAGTTCATGTAGGAAAGTGTTCGCGCGCGGGAATCGCTGGTCGGCACAGATTCGATGGGCCGAAGGGCCTGTTTCCACACTGTATCACTAAAACTAAAAACTAAAACTAAACAAGGGTACTGCTGGTAAATTTTGTAAAATTCAGATTATTATCTAAATAGAGACAGAAATACTCCAGTGCACAAATCATAAAAGGTTAGCAAATCTGATAAGAAGTTATAAAGGCAAACTACATGTTGGCCTTTATTGCAAAGTGGTTAGAGTTTAAGAATAGGGAAGGTTTGTTACTCTAAATGTGGCCTCACCAATGTGTTGCACAACTGTAACATAACATCCCAACTTCTATACCTCAGTACCCTGACTAATGAAGGCCAATGTGCCAAAAGCCTTCTTGACCACCCTATCTACCTGTGATGCCACTTTCAAGGAAATATGTCCCTGCGCTCCTAGATCCCTCTGCTCTATTACACTCCCCAGAGCCCTGATATTCGCTGTGAAGGTTCTGATCTGGTTTGAATACCCAAAATGCACCACCTCGCACTGATCTGCATTAAACTATGTTAACCATTCCTCACCCACTTGTCCAACTGATCAAGATCCTGCTGTAAATTTTGATAAGCATCATCTCTCTCTATACTACCCAGTTTAGTGTCATCTGCAAACGTACTAATCACGCCGTCTACATTGTCATCCAAATCGTTGATATAAACCACAAACAGTAAAACAAACATTGATCTCGGTATTTCCATATCAATGATGCATGTCTTATACATTCTCAACCAAATCATTGATATAATGATAAGCAGTAACGGGCCCAGCACCGAACCCTGAGGCACACCACTAGCCACAGGCCTCCAGTCCAAACAATAACCTTCCACCATCACTCTCTGCTTCCATAGATGAAGCCAATTTTCAATTCAGTCAGCTAGCTCTCCCTGGAACCCATGCGATCTAACCTTCCAGAGCAGCCTACCATGCGGAACCTTATCAAATGCCATGTTGAAATCCATGTTGACAGCATCTACAGCTCTGCCTTCATCAATCCTTTTGGTTACTTCTTCAAAAATCTCAATCAGATTTGTGAGACACGAATATCCCACACAGAAAACCGTGCAGACTATCCCTAATGAACCCCTGTGTCCAAACGCATACACTGTATGTCTTATATCTTAGAATATTCTTCAGTTCTTGCCTACCACAGATGTTAGGCTCGCTGGTTTATAGTTCCCAGGCTTTTCCTTGCAGCTCTTCTTAAATAGAGGCACAGAATTAATCACATTCCAATCTTCCGGCACCTCACTCGTATCTAATGATGACTCGTACATCTCAGCCAAGGCGCCTGCAATTTCTTCTCTAGCTTTCCACAGTTTCCTTGTATTTATCTGATCAGTCCCGGGAGCTTTGTCTACCTTCATACTCCTCAGGATGTTCAGCACCTCCTCGACCATAATACTGACTGCCCTCAAGGCATTAACTGTCCCAAGTTCCCTAGTCTTCATATCAGTGTAGAAACTTCTTTCAGAGAACCGAGAATCCCCAGAATTCTCTACCCCAAGTATATAAAGTGCGGATGGATAAATAGAGTGATGGAGTCGTACAGAATAGGAGCAGGCCCACTGGCCATACTCATCCATGCTGACCAAGACGTCCTACCTCAGGTAATCTTATTTGGCCCTTTATCCTTCTAAACCTGTCCTATCCATGTATTTGTCTTTTAAATGCTGTTATAGTACCTGGATTAACTACCACCTCTGGCAGCTCATTGCATACACCCACCATCCTCTGAGAGAAAAAGTTGCCCCTCAGTTTCCAATTAAATCATTCCCTCACACCTTAATCCTATGTCTTCTGGTTATTGATTCCCCTGCCCCAGGTAAAAGACTCTGTGCATTCACCCTATCAATTCCCCTCATGAAATACGTCAAATATTTGAAAGATCGAGGAATTGAGGGCAGCTTAGGTCATCCGTGATCAGACTGAATGGCGGGGCAGGCTTGACGGGCCTGGTGGCCTATTCCTGTCCGGATTTTCTTGTGTTCTTCTGTTGTTGTGTCAGGGCAGCACTCCAATATTACTGCCCAATGGTCAGAGCTCAAGCAACCTAACCCTACACATTCATTTTAAGCCAGCAAAGTGTGCCCCACTAACTGATTGATATGGTCACGATCCTGTGACCAGACCTCCATTAAAAAGCATGTTCTAGCTCAACAGGCAGTCAAAACCAACAGGGGTGGTTGTTGGCTGGGTCACATACAACCCACCATCCCTCCCTTTCTCCATCACATAGATTCACAGCTTGAACGTTGCATAGAGTCCTTGTTCTCTCCAGGCTTGGTGGAATATTAATTACACTTTTGATCAATTATAGAGATTGTAGACCGCAAAATGCCTCCGTACATGGTACACGGGACAATAAACTAAACTCTAAATCAAACTCAGGTATTTTTACTAGTCAAAAGTCAAGGGTCAGTTTATTGTCAAGTGTACCAATTAAGGTACAGTGATATTTGATTTACCACACAACCATACTAAAAAAAAGCAACAAGCCACACAACTACATAAAAGTTAACATAAACATCCACCGCAGCGGATTTCCCACATTCCTTACTGTGATGGAAGCTCCTGTGTCAGGGTGATCGAAGATCCCGCGTCGGGGCGGTCGAAGCTCCTGCGGCTTGGAGATACCAAACTTTTTCAGTCAGAGAGTTGTGAATCTGTGGAATTCTCTGCCTCAGAAGACAGTGGAGGCCAATTCTCTGAATGCATTCAAGAGAGAGCGAGATAGAGCTCTTAAGGATAGCGGAGTCAGGGGGTATGGGGAGAAGGCAGGAACGGGGTACTGATTGAGAATGATCAGCCATGATCACATTGAATGGCGGTGCTGGCTCAAAGGGCCGAATGGCCTCCTCCTGCACCTATTGTCTATTGTCTATTGTCTAACCAGGGATCGTGAGCTCCATGATGTTAAAGTCCGCAGGTTCCCGCGGTTGGAGATCCCGAGGTCGATCCCCGACAGGGACCGTGAGCTCCACGATGTTGTCCACAGGCTCCAGCAGTTGGAGCTCCTGCAGTCGGTCCCTAGCAGAGGCCACCAACTCCACGATGTTAGGCTGCAGTGCGGACGGAGATACGATACAGAAAAAATTGCATCTCCATCGAGGTAAGAGATTTAAAAAAGTTCCCCCCCCCCCCACATAAAACAAACAAAAGAACACTAAACCATACATTTAACACATACTAAAAAACAACAAAGGAAAAGGATGAGACAGACTGTTGGTGAGGCAGCCATTACAGGTCGCCGAGAGGGGAGAGCAGAGGAAATGTGTACCTTGGGTCACTGGCATGGTGACAGAGGAGAGAGTGTGTACCCAGAGACATTAGCAGGGGCAGAGGGGCTGATGGATTCCCACAGTCACTGATAGAGGGGTTGGAGAATATGTGCCCAGGGTCAGAAATACAGGGGGAGAAGTAGCAAGTGTATACCCAGAGCCAGTGATGGGGGCAGAGGGGAGAGAGTCCTTACCCAGGGACACAAACGCAGGGAGCAGTAGGGAGTGTGTAACCAGTCCAGTGTCCGGGAGGAGAGGGAAAGGACTGTTCACCCAGAATCACTGACCAGGACCTGGGGTTGTGTAAAAGCCAAAAGGAGAAATATAGGTGAAAGGGGATGGGGGGAATGAGAGAGAGGGGGGATAAAAGGGGAAATGATGGACTCGAGGAAGAGAGATGGATGTACGAAAGAGGGGAAAGGAGCAGGGTGACAGGAGGAGGAGGGAAATAGTGGGAGAAATGGTGGTGTACAGGGGTGTGCAGGAGAGGGCACTTGAAAGATAGAGAGCGGGTGGGGGGATATTACTTGAAATTGGTGAATTGGAAATAAGAAATTGGAGAGTTTGAGACTGCTCTACCCAGGGGAAATGACTGCGACCATCCACCTTATAATTAGATTCAGTTACGTCTTTTCATTTGTCCTTGCACGGTGAATACTTTGTATATAATACATTGATGAGCCGCTCAGATAACTGAGTCATGCAGAGCTGTGAATGTTTGTTGTATCTCTTAGCCCATTTAGTCTCCCAGTTACTTTGCAGCTTGCAGAACAGATTTATCATGTTAAAATAAAACAGTAAGAAGCCATAAATATAAAACTGAAGCTCAGCTCAGTACCACGTTAATATTTCATTCTAATTCACTGCTGATTGGTTGAAATAGCTTTAAGATCCTTTCAATTACAATTGTGCCAAAAATCAAATGGTGCGTTAAATTTGTTTGATTGCAAATATTAAATGTCTCCACAATGCTGAACAGGGGTAGTACAGTGGCACAACGGTAGACTTGCTGGCTTACAGCACCTGAGACCCGGGTCCAATCCTGACTACGGGTGTTGTCTGTACGGAGTTAGTACATTCTCCCTATGACCGCATGGGTTTTCTCCGGGTGCTCCGGTTTCCTCCCACACTCCAAAAACTTGCAGGTTTGTAGGTTAATTTGGCTTTGGTAAAGAAAATTGTAAATTGTCCCTGGTGTGTAGGATAGCGCTAGTGTATCGCTGGTCGGTGTGAACTCGGTAGGCCAAAGGGCCTGTTTCCGCACCGTTGCTCTAAAGTCTAAAGTCTAAGTCTAAAGTCTAATCACTGTGCTTAATATTTGATTATGTTGGTTCAAAGAGCTTAAACAAAAAAATCCTGGATTCTCAGTTAGAGTCACACAGCATAGCAAGAGGCACTTTAACTCACCTACACTAATCCTACATTGATCCCATTATATTCTCCCCACATTCCCATCAATTCTCCCCAGGTTCCAGCACCCACCCATGCCCTTGTGGCAATATACAACAGATAATTACCCTATTAACTGGTGTTTGGGATAACAGAGGAAACCAAAGTGCTGGGGGGAGCTCCATACAGTCACAGGAAGAACTTGCAAACTCTGCACTAACAGCACCAAAGGTCCAATGGTTCAACAGTTTAAAGGTGCTTTTATTGTCACATGTGCAAAGTGCAGTGTAAAGTACACAGTGAAATTCTTTTCATACAAATTATTTCTTACGCTGCTCTATCAGTGCAATATTTAATAAGGATTATTCTTGTCCTATAGAGTTGGACTATATTATTTTCAGATGTTTGTAATTGTCTGAAATTCATTTTGTCATTTTTGCTAAACATTATGCATTTGTAATCTAGCCTAAAATTTGACTTCAACATTGCAGTGGGCATTGACATTTTTACAAATGTGAGTTAAATTTGACCTATTTGAATTTTTGTGATCCTCTGCACACGTCTGAGCTTGAAATAATTCAAGATGTTTAAAATTCTTGAAAAAAAAGTTTTATAATCTGAATGTGACATATTTTCCTGCAATCTCGACTTTACTTTGATAAATTGTAGTGCCTTACAAGTTGTTAAATTTGTGCCATGTTGCAGATCTTTTAAAACCTGTACTTAGATTCTGACACTGCATTGAATTTCACATACCTTTATCATCATATCATATATATACAGCGCGGAAACAGGCCTTTTCGGCCCACCAAGCCCACCAAATCCCTGTGCTTTGTTTCATGTTTTCACTCATTACTGAATCTGAGATGTTTGCAGTTTTAATTTTAGTTTGGCATTTTTGTACAAACACATGGGCTCATATTAGCATTTGTGCAATTTCTTTTGATTTTTGCAATCCTATGTTAGATTTAAGATATTTTCTGTCTTGTGCTAACAGTTAGTTTCTCGTGTTTGGTTTTGATGTTTAAAGATCAGTGGTTATCTTGAGACGTTGTGATTCTGTGCAAATTAACAGACATTATATTAAATTTGATTCATCAGACATTGCGTCTGCAGTATTGCAGAAAACAATGAACTGCAAATGCTAAATTACAAAAGAAGATACAAAGTGCTGGAGTCACACAGCAGATCAGGCAGAATCTTTGTAGAAGGGTTCTGACCCAAAACATCACCTATCCATGTTCTCCAGAAGTAGACACAAAATGCTGGAGTAATTCAGCGGGTCAGGCAGCATCTCGGGAGAAAAGGAATGGGTGACGTTTCGAGTCGAGACCCTTCTTCAGACTGATGTCAGGGGAGGGGTGGGATAAAGATAGGATGTAGTAGGAGACAGGAAGAATAGTGGGAGAACTGGGAAGGGGAGAGGAAAGAGAGGGACAGAGGAACTATCTGAAGTTAGAGAAGTCAATGTTCATACCGCTGGGATGTAAGCTGCCCAAACGAAATATGAGATGCTGTTCTTCCAATTTGCGCTGGGCCTCACTATGACATGGAGGAGGCCCAGGACAGAAATGTCAGATTGGAAATGGGAGGGGGAGTTGAAGTGCTGAGCCATCGGGAGATCAGGTTGGTTAAGGTGGACTGACCGAAGATGTTGAGCGAAACGATCGCCGAGCCTGTGCTTGGTCTCGCCGATGGGGAGAAGTTGACATCTGGAACAGCGGATACAGTAGATGAGGTTGGAGGAGGTGCAGGTGGACCTCTGCCTCACCTGGAAAGACTGTTTGGGTCCTTGGATGGAGTCAAGGAGGGAGGTAAAGGGACAGGTGTTGCATCTCCTGCGATTGCATGGGAAAGTGCCCGGGGAGGGTGTGGTTTGGGTGGGAAGGGACGAGTGGACCAGGGAGTTATGGAGGGAAAGGTCTCTGTGGAAAAGCAGAAAGGGGTGGAGATGGGAAAATGTGGCCAGTAGTGTCCACAACAGAGAAAATTCTCGCGGTCATAGGGAGAACGTACAAATGCCGTACAGACAATACAATACAATACAATACAATATATCTTTATTGTCATTGTACAGGGGTACAACGAGATTGGGTACAATGAACTACTTAGTCAGGATCTAACCCGGATCTCTGGCGCTGTAAAGCAGCAACTTTACCACTGACTCACTGTGCCGGCCCATATTTAATATGATTTGGTTGGGCAAGTTGAGCCAAAGGGCCCGTTTCCACACTGTATCACTCTATCACTCTATGATTCTAATTGTTTTCAGCCTTGCAAGATGCCTTCACTTTAATGGAATGCCTTGATGCACAGTTGCAGACAGTCTGATTGACCTTTCTGAACAATCCAGGGATGAGGACAGAAGCAGCAATTGATCGGCCTTCCGGAATCAACCTGGCTCTAGCATTTGTTCTGAGCAGGCCTCAAACTATTTGTGATGCTAGTCTTCACTCAACATAAATAGATGGCTGTAATTATAGTCGGTGTGAATGGAATACAGGTCCACCAATGGCACCCTAGGTTCCAGAACCTTTCTAAAGTGGATTATCCATTTCACCAGACCAATAGAGGTCAAGGCCTTCGAGAGGAGTCGACCGGTACTGGAATGGGCTGCTTAGGCCCATGTAGACCGAACACTGTAAACTCCAAACTTAATTTATTAACAGTGCAAATTAAGTCTCTGAATTCTTTTCATTCTTCATGTTCTCTGAACTATCCAGCCATCTGCTTCGAGTTTACAGTGTAGAACAATGTCTTGGCCCACCACACTATCTCAGCTCTGAAGAAATTAAGATGGAACATGAGATTGTGATCCAAGTCCCTCCGTGCCACGTGAAATAACTCAAATACTTTTACAGGAATTTAATTTGACCCAGTTTTCAATTTTTATAGGTCTCTCGGTACAAAGTAAAACTAAAGTTTAGTTTAGTTTAGTTTAGTTTAGTTTTGTTTAGAGATACAGCATGGAATCAAGCCCTTCGGCCCACTGAGCCGCAACAACCAGCGATCCCCGTACACTATCATACACACTCTAGGGATAATTTACAATTTTTACCAAAGCCCATTAACCTACAAACCTGTACGTCTTTGGAGTGTGGGAGGAAACCGGAGCACCTAGAGAAACCCCACGCAGGTCACGAGGAGAACGTACAAACTCTGTATAGACAGCACCTGTGGTCAGGATCAAACCCAGGTCTCTGGTGCTGTGAGGCAGCAGCTCTACTGCTGTGCCACCTTGCTGGCCTAAAGTCTCACAAGTCAAACAATGTGTTCATCATCTTCACCATAATCTGAAGCCATTGATAATTCTATACTGCTTGGAAATGTATTTGACGGGTCACCATTCCCACGATCAACAGTGCCGTTGTTGGCGCAAACCACGGCGTCAGACTCTTGTGTCGGAAGGAACTGCAGATGCTGGTTTAAACCAAAGATACACACAAAATGCTGGAGTAACTCAGCGGGACAGGCAGCATCTCTGGAGAGAAGGAATAGGTGACGTTTCGGGTCAAGACCCTTCTTCAGACTGCCTTTCTTGATTAGACTTGGTCTGTACAATTGCCTTTTTCATTAGACACGCCAGACAGGGTGTCTAGAATTCATGGATTATAGAATCATGGAAAACTGATAATACAGAAGGAGATGTGTCAGTCCACCATGTCACTACCAGTCAAAAGAGTTATCCTGCATAATCTCAAATTCCAACTCTAGGTGCCTAGCCCTAGAAGTTTCAGCTATTCAAGTACTTTTCCAAGTGCTGTTTAAATGTGACGAGGGTCTTTGCTTTTAGACAATGAGTTCTAGACCCTATCACGTTTTGGTTGTAAAAAACATCTTCATATCCACAGTGCTGCAATTGCACTAATACCAGAGACACACTATCAACGTATAAAGGTACACACTTCACTTTACCGCAAAAATAAATTTCAATCATGTATTCCTTCACGGTACACTGCCTGTCAAGACACAAGGTGATGAGTCTAACTCAGGCTTACAGCTTCCCCTTGTTCTCTAAATTACAGACCCAACGTTTTCCCTTTTTGAATATTGATCCCTGTTCTCACGTCATTCCAGGTTTGGTAGGAAGTTAAGTCCTATTTCCAAGACCCATATCCCTTCTGCTTCTTCCACGCTCCTCCAAGGACATTGTGCCACATTAATATTCTAGTCTTGATCCGATCTATGTCACCCATCTTTGTCCTATTGCATGTGTAGGAAGGCGCTGATTTACACCAAAGATAGACACAAAATGCTGGAGTAACTTAGTGGGTCAGGCAGCATCTCTGTAGAAAAAAAATAGGTGAAATAGGTTATCTATTTCACACATCAAATGCCACCAGAGCTTTCTCAAGTCAGTACCTCATTGATATTTTCATGCATCAATTGACTAATACCCAGAGCCACACATTTTCAGTTGTCATGGTATCAAAAAGGTATCAAAAAATGCTGTAGTAACTCAGCAGGTCAGGCAGCATTTAGGAGAGAGGGAACTCCTACACTCCTTTTCAATTGTCATAATCAATCTCAATAAATTTTCATGGAATTTTCAGAAAATTTATGACAATTAAGCAAGGGGCAATTTATAAATGTAGGTTCAAACTGAAAATATCCATTCACCCGCCCTGGTATGGCTGTTTATCACCCTGCAAAGAAGAGTCTTCACCCAAAACCTCACCTGTCCATTTCCCTCCACAAATGCTGCCCAATCTGCCAAGTTCCTCCAGCACTTTGTGTAGGAAGGAACTGCAGGCGCTGGTTTACACCAAAGATAGATGCAAAATGCTGGAGTAACCCAGCAGGTCAGGCAGCATCTCTGGAGAAAAGGAATAGGTGACATTTTGGGTCGAGACCCTACTTCAAATTGCCAGTCTGAAGAAGGGTCTCAACCCAAAACATCACCTATCCATTTTCTCTAGAGATAATGCCCGACCCGTTGAGTTACTCCAGCGTTTGTGTCAATCCTCCAGCACTCTGTTCTTTTTTTAACTTAACATATCCCCTCCAATAAATTCCACTAAATATTTTAAATCTGAATATCTTAGTTTTTGACTCATCTGCTAAGAATATGGCTTTAAGGTGAGGGTGGGGGAGTTTAAAGGAGATTTACAAAGCAATTTTTTTCTTTACACGGAAAAAAATCCAACTCAGCTTGGAATGAGCTGCCAGGGAAAGTAGTAAGACTACTATCATGCTAAGTGGCATTTAGACAGGTATGTGAACAGGCAGGGAATCTTAAGCTATGTACTATGTCAGGCGGATGGCATTAGTTTCAATTGGCATCATGATTGATACAGACATCATGGGCCCATTGGCCTTTTCCTGTGCTGTCCTGTTCAATGTTCTATGTTCTATATTCAATTTTTTTCTTTATATTCTATCTAGGTATTTCATTAAGTTATATACCTCAATTAAGTCTTCCCTCTTCCTGCTCTGCTCAACAATGTCATCTTACCCATTTTAATTTTCATTTGCTAAAACTTTCCAGCCTGGTAGCATCTTCATAAATTATTACTGCAAGTTCTCCCATGCAAACACATCTTCCCTGCAATGCAGTGATCTGAACTAGACACAGAACGCAAACTGTGACCTAATTTGTGTGGTATACATTTCCAGGATAACCTCCCTGCTCCAATATTCCTAGCCTCAGCTAGAGAAGGAGGGTATCCTGTAAGCTTTTTGGAACCAACCCAATTGGCCTGTCCTGTGCCCTGTGAAGGTGCACTCCAAGGCATCTCTTTTCCTCCACACCTCTGATTATTTGAGTATTTCCTTGCTTTGTTGTCCCTCCTCAAATACATGAAAACAATGTTGCCTGGATTAAATTCAATGTGTCGCTTTCCTGTTCAAGGGGCCAGACCATTTGTACCTTCCTGTAGTTGAGAGATCCAACACGGAAACAGGCCCATTAACTCACCAAGTCCGCGTCGACCAGCGATCCCTGTGCACTAACACTATTCTACACGCGAGGGACAATTTACAAACATAACCAAAGCCAATTAATCTACAAACTTGTACGTCTTTAGAGTGTGGGAGGAAACCGGAGCACCCGGAGAAAACCCACGCAGTCACAGGGTCGAACCCGGGTAGTTAGGATCAAACCCGGGCCTCTGGCACTGTAAGGCGGCAACTCTACCGCTGCACCACCTTATAGTCTTAGGATTTTCTCCATTCTCTCAACCACACATCCAATTTCTGATCTGAAACCATCTTTATCCAACCATTATCTGAAACCATTCTTATCACGTCCCCTAAATTTGTCTAAATTATTAGTATATAAAGGAAAGCAAGGGAACCAGAGACTGACCCCTTTAGAATCCCATTGGTAGCAGATATCCAGCAGAAAAATCAACCATGAACTGAATAAATATCTGATACCTGCTATTAAACTAAATTCAGATTTTGTTTTTTATGTTTTTGACCAGCCACCAGATGGGACATTGGCAACAGTCTTACCACCACGCTGCCCTTATCAACCCTTCTAATTACCTCCTCAAGAAATTCAATCATGTTAATCAGACATGAATTTCCTTCAACAAATCCATAGTGACTTCTCCTGGTAAGTGAAAGTTTATACTGTCCCTCAAAAGGATTCCAGTAAATTGTTCACCATAGAATTTAAGTAACCTGGACTGCAATAATACAATTTATCCCTTCTCTGCTTTCTAAACAATGGCGAAATGTGAACAAAGTTTGCTAGCAACTGTCCATATTTGGTGTATACTAATTTCTGCTGGATATCTGCTACCAATGGGATTCTAAAGGGGTCAGTCTCTGGTCCTTCGCTTTCCTTTATATACTAATGATTTAGCCAAATTTAGGGGACGTGATAATGGGTTAAACAGGAAGCAGAGGATCAGCAAGGACAGTTTAAAGCCTTGACACAAGAGGAGAGGAAAGAGAAAGAGAGAGAAGGAGAAATGTGTTGGTTTTTGACAGGCAGAATCCTTGCTCTAGTCTGTAACTTTGCCTTGCTCCCCTGACCTGGGAGTTATAAAGGATGAGCACATAGCCTCAGAATTAAAGGACGTGCTTTTAGGAAGGAGACATTTCTTTAGTCAGAGGGTGGTTAATTTGTGGAATTAGTTGCCACAGAAGGCTGTGGAGGCCAGGTCAGTGGATATTTTTAAGGCATAGATGGATAGATTCTTGATTAGTACAGGTGTCAGAGGTTATGGGGAGAAGGCAGGAGAATGGGGTTAGATCAGCCATGATTGAATGGCGGAGTAGACTTGATGGGCCGAATGGCCTAATTCTACTCCTATTCCTTAGGACCTTATGAACTTATGAGTTTATTGGAATCTGAGTTTAGTTTATTGTCACGTATACCGAGGTACAGTGTAAAGCTTTTGTTGCGTGCTATCCAGTCAGTGGGAATGCAGTACATGATTACAATCAAGCCATTTTCAGTGTTCAGATGTATGATAAAGGGAATAACGTGAATAATGTTTCGTGCAGGTGAAGTCCAGTAAAGTCCGATCAAAGGCAATCCGAGGGTCTCCAATGAGGTAGATAGTAGCTCAGGACTGCTCTCTATTTGTTGGTAAGATGGCTCAGTTTCCTGATAACAGATGGGAAGAAACTTTCCCTGAATCTGGAAGTGTGCGTTTTCACATTTTTATACATTTGGCCCGATGGGAGAGGGGAGAAGAGGGAGTGGCCGGGGTGTGACTCGTTCTTGATTATGCTGGTGGCCTTGCCAAGGCAGCGTGAGGTGTAAATGGAGTCAATGGAAGGGAAATTGGTTTGTGTGATGGTCTGGGCTGCGTCCACAATTCTCTGCAAATGTGAACTGCTGGAAAATGACTGGCCTCTGCTTCAAATCAATTTCCCTTTTTGTAGTGATCCAACCATGGCTTTTGACACCTTACATTCAGTTAGATCTGAAGGGATTGCTACAACAGCAGTAGGAAGCAGGACGAAATCTATCAGATCACTCTGACTGCCTTCTTATATATGTACAGATTATTGGTGAACTCATCTGTGAAGCTTCAAGGAAATGAGATCCATGGATGAACAAATACCAGGTCATGAGCTATAACTGAGGAGAGTCAGTCTACTCTGCTATCTCATCTGCCCAAGGCATTGGGACAGCTTCCATTGCAGTCTGGAGTTCCCCGTACAATCAGCCAAAGGGCAAAACATAAAGCCAGTTGTTCAACGTCACCTATCTATGTCTTCCACAGATACTGCCTGACCCGCTAAGTTACTCCAACACTTCATGCTTTTTTTTTTTGTAAACCAGCGTCCACAGATCTTTCTGCTTAAAAACCCAGTGGTTCTAGGGTCTACTGCTGAAAGGATCCTCAGAGTTCCCGTCTCCAATGACCTGTCTTCCAGCAGGCAGCTTCACCAGTTGACGTCCTGTACAGTGGTTGTGTTAAAACATCATTGATTCGTTGCACTAAACACACTTCCATTTCCCGTGAAACCTCAGATCATTGTGCCTCTCATGTGACTCCCCATTATTAAAAGGGCCTTTCCCTTTTGCAAAGATTGGATGAGCACCGATTGCAGATTTTTGTCTTGTTCTATCACCTCACATTCAATACGAACATCAAACTAATTACTATCCCAAACCATCTCCTTTATTTCTATCTGAAGAAGAAGTTGAAGAGGGGTCTCGACCCGAAACGCGACCTATTCCTTTTCTCCAGAGATTCAAAAAGATAGTAGATATCATGGGTGTTGTGGTAAAGCTTTGGGTTTACCACAACACCCATGATATCTACTATCTTTTTGAATCTTGTAATCTCCAATCCTGTATGTCATGATGTGGAACATTGAAGTTCCTTTTTAGCAATCTTACTAAACATTGTAGTTCAGTGTGGGCATGAAGCACAGAAGGGTTTAAGATCATGAACAGTGGCATGGGACATCTAAGAAAGAAGTTGGTGTTTATCCTTGGAATTAAAAAAAATGTTGTTAAAGGTCATCAATGGTTTAGAAAGGGTCGGGTCCCGATCTGAAATGTCACCCATCCTTTTTGCCCATAGATGCTGCCTGACCCTTTGAGTTACTCCAGCGCTTTGTGTCTATCTTCGGTATGAACCAGCCAGGACAGAAAGGTCAGCATGGGAATGGGCAGGGGAGTTAAAAGCCAACACGGATTTGATAGGATGAATGGCCTCCTTCCAAGCTGGAACAATTCTATGATTCTATTCCACAAAAAGTTTCCACTTTGTATCTTATGTTTATCTTCTTGCATTTTAGGAAAAGATGCCTCCTGTCTGCTGTTAGCATGTCTGCTATTATTGCTTCATTCAAAGCCCTGCAGATTGCATTTGACACTATTGCAGCCATTGTTCACACCTGACTACCTGCCCATAGAGTTTCCTACCTTCTGATCTGCAAGTCCCAAAATAACCACTAGATTAATTATAATTAGTTTTAAAGATTTGACAGGTGTAATGAGGTTGGACGGTACTTCTTACTCATCTTGCTCTGAGGCTGTTCTTCATGCTCTGTTAATAATGTAGCTGTCGGTGTACCTCCTGCAAAAGTAAAAGCGAACCGCAACCCTATCTTTACTTTTCTATTTATTCCCCGCCAGGTTGGATAGGTAGCCTCCCACTAAAGCCTGTCAATCCTAGTTGGCAATTAACTGCACGGATAAGCTCGAGCACTGCTATGAATAGCCCAGGCTCCCACTAGTTCTCCCATCCCCTTTGACATTTCCATAATATTTAGTTCATCCCTCTCTCAATGGTTCTGCTTAAACAGACAACCTGCTGGGTTATTCCCATATCTCCCAGCAACACAGGAGGATGTCATTCTTCCCATCGAGTCAATGTAAGGTCTCAGAGCACACTCATCAGTCTTAACCCCTACTTATGTCCCCACAATCTATTTTAGTTTTAGCTTTAGAGATACAGAAACAGGGCCTTTGGCACTCCGATTCTGCGCCAACCAGCTATCCCCATATACTAGCACTATCCTACACACTGGGGACAACTTACAATCTTTGCCGAAGCCAATTAACCTACAAACCTGTATGTCTTTGGAGTGTGGGAGGAAACCGGAGCACCCAGGGAAAACCCACATGGTCACAGGGAGAACGTACAAACTCCGTACAGACGGCACCCGTAGTCAGGATTGAACCCGGGTCTCTGGCACAGTAAGGCAGCAACTCTACCTCTGCACCCTTATTCTCTGTCGCATGCCCATCTATTGCCTCCTGAATCTCATGCCACCCTTTGCTAATAAGGGGTAATTTACAATGAATATTAACCGACCAACATGACTTTGGGATGTGGAAGGAAACTATAGTTCTGGGGGAATACCTACAGTCAAGGGAAGAGCATGTAAAAACAACACAAGTAGTTCCTTCAGGAATGTAGGGTTCTACATGCCCAATTAGCATCAATGATGCTGAAGCACAGATGGTCATGAGCTTCAAGTTCCTCAGCATAAACATGAGCAACAATTTGTTCTGGACCACACGCATTGAAGCCACAGCCCAAAAATCACACCTATGCCTCTACTGGCTAAGAGGATTTAGGAAGTTTGACATTTTTTCAATGATTCTTATCAACCTCTACAGATGAACTGTAAAAAGCTTTCTATCAGGATGCATCACAGTTTGGTTTGGCTTTTGCACACAGCTTTGCTTAAAACTGCAAGAAATTGCAAAGCGTTGTGGATATACCCGATCCATCCCCACAAACCAGGATCTCCCCCATTGACTTCATCTACACTTCACGTTACCTCAGTAAAACAGACTCTTCATAGTCAAGAACCATTTTAACCCCAGGTTATTCCCTTTTCTCCTCTCTCCTATCAGGCAGATGATATAAAAGCTTGGAAGCATGTACAACAAGACAGAGATACCTCCTCACCCACAAACATCAGACGACTGAACGGTCCTTCCAGAAGCCAGGTTGGAATCTCGATCTTCCAACCTACTTTGCTGACCTTGCATTTTTTCTCTTGTTTAATTCTGCACTCTAGTATTTTACCCTTTGCGCTAACTGTGTGACCTGGTGTTTTTTCTATGGCTTGATTGTACTCATGTATCGTAAAAGATGACTAGAGAGCACGCAAATAACGTTTTTCACTGTATCTTGGTACACGTGACAATTATAAACCAATACAAGTACCAATATAAATATTAACCAAGGACAAGACTGACCCCAGGTCAGTGGAGCTGTGCAGCAGCTGTACAAACTGCCGTACCACTGTGCCGTGGGCTGTTGTGAAGTGAAAAAGTGTTGTCCTTCCCACTATAGCACAAGTTTAAACAACAAAATCTAATTTTTGTTGGTCTAAGTGAGACACACTGCTGTACGCATTCCCTTAATATAAAAGACTGGGGAGTAATCTAATTGAGGTGTTCAAGAAGATTAAAGGGGCTGATAGAGTAGTTGAAGAGAAATGACACAGATGGGATCAGGAACAGGAGGCCATTGTCCAATGCTCACATCAGCAACTCCTTTTACCCTTAAGGATATTGTACATTTGGAACTCTCTTCTCCTATTGCTGTTTAGTCTGTGCATTGGTTGAAAAATTCACATCAGTGGTGGATAGGATTTTAGCAAGGTGTATTACAGTAATGGGCATAGAATAGTTAGACAGAGGAACAGTTAAGAGGTGTTGCAATGTTACCTATGGCGGTCAATGCTTAAGGGACTGAGTAGCCAACTCATGTTACTACGTAATGTGGATTTTATATTCACGAACATACTTTTATAGAGTGACTTTGGTATTGATTGGTAGGAGGAGGTGCTTAACTGTACTTTATTGTAGTTGTCAATGTGAACTGAGAGTCCTAGATTACGTTCCTCATGTATTTAATGCACACACCCTGTTCTGAACGCAAGTCCAATTTAACAAACGTCCTATGAAATGTCTAAACAACACCTTAAAAAGAAATCGATCTTTGAGCAGAAGGATTTCACATTAAAGAAGCTCAAGCTAATTCAGCACAAGTGTTCAATGGGACCTAACTACAGTTGTTAATAAGGACCTTTCATTTGGTGAGAGGATTTAAGGAGTCCTGAGGGATACTTGACAGCTTCTAAGGCCCATCAGTTGTACAACACCTGTGGGTGGCACGGTGGCGCAGCGGTAGAATGCTGCCTTATAGCGCTTGCAATGCCGGAGGCCCAGGTTTGATCCCGACAATGGGTGCCGTCTGTACGGAGTTTGTACGTTCTCCCCGTGACCACGTGGGCCCATGAGGTCACTGTTGAGTCCAAAGACATTCCCTAAATTGCTGCATTCAGGGTCTTGATTCACTTCGTATCTTACCCCTCAGATTTATACCAACCATAGCTGAGCCCATGGGGCGGCCAACTTTTACTTTAACGTTAAGTTCAATATTTGTTTAATGTTTCTTTATTTCAATGGCTGTTTATATTTAATGATTCAACAGCAGAATTTTGTGCTTTCTAAATAAAGTTGGCATTTTTTTCCACAACTGTAATGTTCTAAGTGGTCTAAGGGTAGGGCCAATACCATTGACTTCATTGTCACTCATGTTCTGCTGCACCTTAAGGATGCTCTGTAAAAATAATGTCAGGACCTGAGAACAGTGTAGGTCCAGTGTTGATGGCAACTGCCAGCCACCTAGGCCTACGGATCTCTTGGTTGCCAACCATTTCAACTCCCCTTCCCATTCCCATTCATTTTCTGATGGTTTCTCTAACTTAAGTAAATGCTGAGGATGGAGGATGCCTACAGCAACCGTTACCCTTTCCAAAGGCAGTTGTGGCATAGAGACCCATGACTCAAGGGTGAAGTACATCCTCAGCTGCAGAGCAGCTAGAAGAGATTGTAGAAGAGCAGAAGGAACCAACCGAACGTTTTGGTCAACTCCAAGAACCAGATGGCACAGTCAGGCAGTAGACATTTTCTCCGAATCAACAGGTAAATCCTTCCATTGTCTGTGCATCTTCTCCCTAACCTGGAATAAGTTGCCTCCCTCAATACTGCCATTCTATCAATGGGCCACCCCTCCCATTGCTTTCCACAGGATATTTCTCTTGGCTTTTAAGTATTTATTCCTCTGGCATGTCTCTTCAAGATATAGTCTCTAAAATGTCAGCCCTTGCATAAGATCTGACTAACATTTGGCAAACAAAACGGCCTCAATTTCAACAATTGCCACTTCTAATTTGCTCTTACATGGTAATATATCTCATTTTTCTATCCCTTTGAAATTTCAGGCATCTCCAACAAAATATGTTTGCACCAAATTATATTTGAAATCTGAAATATTACTGACAGTTAAAAAATAAAGAGACTGGATTGCACTGCTTACTTGTGTATGTCCAACACATCTTAGTCCTTCCTCCCTCCTCCCTCCTCACGAGTACTAATTTATGGAAATGAGTCTGATTGCATTAATATTTACATAATTTATTCAATATTGACATTTTCTTATTACAAGCTCTTTGCCTAGTACCAAAGTAAACAGTTTTCCCCTGTATTATTGCAATTTTTAAATCACATCCCTTCCCATTAACAAATATGACCATGGATTACAATACCCTATCCTAACAGTTCAAAACAAGGGCACCAAAAGAAATGCAAGTGATCATGGATTCATATCCCATTGATCTATTCTTGCAGACTAGTCAACCATGCAAAAAACCTTGTCAAAAGCCTTGCTGGTCCATGTAGACAATGTCCACAGCCCTGCCCTCGTCAATTCTCTTCATCCTCTCTTCAAAAAACTCATTCAAATTTGTGAGACATGGTTTCCCGCACCCAAAGCCATGCTGACTGTCCCTAATCAGTCCTTCCCTTTCCAAATGTATGTTCATCCTGTCTCCCAAAGATACAGCAGGGTCGCAGGCCCTTTGGCCCACTGAGTCCGCACCGACGAGCGATCCCAATTACACTAGCACACACTACACACAAGAGACATTTTACAATCTTTACCAAAGCCAATTAACCTACCAACCTGTCGTGTGGGAGGAAACTGGAGCACCCAGGGAAAACCTCCGCAGGTCACGGGGAGAACATACAAACTCCGAACAGACAGCGCCCATGGTCAGGATCGAACTTGGGTCTCTGGAGCTGTAAGTCAGCAACACTACCGCTGCACACTGTGTTTGCTTCCATTAAATTTTCCATGATAAATGAAGATGAAAAATATTCATTTTACATTTCACCTATCTCCTGTAGCTCCACACCTCAGTGACCACATTGATCCTTAAGAGGACCCATTCTCTCATTAATTACCCTTTTGTTCTTAATGTACATAGAATCTCTGAGGATTCTCCTTTCATTTAGCTGCGAGAGCTATCTCATGTCCTCTTTTTGCCTTCCTGATATGCTTCGTACTCCTTATATTCCTCAAGGGATTTGTTTGATCCCTATACCTGTCAAAACACCCCCTTTCTCCTGACCAGAACCTCAATATCGCTCATCAACTAGATTTCTCGAATCTCTGTCCCTTGTACAGGCCCTCAACATTCTTGGGCCAGTCCAGTTTACTGTCCAGGTACACTGCAAGGTATTTGTACTCCCTGGTAAACTGCACATCCACACTATTGATGGAGACAGTGGACAGGGGTGTTCCTCTCCTCCTAAGGTCCACCACCAACTCCTTAACCTCAACCAGACTTCCTTAATCTTGCCAGTCTTGCCCTTCACACCAAGTAGACTCTAATAAATACCTAAAAATCACACTCCACAGACTAAAAGGCTAAACCCAAATGACTTCAATGAATTAATTAAGAATATTACATGTATTGCAGGGCAGTCTTATGTTGTGTTTAGGCAAAATACAATCATCAAAATGGGCAGATAAACCAAACACTCCTTAAAAATTATGGAATCCGGACATCATTTCACTCTTTTGGATGATTCTTGGTTCTTCAAACCACATGCAATATACCGTCCTCAGTCACATACACTAAACGGGAACGGTTGAGTGGAGAGGATTTGCTCAGTTAACAGCTCCTCCGAGACCCAATGCTGCAGAAACATTTGACCTTATAAAGATCTTCAAAGTCATGTTCACTTGAAGTTCTTTACTTCCATCTGTTCTCTAATTCCTTAGAAGGCTTAGGAAGTTTGGCATCTCCCCAACAACTCTCACCCATGTCTACAGATGAGCCGCAGAATGCATCATCAGGATACACCGTCGGGGATAGCCTGGTTTGGGAACCCTGGTCACTCCGTCTTCTTCTCCCCTCTCCCATCAGGCAAGAGGTATAGAAGATTGAAAACACATGCCTCCAGATTCAGGGATAGTTTCTTTCCAGCTGTTATCAGGGAACTAAATGGTCCTCTCATTATCCAGAGTGCAGTGCTGGCTTCATCGGAGACCTTTGAACTATCTGTAATCGGACTTTATCTTACACTAAATGTTGGACCCTTTATCCTTTATCTGTATACTGTGGACGGCTTGTATAATCATGTATAATCTTTTCTTTGATTAGATAGCATGCTGTGGTGGCTTCCATGGGTCAGGCCACTCCCATATCGAACCTTCCAGCACGGCGATGGACAGGTCCGGAGGCGGCTCCCAGCTGCAGAGATAATCAGGGGAGCGACTCCCAGCTACACAGATAAGTAGCAAGGATTTTGGCGCGAGCCCAGTCTTCAGTCTCTCACTGAAACGGAGAGTAGTGTGCTGTGCTCATTAAAGCCTCTACAGAATTTCCCTGGCTCCTTGCCTTCATTCCAGGCTTTCTTATGCACCCGCTACAATGCAAACAAATGCTATTAACTGCACCTCGGAACAAGTGACAGTAATAATCTAAATAAACCAAACATTGAAAAAAACGTTAAAAAGGCATTGAAGTTGGAGCTGAAGGGGAGGTTCAGTTAGCAATGCAACAAAGAAAGTGGTGAGTTTTCCAACGTAAGTCTTTTGCACAGGCAGTTGGAGAAGAGCTCATTTTACACTGTAGAGAATCCTAGGCTTGTTACACATGGGACCCACAGACCTACCTCTTCAAACAATAATGCAGCCATTGCCCACCTAGTATTGACATGGGTGTCAAGGGTTATGGGGAGAAGGCAGGAGAATGGAGTTAGGGGATAGAGATATAAGACAATAACTGCAGATGCTGGTACAAATCGAAGGTATTTATTCACAAAATGCTGGAGTAACTCAACAGGTCAGGCAGCATCTCAGGAGAGAAGGAATGGGTGACATTCCGGGTTGAGACCCTTCTTCAGACTGATGTCAGGGGGGGCGGGACAAAGGAAGCATATAGGTGGAGACAGGAAGATAGAGGGAGGTCTGGGAAAGGAGGAGGGGAAGAGAGGGACAGAGGAACTACCTAAAGTGGGAGAAGTCGATGTTCATACCACTGGGCTGCAAGCTGCCCAGGCGAAATATGAGGTGCTGTTCCTCCAATTTCCGGTGGGCATCACTATGGCACTGGAGGAGGCCCATGACAGAAAGGTCAGACTGGGAATGGGAGGGGGAGTTGAAGTGCTCGGCCATGATTGAATGGTGGAGTAGACTTGATAGGCTGAATGGCCTAATTCTGTTCCTATCACTTATGACCTTCTGACATAGTCTGCCTTCATCATAAATTAAGCACTGAACCATATCCTCCCATACCCTCATGGCAATAACCTCCTTGTTAACTTTATATATTCTTACTTGCATGCTTAAAACGTGAAACACCAATCTGATCTCTACCAGTACAAATTACAAAAGAAACCATGTATGGGAGAAGCAGAGTTAACTTGTAAGCAGTAATTTTATGGAAACAAATGAATGTGGACTTGTTGAAAATTGAAATTCAAAAATAATCTTTTTGATTCCAAGACAAACAAGCCATGGAACATCTCCACAATCCGTCCGCAGTGAGCAGCATATATATGTGGAGGTAATCATCATCATCATATATCATCATATACATACAGCCGGAAACAGGCCTTTTCGGCCCTCCAAGTCCATGCCGCCCAGTGATCCCCGTACATTAACACTATCCTACACCCACTAGGGACAATTTTTACATTTACCCAGCCAATTAACCTACATACCTGTACGTCTTTGGAGTGTGGGAGGAAACCGAAGATCTCGGAGTAAACCCACGCAGGTCACGGGGAGAACGTACAAACTCCTTACAATGCAGCACCCGTAGTCAGGATCGAACCTGAGTCTCCGGCGCTGCATTCGCTGCAAAGCAGCAACTCTACCGCTGCGCTACCGTGCCGCCCGATGTTTGATATGCTAATCAATATGGGGACATGAAAGAAACGACAACAAAAAAATCAAGTAATTGGAATTAAAATCAATAATGGGGATAAAATAGTCATCATGTGTAACAAACAAGTTTTTGGACGGTGTGTCTGAATGAAATGAAGGGTTGGAATGCAATGAGCAGTTGCTAGGATTTACTTTCATTATTAATAATATTTGTAATTAAAGCCATAAAAATCTGAAAAGTGTCATTAAGCAGAGTGCATCTGCTGTCCATTGCCTAAGGTATCCGAACGTTTTTGCTGGGAATTTGGATGCAGTGCCTCGAGAGATTGCTTGCTATAATGGGGTGGTGAGCTGGCACTTGTTCCATTCCCAGCTTGTGATCTGTATTCCTGCTGAGTCCTCAGAAAAGAGAAACATAGGCTCCTTGCTGCAAGCAGTTTATTGGCCCGAGGGATCTAGCTTGAGAGGCCTTTCTGTGATTTCTGTTGGCTAGATCCATTAAAATTCTGCCGGTGTCAATCATGTTAATCCTCTTTAATCCTCACCTTTACTGCAATGAAATGTTTCTGAGATTTAAGAAATAATCACTATCAGAATCTGAAACCACTATTATCGTATAGTGAAAGGCATGGATAGAGTGGATGTGGAGAGGATGTTTCCACTAGTGGGAGAGTAGAGGACCAGAGGCCTTATCCTCAGAATTAAAGGGCCCTCTTTTAGAAAGGAGATGAGGAGGAATTTCTTTAGTCAGAGGCAAAGATACTAGAGGAACAAGATGGACCACTCCATTGAAATCGCCTATACTGAAGTGTAGTACGCAAAGGAGCCATTTTAATAGGCAAAACCCGCTGTTCGTTATGCCTCTCGCAGTGTAATCAGTGTTTTGGGGGAACAGTATGTGTGATGATACCATTAAAATGCAGAATAAATCTCATCTGTCAATTTTTGTTATTTTTCTTTAAAAATGTTTCTGCAAGTTTCTGCCTACTAAAATGGCATCATGACATACTATGGTTTTTAGGGTTGAGTGGTCTATCTTGTTCCTCTAGTATCGTTGATCAGAGTGTGGTAAACCTGTGGAATTCGTGGCCACAGTGGGTATTGGTGGCCAGGGCAGTGGATATTGTTAAAGCGGAGACTGACAGAATCTTGATTAGTATGGGCGTTAGAAGTTATGGGTAGAAGGCAAGGGAATGGGGTTGAGAGGGAAAGATAACAGCCATCTTTGAATGGCGGAGTAGACGATGGGCTGAATAGATGAATTCTGCTCCTAAAACGTATGAACTTATGAGCATATGAACATATCACGCTGGGTTTGCATCTATCTACTAAAACAAATGTCTCTCGGGTGATCCATATATTGCAACACGTGAAGACATTATTCATGTCTAGGTCATTTTCTTTCACTTTAAATTGGTTTACAAGTATATTCATTACTAATAATCATTTGTTCTTCATAGTTCATGATATACGTGATGTAGTTTCTTATAACCAGGATTCCAAGAGTCATGGAGTCATTCAGGTTCGATCCTGACTGCGGGTGTTGTCTGCACAGAGTTTGTACATCCTCCCTATGACCGCGTAGGTTTTTTCCAGGTACTCTGGTTTCCTCCCACACTCCAAAGACATATAGGTTTGTAGGTTAATTGGCTTTGGTAAGTTGGAAAAGTGGTAAAATTGGTCTCTAGTGAGTGTAGGTTAGTGTGCGGTTTGGTCGTTGGGCAGCGCGGACTCGGTGGGCCTGTTTCCACACGGTATCTCCAAAGTCTAAAGGGAGAATTTGCAAACTCCACAGAGGCAGCACTCAAGATCAGGATTGAATCCGGGTCTCTGAGTTGTTCAGCAGGCACAGTAAATGCAGCACCACCATCCTGTCTTTTCTATAAATATTTCACTGACATTCTGGCAATCACAGCCAGATGATTGCTCCTCATGTCCAAAAACATTGTACTGTCCCTTGCATGAAAGAAAAATCATTCTCACTGATAATGGTTAATTTACAAACATATACCTTGGTAATCTACTGATCCAAGGTCTTGTCCCATCATTTCATCCGAGCTAGAAAAGGACAATTTCACAGACGTGTAAGAAGGAACCAGGGTGAATGTGGCATTGCACTGACTTTCTGCAGATAGACACAAAAAGCTGAAGTAACTCAGTGGGACAGGCAGCATCTCTGGAGAGAAGGAATGGGTGAAGTTTCGGGTCGAGATCATTCTTCAGTCTTAGTTACTCCAGCATTTTGTGTCTATCTTCGGTGTAAACCAGCATCTCCAGTTCCTTCCTACTTATTCTGGCTTTCTGGAGGCCATTACTAGAGGTCCAAATGTTGATTGGTATCGTCGAGTTATAGTAAGTATGGGAGACCAAGGTTAAAGCCTAGGAGATGGGGTGATGGGGTGGGGGGGGGGGGTGCTTGTTGAGGATGTAGTAGGTGGGATAGACAAGTGAAATCTGTGCCCAGAAGTCTGCAGTAAGTGTTGAGGGCCATTACATCAACCAAATAATCTTAACTATTCATTGGAAAAACATATCAAATTTAATGCTCTTTGGGATTTCCCCTGATCATGAAAGGAACGAAAAATCATGAAAAAATGCACATTGTTTTTTCTCTCTTGTGAGCAGAAATATCTTGACACAATATTCAAATCCTTGGTCACAGGAATATTATGAATGCTGTGGTTCAAATATAGTTCATCAGCTGTTAAAGCACTTTGCATATATCCCAACGACATAGAGGGGACTGAATTTCACATTTTCTTTCCTTAATGCCAGTAGATCCTTGTTGCCTTAGGTCACATCCGTGTGTTTTAATTATACGGCAATCAAGTGTCTCCATGTTGCCTCAAGCTGATCAAAACTGGATAGACAATTCCAGTTCCCCACACTCATACTGCTGTTCGCCCTGAGAATCTTGCAAACAGCTCGGGAAAATGTCGCTGAAATTGCTTCCAAGCACACCAGAGGCGTGTCGTAATGTACATCATGCTGTATGGAGATTTGAATTCAGAGTGCACTGTGGCACATCGTATATATCACGAAGATTAGATATATTTGCAAGATGCACAGAATCTCTTGCGCAGAGTAGGGGAATCGAGGACCAGAGGACATAGGTTTAAGGTGAAGGGGAAAAGATTTAATAGGAATCTGAGAGGTAACTTTCACACAAAGAGTGGTGGGTGTACGGAACAAGCGGCCAGGGGAGGTAGTTGAGGCTGGGACTATCCCAACATTTAAGAAACAGTTTGACAGGTACATGGATAGGACAGGTTTGGAGGGATCTGGACCAAGCGCAGGCAGATGGGACGTGTGCAGCTGGGACATGTTGGCCGGTGTGGGCAAGTTGGGCCGAAGGGCCTGTTTCCACACTGTATCACATAATGACTCTATGACACCAAGGGAGTGCACATGTAATTTCCTTTTGGGATCTTAAGATGTGCTGCAAATTAAATGTTCCAGGTTGTCCCTGAAACTGAAGCAGGCACCACACATGCCACTGCCATCCAATAACGGTCACAATATCACCATGCACCAGAACGAAAAGCACGTTCAGTGCTTAAAGGTACATGGTTAAGTTTTGCAATGAAGTCAACAAGTAAATCATTGTTTATTGTGTATTGCTTGAAAACCCAGCATTCCTCAACAAATGCACTATTAGTTCATTAGTCGGAAGAAGGGTCCCGACCCAAAACGTCACCCATTCTTTTTCACCAGAGATGCTGCCTGATCCGTTGAGTTACTCCAGCACTTTGAGTCTGTCTTTGGTATAAACAAGCATCTGCAGTTCCTTTCTACACATTTTTAGTTTATTAGTTTAGTTTATTGTAACGAGCTACAATGAAAAGCTTCTATGTCGTGTGTTATCCAGTCAGTGGAAAGACTATACATGATTACAATCAAGCTGTCCACAGTGTACAGATATACAGGATAAAGGGAATAACTTTTAGTGCAAGATAAAGTCCAGTGAAGTTTGATTAAATATAGTCCGAGGGTCTCCTCTGAAATAGATAGATCAGGTCCGCTCTCTAGGTGTTGATAGGATGGTTCAGTTGATTGACAACAGCTGGGAAGAAACTGTCCCTGAATCTGTTGGTGTGTGTTTTCAAATGTCTGTACCACTTCCCTGATGGGAGAGGGGTGAAGAAAGATTGTTCCATTGAAGCAGGCACCACATGTGATTTGGCTTTCCAAAAGGGTCAAAATATCAACATTCATAGAAAAGCTTGTTCAGTGCTTCAAGGAATATTATAAAGTCTTGCACTGAAGACAAGTCCATTGTGTATTGCTTGAAAACGCAGCGTTCCTCAACAAAAGTATACACCCTAGAACAGGTTGGGAACACAAATTATCTCCCTGGATTCTTCAGCTGAACAGTGTGTAGTTCTGCTAAAATGGCAGCTTTGAAAGGACCATGTTAGTGGCCACATCAGCAGAAGCATCAAGAAGCATCAGGAGCAATTAATTAGACACTGATTAGAGAGGAGATGAGGAGGAATCTCCACAGATTGGTGTGGAGACCAAGTCAATGGATATGGTTACGACAGAGGAATTTTTTTAGTCAGAGGGTGGTGAATTTGTGGAATTCATAGAGGGCTGTGGAGGCCAGGGCAGTGGATATTTTTAAGGCAGAGATGGGTGGATTCTCAACTAGTACGGGTGTCAGGGGTTAAGGGGAGAAGGTAGGAGAATGGGGTTGAGAGTGAAAGATAGATTTGCCATGATTGAATGGCGGAGTAGACTTGATGGGCTGAATGGCCTAATTCTGCTCCTATACCTGATGAACAGTATGAATTTAATAAATCCTACAATTAGACACAAGGAACTGTAGATCCTGTAATCTTGTGTGAGACACAAAGTGCTGGAGTTAGTCAGCAAGTCAGGCAGCATCTCTGGAGGACATGGATACCCTTGGACATGGATAACAAAGATGTTTCATGTCAAGACCATAGCTTAGACCCTACGAGTCTTTTGCTTTGTGACCTTGACAGATATTAGTTGATTTAGGATGCACTGGAAAAAGAATGGTTATCTTTCTGGTCTGAAATATTCAAAATATACCCCATAGTTTAATACATAATACTTATTTCAGAAGTATTCTGAAATAATAGTAACCACTACTTTAGATTTCCTAGACAAATCGGTGAGGTAAACCCATGTCCCCAGTGGAATGAGAGACATTTGGTTTTCTAACCAAACATTATTGTCCTCTTATTCTTGAGCTGATGTGATAGGTTTGCAGGGCTCCCAGTGGCTCTGTTGATGTGTTATTACCTCTCGTTCTGCAAACCCTATTATAGCCTGCACTGCAAAGATTCGTTTTCTCTTTCACGTATATTTAAAAATATCTCTTAAGTGTTTCTCTGAGGCAATAATGAGCCATTTCGCTTCAATTGCCTCATTACTTCTAAATGAAACTGTACTCTGTCTGGGAGCTTCAAGCTTGTTTTTAAACCAGTGGGATGATAACAAATGAGAAGCAAAAAAATGGCGTGAGTCAGATTCTTGGGGTAGAAAACTTTGCATTTAGCTGCAATCTTTCACGAGCTCAGGAACTCCTAAACCACTCGATAAAGTAGAATTTTTAAGATGAAATGCAGGAATTTGGACAGCATATACTGAATGTACCTAATGAACTAAAAATTGCAAAACAATAACCAGATTTTTTTGTTTCAGTGAGGGATAAAATACTGGTCAGAACATTAGGAACAACCTCCACGCTTCCTTCTTCAGGCTAAACACATAGGGGGGGCCTATCATTCTAGACTGAAGAAGGATCCCGACCTGAAACATCACCCATCCATTTTCTCCAATGATGCTGCCTGACCCACTGATTTACTCCGGCATTTTATGTCTATCTTTGGTTCCTTTCACCACACTTTCTTCATACATTGCATGTACACCAGCAATGGTTCAGTCAATAAACCTCATTTATTACTTGTTTTGACAACGGGCCTCTTAAAATGGGAGATAGACACAAAATGCTGGGGTAACTTACTGAGTCAGGCAGTATCCCTGGAGAAAAGGAGTAGGTTACATATCGCACTGTAAACTAGCTGATGTGGGACACATGTACAATTCACCTAAAGAAATGTTCTCCCCTTCCTTTCTGTGCCGTTCTCCCCATTCTGCAATGCAAACAATCTGAATTATATTAAACACTCCTGGTTAAATGCAAAAGCCCTAACATTAGTCGTGCAGCTGGTCTATGGCACTGCCTCACGGTGCTGGAAATCCAGGATCGATCCCGACCTTAGCCACTGTCTGTGTGGAGTTTGCACGGTCTCCCTGTAACCGCGTGGGGTTCCTCCAGGTGCCTCGGTTTCCTTGTCCATCCCAAAATCGTGCGGTTTTGTCGGTTAATTGGCCTCTGTAAGTCACCCACAGTGAGTGGATGAGGGTGATCGATGGTCAGTCTGGGCCTGGTGGGCCGAAGGGACTGTCTCCGTGCTGTGTCTCTCAATTAAACTAAAAGTCAACATTATAATATTCTTTTTAACTGACAGCAATGCAATACTTTGCTTCTCACCTTTGCTTGTAGGACACCTGGTAGATTATGCATTGTATTTTATATCATTTGATGCCGTAGCACTCAATTAATTATTTTATCAAACGGGATTGCAAGTTGCTGATTACAAGTTTCCGACAGCCTTTGAATGAATGCATCGATGTCGCATCGGCGTAACGTGCCGTGTGGATTTATTACCAGTTTGGGACTTTGTGCCAATTTTCCAAGTGCTGTGATTTATAATTGGATTCATCATTGTGTTGTGCAACTCCGAGTGCAATAATTTACCATTAAAGCATTTTGTACCAGAGAGAAATCTTTGTAAAGTCAATCAGTTTTTCAGATGCGTACCACGAGGAAACAAGTAGTATAAGAAAATAACTGCAGATGCTGGTACAAATCGAAGGTATTTATTCACAAAATGCTGGAGTAACTCAGCAGGTCAGGCAGCATCTCGGGAGAGAAGGAATGGGTGACGTTTCGGGTCGAGACCCTTCTTCAGACTGATGTCAGGGGGGGCGGGACAAAGGAAGGATATAGGTGGAGACAGGAAGATAGAGGGAGATCTGGGAAGGAGGAGGGGAAGAGAGGGACAGAAGAACTACCTAAAGTTGGAGAAGTCGATGTTCTTACCACTGGGCTGCAAGCTGCCCAGGCGAAATATGAGGTGCTGTTCCTCCAATTTCCGCTGGGCCTCACTATGGCACTGAAGGAGGCCCATGACAGAAAGGTCAGATTGGGAATGGGAGGGGGAGTTGAAGTGCTCGGCCACCGGGAGATCAGTTTGGTCAATGCAGACCGAGCGCAGGTGTTGAGCGAAGCGATCGCCGAGCCTGCGTTTGGTTTCACCGATGTAAATAAGTTGACATCTAGAGCAGCGGATGCAATAGATGAGGTTGGAGGAGGTGCAGGTGAACCTTTGTCTCACCTGGAAAGACTGTTTGGGTCCTTGGATGGAGTTGAGGGGGGAGGTAAAGGGACAGATGTTGCATCTCGTGCGGTTGCAGGGGAAAGTGCCCGGGGATGGGGTGGTTTGGGCAGGAAGGGACGAGTGGACCAGGGAGTTACAGAGGGAACGGTCTCTGCAGAAAATATGGCCAGTGGTGGGGTCCCGTTGTAGGTGACGGAAATGTTGGCGGATGATTTGTTGGATTCGCTGTTGGTGGGGTGGAAGGTGAGAACGAGGGGGATTCTGTCCTTGTTGCGAGTGGGGGGAGGGGGAGCAAGAGCGGAGCTGCGGGATGTAGAAGAGACCCTAGTGAGAGCCTCATCTATAATGGAGGAGGGGAAGCCCCGTTTCCTGAAGAACGAGGACATCTCTGAAGCCCTAGTGTGAAACACCTCATCCCGGGCGCAGATGCGGCGTAGACGGAGGAATTGGGAGTAGGCGATAGACTTTTTGCAGGGGACTGGGTGGGAAGAAGTGTAGTCCAGATAGCTGTGTGAGTCAGTGAGTTTATAGTAAATGTCCTTCACTAGTCTGTCTCCTGTGATGGAGATGGTGAGGTCCAGAAACGGGAGGGAGATGTCGGAGATAGTCCAGGTAATGAGGAAACAGGTCACCAGCCCGAGCTAGTTCCTCACAGTTTGAGTGAATGAAAAATAATGGTCAACTTTCTGAAATCCTTAAAGGAGGAATTTCTTTAGTCAGAGGATGGTGAATTTGTGGAATTCTCTGCCACAGAAGGCTGTGGAGGCAAAGTCAGTGGATATATTTAAGGCAAAGACAGATATTCTTGATTAGTTTGGGTGTCAGAGGTTATGGGAAGAAGGAAGAAAACGGGGTTAGGACAGAGAGATAGATCAGTCATGATTGAATGGCGGGGTAGACTTGATGGGCCAAACGGCCTAATTCTACTATCTCTTATGATCTTATGATCTTGAGATCTTAGCATTAACCTTAAGTTTAAGGAAGATGATACATGAAATGCCGAGCTGATGACGGAAGGCTTTGCACATTTTTACTTGAGTCAGAGGTGTGACAGGCACTTATGTGACAAAGTTTGACGGATTTCCTCCAATAATCCAACCACCTTGTCTCTTGCCACAGAGCAGCAAGATTGTCAGCTGCTGCTGTCAGTCAACGTTTGATAAGGTGTCTGTCATAACACAGAAATTGTCTGCAGCAATCCCTACAGTTTGTGACAAGTTGGTATAATATATAAGTCACAGGAGTAGAATTAGACCATTCAGCCCATCAACTCTACTCCGCCATTCAATCACAGCTGATCTATCTCTCCCTCCTAACCCCATTCTCCTGCCTTCTCCCCATAACCTCTGACACCCATACTAATCAAGTATCTATCAATCTCTGCCTTAAATATATCCACCGACTTGGCCTCCACAGCCTCCTGTGGCAAAGAATTTCACAGATTCACCACCGTCTGACTAAAGAAATTCCTCCTCATCTCCTTCCTAAAAGAACGTCCTTAATTCTGAGCCTATGACCTCTATTCCTAGATTCTCCCACTAGTGGAAACATCCTCTTCACATCCACTCCATCCAAACCTTCCACTATTCAGTACGTTTCAATGAGGTCCCCCCACATTCATGTAAATGTATATCTATATGTAGTAAAATGCACCAGCCGAATATAAATCTCCAAGTGTGGAACAAGGAAAAAAATTGTAGTAAATTATAATCATAATCTGTGAAAGGACAATGACAGTTGATTTTAACTAAATGCAATTTTGTTTAAAGGTAGCAGGAACCAAAGAGGTCAAAAGTATCTGTCATTCCAATTTTTAATACAGATTAATTTACAATTAAAAATCCAGCAACGTCATTGTTGCAAACCCTTTAGATTAATAATAGTGAATTATTTATAGAGCTGAACCTCTGCTGTGAACCTGTGGCGATCAGAAAGGCAGGGAATTTCAAAGGTCCCTGTTGTTAAATGTTGAGATCCTTATGAGGGGTTGAGAACAATCACTTCACTAATAACAAACTTTCAGCAGTTCCACCTTTTAGCTTAGTTTAGTTTAGTTTAGCGATACAGTGCGGAAACAGGCCCTTCAGCCCACCGTAAATTCACAAGAGATAGGGGCAGAATTAGGTCATTCAAACATGGCTAATCCACCATTCAACCATGGCTAATCTATCTTTCCCTCTCAACCCCATTCTCCTGCCTTCTCCCCATAATCCCTGACACCCATACTAATCAAGAATCTATCAATCTCTGCCTTAAATATCTACCTCGATACACATGACAAAAAGCTAAACTCAAACTCAAACTCAAAAGTAAAATTGGCTCACTTCTCACTACCTAATATTAAATACTGTATATTGTACACTATGATTTAATGGCATTACCATGTGATGCATGTAAACAACTGAAGCTCATTTTAAGTGAAGGGCGTAGTGGATATGAAGTTGCAACAGAGGAATAGAAATATAAATAAAATGGAACAATCTGCGGAGTTATAGGATAATAGATTTTTTACAAGTTATAGGAGTAGAATTAGGCCATTCAGCCCATCGAGTCTACTCTGCCATTCAATCATAGCTGATCTCTGCCTCCTAATCCCATTTTCCTGCCTTCTCCCCATAACCCTTGACACCTGTTCTAATCAAGAATTTGTCTATGTCTTATAAATATCCACTGAGATGGTGACTTGGCCTCTACAGGCCCTCTGTGGCAATGAGTTTAACTACCCTCTGACTAAAGAAGTTCCTCCTCACCTCCTTTCTAAAAGAGCGCCCTTTAGTTCTGAGGCTATGACCTCTGGTCCTAGACTCTCCCACCAGTGGAAACATCCTTTCCACATCCACTCTATCTCTGCCTTTCATTATTCCGTAAGTTTCAATGTCCCCCCTCAACTTTCTAAACTCCAGCGAGTAGAGGCCCAGTGCTGTCAAAGGCTCATCATATGTTAACCCACTCATTCCTGGGATCATTCTTGTAAACCTCCTCTGGACCCTCTCCAGGGCCAGCACATCCTTCCTCAGATATGGGGCCCAAATTTGCTCACAGTACTCCAAATGCGGCCTGACCATTGTCTTGTAGAGCCTCAGCATTGCATCACGGTGTTTTTTTATTTTTTTCAATACTACAAAGATTATTAAAGTTTTTTAATATAATTAATTAATTAAAGGGGAAATGCCCCTAATCAGTTTAAACAGTTTATAGGAGGACAGGGAACACCAAGGAATGATATGCGTACTGGCACATGTTTGTCCACATAAAAATCTTTGATCTGTACAATATAATTGGAGGACAGAATGTAATACTAATCATCAATGAAGACGATCTGGAAAAATGACCAATACAGCTACTAGAGCCTGGACTGAGTTAAATAGCAAGAATGAAAATGAGCGTTTGACAGCCGGTTAATCTTCTCCTCCAGTGTTAGTGGACATTGCTACCATCAATGCAATTTCATGATTGTGAAGATAGACCCAAAGTGCTGGAGTAACTCAATGGGTCATCCACCCAAACAAAAAGACCAGGTGAATTTAGCATCACTTAAATTTACAACTACATGTTGATTAAAGTATTCAACAGATTGTACGTGGTTTGCATAGGTTATTAGGTTTTTGTAGATGTGTATTTAATGTAATTGTGCCTTTAAGGACTGACTGTACTTTGTGGGATGATCTGTAGTTTAGTTTAGTTTAGTTTAGTTTAGTTTAGTTTAGTTTAGTTTAGTTTAGTTTAGTTTAGTTTAGTTTAGTTTAGTTTAGTTTAGTTTAGATAAACAGCGCAGAACCAGGCCCTTCGCCCCACTGAGTCCGCATCAACCAGCAATCCCCGCACACTAACACTACCCTACACACTAATGACAATTTTACAATTTTACCAAGCCAATTCACCTACAAACCTGTACATCTTTGGAGTGTGGGAGGAAGCATGAGCTCCCAGAGAAAACCCACACATGTCACGGGAAGAATGTACAAACTCCATACAGGCAGCGTCGAGCCCGGGTATCTGGCACTCTAAGGCAGTAACTCTAATGCTGCACCACTGTGCTGCTCTTGTTAGATTGTTGTACCAGATACCACTGTTGTTTAATGAGTTCTTCATCGACTGCGACCCCATCCCATAACAGCACTGTGACATGATCCAGTCTGCTGAAGGCTGCTTGCTGCTTGTTTTATGATCACCGTCTGCTAGACCGGCTCTGAAGTCCTTCATCCCTGCAGTCATCTCATATTAATAACTCTCATTGTAGCAGTATTTCTCAGACAATGCCTCAAACTTCCGGTTCCAAACATACCAGAATTCTTTCTAGTTTATCAAAGAGCTTGCAGGGGAGCTGATTATGCTTCACCAGTTGTTGCAAGGTTTATTTGAATTTCATTCATTTTTGATCAATAGCTGGTAAATATTTACAGAAACAAAACCAGTGACCTTCAAATAACATTAACATACACCAAAGAAAAACACAAAATGCTGGAGCAACTCAAGGGGCCAGGCAGCATCTCTGGAAAAAAAGGATAGGTGACGTTTTGGGGCGAGACCCTTCTTCAGACTGAGAGTCAGGGGCAAGGGGAAGGAGAGACGTAGATGGTGATATAGAGAGGTTTCAAACAAATGAATGAAAGGAAAGGCTTAGCCCACAATGGTCAATTGTTGGCTGTGGGATAGGTGATAACAAGTTATACAGTACGAAAAGGCACAGAACAAATCAAAGCCGGCATCAAACCCACTGAGTTGCTCCAGCATTTTGTGTGTATCTTCGGTGTATACCAGCATCTGTAGTTCCTTCCTACTCCTTAACATAAACTATGTCCAAAACCACATGAAGCAGGGGAAATGGAAGGAGTCCCCGAATTGGTGAAGGAGTTCAGGACATTCTCATCATTAAGATAAGTGCCAGAAGGGAGTCCCATGTGACAGGGGAGCCTCTAGACAGAAAGACCACATGATAAACATTACACAGTGGAAGAGTCCGGCACGACGTGGTGAATGGAAGATCAGGACATCTCATTTTGGTTGAGAGTCCCCAACTCCAATCCTGTTTATAGACACAAAAAGCTGGAGTAACACAGCGGGTCAGGCAGCATCTCTGGAGAAAAGGTGACGTTTTGGGTCGTGACTTTTCTTCGGACTGAGAGTCAGGGGAAAGGGGAACGAGAGATGTAGACAGTGATATAGAGAGGTTTCGAACATATGAATGAAAGGTATGCAAAAAATAACAATGATCAAGGAAAGGTTTAGCCCACAATGGTCCATTGTTGGTTGTGGGATAGATGATAACAAGTTATACAGAGAGTGAATCTGTCAAGAGGATCTTGATCATTTTCTTTTCTGCTGCACTTTACATCGTTTTTAGTTTAGTTTAGGAATACAATGTGGAAACAGGCCTTTCGGCGCACGGTGTCTGTTCTAACCAGCGATCCCCGCACACAAACACTATCCTACACACACTAGGGACAATTTGACAATTTTACCAAGGCAATCACCATACAAACTTTACGACTTTGGAGTATGGGAGGAAACGGGAGCAACCGGAGAAAACCCATGCAGGTCACGGGGAGAACATACAGACAGCATCCGTAGTCAGATTAAACCGCGGTCCCTGGGTTCTCTGGGAAACAGGCCCTTCGGCCCTTTGAGTCCACACCAACCAGCGATCCTCGCACATTAACACAAGCCTACTCACACTAGGGACAATTCACACTAATACCAAATATACAAACCCAAACCTAAGGCAGCAATTCTACCACTGCACCACCTTATCATTCTCTCTCTCCTTATCATTTGTAAACTCATGTTGACCCTTTATAATCAGCTCCAGGTGTTGAATTGCACTATCCTTAATTATGGATTCCTACAACTTCCTCAGTAGAAATGTTGTAATAAAATGGACACATGTTTCACAGCTTAAACTGAAGAATCTTTACTGAGGTCAGATAGTATCTAACAAAAAACTTTCAGGTAAGTAATTTAATTAATCCCAAATCGAGTAGAGAAGACAAAATAAAATGGGGGCTAGAACAATGAGGGTTAATACAAGTGGGTAAAAGAGACATTAATTTACCAAAACATTTTATAAATTTCCTGCAGCAATTAAAATCTGAAGGAATGTGACACCCCATTTGAAAAGTTACTTTTTAATACTGGAGGGTGGTATTGGATTATAATTAACTGGAACAAACTATAATTTCTCATTTATCTTTTCCATTGTTTTTAAATAACAATATTTCACAGGGAATTTCTTGCACCTAGGGTCATGGCATCATACAGCATGGAAACAGGCCCTTCGGCCCAACTCATCCATGCCTATCAAGATGACTACCAAGAAAGGTAACAATCAGATGGAGCTGAGCAGAGCTGGGAGCATAGAGCAGCCTCACTCACTCAACGAGTCAATGAGGCCAGTGCAGCCTGAGGAAGGGTTCTGACCTGAAACGTCACCTATTCCTTTCCTCCAGAGATGCTGCTTGACTCGTAGAGTTGCTTCAGAATTTTGTGTCTATCTTAGAGTCAATGAAGCCACTCTTCTCATGCTTGCTATTCTCAGATTCAGACCCCTGTCATAACTTGGAGCATGCCGAGAAGTGAAAATTATTATCCAATTCAAGCAACTAAATTATTAAGTCTTAATTATTATTAAACACGTCCGTTAGCAATTTTTCCTTAAGATTTTAGTTATTGTAGGAAATTTAAAACTTATTTTAGTTTAGTTTAGTTTAGTTTAGTTTAGAGATACACTGTGGAAACAGGCCCTTCGGCCCCCCGAGTCTGCACCAACCAGTGATACACGTACATTAACACAAGCCTACACATACTAGGGACAATTTACTCTTATACCAAGTATACAAACCCAAGCCAATTAACCTACAAACCTGTACATCTTTGGAGTGTGGGAGGAAACCGAAGATCTTGGAGAAAACCCACGCGGTCACAAGGAGAACGTACAAACTCCGTACAGACAGCACCCATCGCCAGGATCGAACCCGGGTCTCTGGCACTGCAAGCGCTGTAAGGCAGCAACTCTACCGCTGCGCCACTATGCAGTTAAAATTAAAATTGTTATATCTCTTATCGACCTATTTCTTTTAATCCCATTATTCTTTCCCTCTCTTTGTTTTGTTTTCTGAACATGATTTTGGATTAATTAAATATTTAAACTGAAATATTCTGCCAGATACTGTCTGCCTCAGTAAAGAATTTTCAGTTTAATCAGTTGGGGAAATAGAAGTTATTGGAATCCGTAATCAAGAACAGTGTGACAGACAGCTTTGAGCTGATTATAAAAAGCCAACATGAATTACCAATGGTATTATGTAAATAATGTTCCCAGACAAGAAATTGACTCAGACCTTCTGCCTAAAAGCAGTTCAATTCAGAACTGACGGCTTACACCCACGTAATTTGATTGATGTTGGGGACTCTGGACGAACGCACAAATCTGGTGACAATAGAAACTGCAGTTGCTGGAATCTTCAGCACAAAACAAAGTGCTGGAGGAACTCAATGGATCAGATAGCATCTGTGGAGGGAATGGACGTTTCGGGTCGAATCCCTTCTTCAGACTGACGGAGGAGGGGGAAGAAAACTGAAAAGTGAGGTTGGAATTGAGACAAAACCTGGCAAGTAGTGGATGCAGGTGAGGGGTGATAGGCAGATGGGTTGGCGTAAGTGACAAAGGACAGATGAAAAGGAGCCAAAGCCCTGTCACATAAGGAAAGAAGGGGAGGAGTGAAATGTAAAACCGGAGGGAGGAATATATATGAAAGGGGATGGGGGGGAAGGGGAAAGAGAGGGAATGAAGGAGACATATGAGAATCGGTGGCGGGAGATGAATATCTAGAGGATGGAAGGAAGCGGGGTGACTAGGGTAGTGGAAGAAGGTGGGGGAAATGAGTGCGCAGGGGTGGTGGTGGGGAGCAGAGGCAATAGTTTAGAGAGGTTATTGCTTGAAATTGAAGAATTCAGTGTTCATGACATTGGGTTGAAAGCTACCCACGCAGAATAGGAGGTGTTGTTCATCCAATTTGCATGCAGCCTCACTCTGGTAATGGAGGAAGCCAAAAGGTTTGGTATGGGAATGGGAAGGGCAGTTAAGATAGTTACCAACCAGGACGCGGTCTCCCATCAATCAGGCTAATGACTGACAGAGGCTAACAGAGGAGTGCCAACCACTGCTAATCCCACTACGGAGACTATGAAATCTCTGTGTTGAGATTGTGCCAGGTTCACATGGCAAAGGTCCAGTGGACTCATTCATTTCATTGGAAAGGAACAGCTGCAGAGAGGAAGGTGAACACAGGGTAATTTCCTTTTTATATTTAATTGAGTTGATACAAATGCATTTAATTACTTTCTAGTTTTTTCTTTCATTTCTTTTAATTTTTTACTTCTTTAAAAGAATTCTGCGCATTTTTACAGTATTTTAAATTTCTGACAGTATTACAGTCTTTTCGAAAGGTTGAAAGAGATTCACAAACTTTTCCCTGCAACCGCAGGAGATGCAACACATGTCCTCATACCTCCTCCCACGACTCCGTCCAGGGTCCCCGACAGTCCTTTCAGGTGAGACAGAGGTTCACGTGCACCTCCTCCAACCTCATCTACTGTATCCGATGTTCTCGGTGTGGGCTCCAATACATCGGCGGGATCCAGCGCAGACTGGTCGATCGATTTGCTGAACATTGGCCTACGCGATCTCCCAGTTTCCAAACATTTTAACTCTCCTTCGCATTCCCATACTGACCTTTCTGTCCTAGGCCTCAGTAAAGCCAGATGCAAATTGAAGGAACAGCAAGTCATACTTCACATAGCTCACAACCCAGCAGTGTAAACGTTGATTTCTCTCATTTCAAGTAGCCCTGAACCCCCTCTCCTCCCCCCCCCCCCCCCCACCCCCCCACCCCCACCCTAGTCATCCTACCAGTGTTTGAACCCTTGTATCCTTCTTATCACCTCTCCCCCTGCCAACAATAGACCATTATGGGCTCCACCCTTCTTTGATTATCTGTTGCCGGTCCTGCGTTGTTCTAGACTTTACTTAGCTTCAGTTCCCTCCCCTCTACTTTCAGCCTGAAGAAGGATCCCGACCAGAAACATCACCCATCCTTTTTTTTCAGAGATGCTGCCTGACCCGCTGAGTTACTCCAGCACTTTGTTACTATCTTCACAATCATGAAATTACTTGGATGGCAGCAATGTCCACTAACATGGAGAAGGGGCTCAACTGACCGTGAGACACACATTTCCATTCATGCTGTTTTATTTTCCCCACATTCCCATCAACTCCCAGCCAGACTCTACCACTCATCTACACACCATCAGAAATCTACAGGGGCCAATTAGTCTACCGACCTGCTTGTCTTTGGGATGTGAGCAGAAACCAAAGCACCTGAAGTGGTCGCTAGAAGAACATGCAAACCTCATACAGCCACAACTGGAGGTCAGGATTGAACTCGGCCTTCTCGAGCTGTGAGGCGGCAACCCTATTAGCTGTGTCACTGAGGTTGCAGAACAATGGACAATCAAAGAGATTAAGTGAATGTGCATAAAGTGAGAAAAGATCTTAAACTGAGCTACCCAAGTGAAATATGAGGCGCTGATCCTTCAATTTGAATGCAAGGATCTCCACTGCAAATCAAATATTGTATCACAATTAAGTGATGAAAATCTACAGAGAGTTGAGGTCCAAAGAGAGCTAAAGGAACAATTTAAGAAACATTTAGACAGGTAGGGTGGGTTTAGAGGGATATGGGCCAAAAGCAGGCAGGTGGGTCTAGTTTGGACGAGGCATGTTGGTTGGCATGGGCAAGATGAGCCAAAGGGCCTGTTTCTATGCTGTATTACACTATGATTGTACGTGTTCAGATCACTGAGATGAAGTGGTCAGAAAGAAAGATATAACTAGAGGATTTTGTTGTAGATCCTCTCAACATAGAGCCTCCCAGATTACAATGTCCTTTTATTCTGGAGATGTCCTAACACAAACAGCTGTCCTTGATTAACCCTCACCCTAAACCAAACAGTGGAACACAGACATGAGTGTTGATTACTTTACTTTAGATTGCCAAGAAATCCATTGGAAAAAAATTCCTATGGAATGCAATCATGACTTCAAGTGTGTAAGATTTGAGAAGTTTTCCCTCATTCTGCAAACAACAAAAAAACCAAAGAGCTGCAGTTTGGACATTTTATACGGGACTGGGGCTGATAGTGGAGAAAGGCTGCGGTCAGTTTTTTTAGGGATGTCACAATCCGTGGGTCCCAAGATGGCCGCGGGACCTCGTGACCAGCCACAAAAGCAAAAACCCCACAGCCCAGTCTCTAGATTTCTGCAAAGCCACGGCCAGAACAATAGATGGATATTGGCCATGCAGAAACCTGCGAAACCAGGTCGAAGTCCAGACACTGGGGCGCTGACATCAGCATACTCACAATGCCCCAAGCCGACCTACACAGTTAATCTCGATAAGGGGGCACAATAGCTCATAGAAACCTACCTGGCCGGTGATGGGAAACCAGTTAAACCCATCACCTCTTAACGAGAAACAGATTAACAGACCGTCTAGCCATCACCGGTACTCCCGGACATAACGCAGAACAAAGAGAAAACTCGAAACCCCTCTTTGAAACAAAGAGATCCCGAGATCTGGCGGGAGATAGGACGGGTCAGGATTAGAATAACTGGCCACGATTTTTGGGTTTTTAAAAGGAACAGGCACAAGCACAGCACGGAGAACGGAGACTCACCGAGAAGAACGGAAGGAAGAAACTCACGGAACAAGCACGAACCTCACGGAAAACAGCGGAGAAGCAGCACGAAAAGCCAGTGACCCCAGTAATAGCCCCATGGTGAGCATGTACCTCGATCCTGCACATCCTGGACATAGTTTTAGTGTAGAGGGGAGGGTGGCTTAATTAACGTGGGTGTATAAGTGAATATGTGTTGGCCAATTTTGCGATGTGTCGTACGTTCCCCATCTTATAGTCGAGTATATGTCTTATAGAACTGGGCGTTTATAATTCAGAGTCAAAGTATTCATGTAATTCAGTATATGTCTTATAGAACTGGGAGTTTATACTTCAGAGTCAAAGTATTCATGTAATTCAGTATATGTCTGATAGAACTGCGTAAAAGTGTAAAAGCATTCATGTACAATAGTCCCAAGTGCACAATAAAAGCCTTTTCCGTTTAAACCCTGGTCTTCAAATCTGGTCTGGTGGATTTTTTCTGCACTATCAACGCTCCTGCATCTAAGTCCAGTGTCTAGAACCGTAGGGGGTGAGTGGGTCGAACCACTCACGGGGAACCAGTGTGCGCGGCCTGGTCGAGGGACCAGAGCAAGGCACGGGGACCTTAGGTCGGGCGAAAGCTCGGCGCAGAAACCCCTTACAAGTGTTAGATTATGAGGGAGATTACATAGACTTGGATTGAATTCCCTGGACTATGGAGCATTAAAGGTGATTAAGAGGCTCAAGGACTTCAATGGCGTCATCCTTGATCCAAGGCAAACTTCAACAGGAAGTTCATTCAGCGCTGTCATTTCATTCAAATTCTTCTTCCCAGATGGAAGGTGACAGCGGTTCAAGACGTGGCCTGACACACACACACACACACAATGTTGCCCATGGATGTCCTGAAGACAGTCCTGGCCACAACAGCAAAATGCAAGCACCTGCCGACCAATTCACTGCCATCTGCAGGCCTGCAGCGACACTGCAGCGACACTCCACCACTTCAGGCAAAGGCTGGCACCAACTAACCCAAAACTTGGAAGGCCGATATCTCAGTCCATGGTTTATTTCTTGGGCTATGGATCTCAGTGGCATATCCCATGGAGAGAAACAAGGAACTGATGCGCTACAATGCACCACAATGCTGAGAACATTATTCTGCACTCTGTATCTTCCCCTTTGCTCTATCCAATGTACTTGAGTTTGAACTGAGTGTATCTATGTATTGTAAATCTAATCTGTTTGGACAGCATGCAAAACAAGGGCACGGTGGCACAGCAGTAGAGTTGCTGTCTTACAGAGCCACAGACCCAGGTTCGATCCTGACTACGGGTGCTGTCTGTATGGAGTTTGTGTGTTCTCCCTGTGACCTACATGGGTTTTCTATGGGAGCTCCGGTTTTCTCCCACATTCCAAAGAAATACAGGTTATTCGTCTAATTGGCTTGGTAAAATTATAAATTGTCCCTAGTGTGTGTAGGATAGTGTCAGTGTACGGGGATCACTGGTCAGCATGGACTTGGTGGGCCGAAGGGCCTGTTTCCACGCTGTAACTCCAAACCAAACTAAACAAGGCTTTTAACTGTAGCTCAATACATGTAATAATAGTAAACCCTAAACCTAAACCTGAGCTGGAGGTGTCCATCAGCATGTAGAGCTTGGTAATAATAACAGAGCAATAAACTCTGGACAGATCACAGTTAATGAACATCAAAACAAACTCATTAAATTCGCTTTTGATATCTCTTCATTTATCCACCATACTGTTTATCTAAATACATCTATAAAACCTTGCTGCGAGTTATTTTGGAGTTTGATTAGATGCTTCTCTCAGGGATTGTTTTGTAATCTGCCATTCCCAGTCATTGTCTAAGTGGTGTAAGAACACACAGTCAGCTATTCTTCAGCCCCAACAACAGAGTGGGTGGAAACTGCAAATGAAACGTCTATTTAACTAAACCTGGGACAGATAAAGCACTCACCTCACCATCCTGCGTCCTCAAAATTCAGCTGATATTCAGCAGAAGTTCAAAATTAGTTCAGGAAAGGAACTGACCTCCAGCTGCTCAGAGATTATTCCTGGCCAGGATTTTGTTAGTTGCTGTGAAATGACCCTCCAAGTTTAGTCTATTTTAGTTTAGTTTAGAGATACAGCGCGGAAACAGGCCCTTCGGCCTACCAAGTCCGCAACAACCAGTGATCCCCGCACATTAACACTATCCTACACACACTAGGGACGAATTACATTTATACTAAGCAAATTAACCCACAAACCTGTATGTCTTTGGAGTGTGGGAGGAAACCGAAGATTTCGGAGAAAACCCACGCAGGTTGCGGGGAGAACGAACAAACCCCGTACAGACAGCACCCGTAGTCAGGATCGAACCCGGGTCGAAGAAGTACTCCAGCAGCTGTTGTACATTCTATCGTTAGCCTCCAGCGATGGTTGTACAGCCGACAGATGAGAGTGAGTGAGCTTGTGGTCAATGATCAATACTCCTGAAAATCAAAAAAGCACAGAAATCTGAAGCTAAAACAGAAAATGCTTCAGCAGGGCACCTACCGTTGGTGAATAGAGTGCAGGTTCGAAGGACCAAATGGCCTCCTCCTGCACCTATTTTCGATGTTTTCTATGTTACACAGGTTTTCCGGCACCTCCGGTTCCTGAGCCTTTCTGGATTATCCGTTTCTCTGCAGCAACATGTGATAACGATGATGAAGCGACCATATACCCCTCCCATGCCTCCAAAGCACCAGGCAGTGCCGAGAAACCTAAATAAAACCAATATTAAATGTAAAATGAACGTGAGTGGAATGGCCTGCGACCTATCCCCGGCTTCCACCGTCTCCCCACCCGTCTGGAGCCCCGGCTTCCATCGTCTCCCCACCCGTCTGGAGCCCCGGCTTCCATTGTGTCCCCACCCGTCTGGAGCCCTGGCTTCCATCGTCTCCCCACCCGTCTGGAGCCCCGGCTTCCACTGTCTCCCCACCCGTCTGGAGCCCCGGCTTCCACTGTCTCCCCACCCGTCTGGAGCCCCGGCTTCCACCGTCTCCCCACCCGTCTGGAGCCCCGGCTTCCACTGTCTCCCCACCCGTCTGGAGCCCCGGCTTCCACCGTCTCCCCACCCGTCTGGAGCCCTGGCTTCCACCGTCTCCCCACCCGTCTGGAGCCCTGGCTTCCGACCCCACTCCCATCCTCCCCGCTACATCCGACATCTGTTGTAAGGGGGTCGTTAAAACGAGAGATGACTGTACTGTCTTTGTGAAACAGTGAGGAGAGAAGATTGAGACCAATGTAGCTGGAACATGTTGGCTGGTGTGGGCAAGTTGTTTCCACAAATTGGAGGAATAGCATCTCATATTTTGCTTGGGCAGCTTACACCCCAGCGGTATGAACATTGACTTCTCTAACTTCAGATAGCTCCTCTGTCCCTCTCTTTCACATCGGAGGGACCTGACCGGGAAGAGCGCTCGCCACAGGCCATGCCATCTGCGGCCGCGCAGGGAGTTTCAACTGAGCTCTCGTAATTTTACCCGGATTATAAGGGTTGTGCAGAACATCAGAACCAGCCAATCCCCATCTAATCTACCCTCCAATGCCTCCAAACTTATAGTTCCCCAGCCCCGCACGGCCCGATTCTACCTCCTACCCAAAATCCATAAACAGAACTGTCCCAGCAGACCCATTGTCTCTGCCTGCTCACGTCCCACCGAACTTATTTCCACCTACCTCGACTCCATCCTATCCCTCCTGGTTAAATCTCTCCCCACCTACATCCAAGACACCTCACACGCTCTCCATCTCCTCGATAACTTCCGGTTCCCAGGCCCCCACTCCCTCATCTTTACCATGGATGTCCAGTCACTCTACACTTCCATCCTCCACAAGGATGGTCTCAAAGCCCTCCGTTTCTTCCTCGACCATAGAACCAGCCAATCCCCATCTACAGCCACATCTGTTGCTGGAAAATCGGTGTTCAACCTGTAACGGCTAATGATTCAGGTCCAGGATAGAGTGGAGGGGGTGGGACAAAGATAGGATGTAGTTGGAGACAGGAAGACAGTGGGAGAACTGGGAAGGGGGAGGGGATAGAGAGGGAAAGAGAGGGACAGAGGAGCTATTCGAAGTTAGAGAAGTCAATGTTCATACCGCTGGGGTGTAAGCTGCCTAAGCAAAATATGAGATGCTATTCCTCCAATTTGCGGAAACAACTTGCCCACACCAGCCAACATGTTCCAGCTACACTAGTCCCACCTGCCCCGTGTTTGGTCCATAACCCTCCAAACCTGTCCTATCCATGTACCTGTCTAACCGTTTCTTAAACATTGGTATAGTTTCTGCCTCAACTACCTCCTCTGGCAGCTTGTTCCTCGGTGTGAAAAAGTTACCCCTCAGATCCTTCATTAGCATTCCTGTCTCAGTGCAGAGTTTGGCATCAATGGCAGCTCTGAACCTTTCTCTGGCATCTGGCAAGATACTTGCCTCTGCTGGGGTTGCGTGCCCCTCCACAGATCACTCCCAATGCGAGATCATAGAAATCTCCCACAGTGTGCAGCTTATAACTGTGCAGCTGGCCCTAGAGTGGCTCCAATCGTCTCACTGCTGTAAATCATTTCCTAATTGCACACAGCTTCCCAAAGGAAGATACAGTAAACAAATTCCCCTCCGAGGAATGTGTTGTGGAGGTGTTCCAGGCTCCAGCAAAGGCTGATCACTGAACTATACAACGCGATACAAAGAGGCATTCCACCGGGACGCGAGGATGAAAACCTGCTGAATCTCACGCAAGATTGAACATGTGAGCTACCACCATGACCACAGTTGAACTGTTTACTAATGCTGCACCCATTGCAAGATAGGCTATTTCCATCTTGCAGTACAAAACATCTATATACTAAAACTCTCGTTTGTTATCTTGTTTGTGACTGAACATCAGCCAAAACGGTACACGATAGCGCGACAATTTTAGGCCCACCTTACTCACCATTGTCACTTTAGTCAAGTCAAGTCAATTTTATTTGTATAGCACATTTAAAAACAACCCACGTTGACCAAAGTGCTGTACATCTGATTAGGTTCCAATGTGATAATGCAAGTAGTTTTATTGAAATCGGTGTTATATTTTTTAAGTTATTCACATTTTAAAGTTTAAAAGGAGGGGAGGGGGAGGGGAGGAGGGAGGGGGAGGGGAGGAGGGAGGGGGGAAGGGGGGAGTGGGGGAGAAGGAAGAGGGGAGTGGGGGGGGTTGAGGAGAGAGGGGAGGGGGGGAGGACAGGGTGCTGCACCAATGCAGGAGAGCTTTGGGCCCAACGGGTCCACTTTGTCTAGTACCAAATAAAACAGGAGCAGGCCATTCAATCCCATGTGCTGGCTCTACCTTTCCATAAAATCATGGCTGACTTTTTACCCCATATCCCCGAATTTGTTTTGAAACCTATCAATCTCTAACTTGAATTACAATGTTTAAAAGACATTTAGACAGGAACACGGATAGGAAGGCTTTAGTTGAGTTGAGAGATCCAGCGCGGAAACTGGCCCTTCGGCCCACTGAGTCCGCGCAGATTAGCGATCACCCCGTACACTAACACTATCCTACACACACCAGGGACAACTTACAATTATACCAAGCCAATTAACCTCCAAACCTGTACATCTTTGGAGTGTGGGAGGGAACCGGAGATCCCAAAGAAAACCCACATGGTCAGAGGGAGAACATACAAACTCCATACAGATAGCACCCGTAGTCAGGATCGAATATGGGTCTCTGGCGCTGTAAAGCAGCAACTGTACTGAACTGCTGCGCCACCGTGCCGGCCTACAGATACATGATAAATCTAGCCAAATGGGACTAGCTCAGACAGACAACTTGATTAGCATAGACAAGTTGAGCAGAAATGCCTGTTCCTGTGCCATATACCGGCACGGTAGCGCAGCGGTAGAGTTGCTGCTTTACAGCGAATGCAGCGCCGGAGACTCAGGTTCGATCCTGACTACGGGTGCTGCACTGTAAGGAGTTTGTACGTTCTCCCCGTGACCTGCGTGGGTTTACTCCGAGATCTTCGGTTTCCTCCCACACTCCAAAGACGTACAGGTATGTAGGTTAATTGGCTGGGTAAATGTAAAAATTGTCCCTAGTGGGTGTAGGATAGTGTTAATGTACGGGGATCACTGGGCGGCACGGACTTGGAGGGCCGAAAAGGCCTGTTTCCGGCTGTATGTATATGATATGATATGATATGATAACTCTTATGAATACACAGAGCAATAGAACTTCCACAAAGAGCATGGATAGAAATCCAATTGTCTCAGCATACTCCACATGAAAAAACTTTTTCTTACCTCAGTCTTGAAAGGCTAACCCTTTATCTTAATAATATATTCCTTTATTTGTCCCACTCGGGGGAAATTTGCAGTGTTACAGCAGCAAAGCGGATAGCAAGAGACATTCATTATATATAAAAATAAAGATAAGGAAAATTGTCATAATTTACTGTGTTTTTCCTCTACTGTTACTGTTGACTGGTCTGTTGACTGGTCTGCTGGGAGCAGTGCTGGTTGTGCAGTCTCACAGCAGCGGGAAGGAAGGACCTCCGATATCTCTCCTTCACACACTTGGGGTGAAGGAGTCTGTCACTGAAGGAGCTACTCAGTGCAGTGACAGTGTCCTGCATGGGGTGGGAATCGTTGTCCAGCAGCGATGTTAACTTTGCCATCATCCTCCTCTTTCCCACCACCTGCACTGAGTCGAGGAGGCAACCCAGGACAGAGCTGGCCTTCCTGACCAGCTTATAAAGTCTCTTCCCCTCCGCCGCTGAGATGCTGCTGCTCCAGCAGACCAATCCATAGAAAATGGCTGATGCAACCACAGTGTTGTAAAAGGTTCTTAGGAGTGCCCCCTGCACTCCAAAGGACCTGAGTCTCCTCAGCAGGTAAAGTCTGCTCTGGCCCTTTTTGTACAGTGCATTGATATTTTCGGTCCAGTCAAGTTTATTGTTAAGGTAAACACCCAGGTACTTATAAGAATCCACCCTCTCGATGTCCATTCCCTGGATGTTCACCGGTGTCGGGGGGACCTGGCTGTGCCTGCGGAAATCTGCCACCATCTCCCTGGTTTTCCCCGCGTTGATCCGGAGGCAGTTCCGCTGGCACCAGTCCACAAACTCCTTGATCAGTTCTCTGTACGCCCTGTCATCAAATCTGTTTACCCTCTGCATCTGCAGTTCCTTCCTGCACTGACTCTGCGGGTCCTTGCTTCCTTAGGCTGCCTCATCACTGGGCAACTTATGGCTCAGTTGACAATTCAAATGTTCACAAGTTCACAAGTTCACAAGTTGTAGGGGTCGAATTAGGCCATTCGGCCCATCGAGTCCACTCCGCCATTCAATCATGGCTGATCTCTGCATCCTAATCCCATTTTCCTGCCTTCTCCCCATAACCCTTGACACCTGTTCTAATCAAGATTTTATCTATCTCTGCCTTAAAAATATCCACTAACTTGGCCTCCACAATGAGTTCCACAGATTAACTACCCTCTGACTAAAGAAGTTCCTCCTCACCTCCTTTCTAAGAGCACCCTATAATTCTGAGGCTGTGACCTCCGGCCCTAGACTCTCCCACCAGTGGAAACATCCTTTCCACATCCACTCTATCTATGCCTTTCATTGTTGACCGCAGTTACTCACTTCAAGCTGTTTGTATAATTTTGTTGGCCAATTTAGGCCTAATATCTGTTATCAACTGATCAATGAAGTATAATGCAACTGTTTAAGTCCTAATTGACTGCAGTGAAACCACCTTTCTGTACTCCATTAATCTCAAGCAAAACTCATTACTGTTCAAGTTCACCATTGGGAACACGTATTCATAATGCTCACTCACCCAAGGTATCCTCAGATCAACAACAACAAGACAACTTTATGATCAAGGCACATAAGAGCCAACGTCAAAGAGGTAACATGTTAGGGAAACAAAAGGGGGAAGAGATATGCAGTAGTTGAAGGAAAGTTACTGGTTTAGAAAGCTGGAGGAATAAAAATCAGGGATGATCAGTGGATCAGAAGTGCAGTGGCGTGGATAGCTTGAAGGGAGCTCAGTGGGAGTGAGAAGAAATCAGGACATAGAAGGAAATGAGAAGCCTTCTGGGAATCTTAAAATCAAGGCAATATTCAAGCAGGTGTCAGTGGAGTTTACCGCTCCTGGTGAAAGCTTATCAAAGTGACACGTTAGTTGCTTTCATCTTCACAAGTGCTGCCTGGTCTGACAACTAACTCCAGCTGATTCCGTTTTAATTCAGCATTCTCTCTGAGCACAAATCGAGGTCCATCAACGATACTATCTTTCCCATTCTGTAACTTGACTTAGCAGCGCCCTCACCTAATTCAACACTGCTGCTGAAACCCACATTTGTCCCCACTGCCATCCCTCCACACCACCCATTTGTCCCCACTGTCCCTTGCTCCACACCACCCCTTTGTCCCCACAGCACACCCCTCCACACCACCCCTTTGTTCCCATTGTCAGTCAGAGAGTTGTGAATCTGTGCAATTCTCTGCCTCAGAAGGCAGTGGAGGCCAATTCTCTGAATGCATTCAAGAGAGAGCTAGATAGAGCTCTTAAGGATAGCGGAGTCAGGGGGTATGGGGAGAAGGCAGGAATGGGGTACTGATTGAGAATGATCAGCCATGATCACATTGAATGGCGGTGCTGGCTCGAAGGGCCGAATGGCCTCCTCCTGCACCTATGTCTATTGGCTATTGTCTATTGGCTAAGACATGGCAGAGCGCTAGGAATAGGAGCGAAGACGGGAATGAGACTGTGCGTCGAGCAAGAGAGCGACTACAGGAGTTTGAGTGGACCCCATCCAACTGGCTTTAATTGTGTCACGACTTCTTGTGGACTACAAAATAAGTGCTATCGGATGACGTTGGACTATACTAGGATGCGTGAAGTGGTTTGTTTCTCATCTAGTGAGGGGCCCTCTGGGAGGAGGTTTTCCCCTCTAGGGTGGTGGGGACTCCAGGGACTCAGGGTGGTGAGGTATCCTCCTTACTTGGAAGACAACTGTTTTCTCTTTTTCTTTTTTTTCTTCATTGTCCATAGGCTCAGGCCTGCGCAGATCCAAGTTGTCTGGAGATTTATGAATGCAATACAGGACTGGGTAAATTAAATGCCACATTAAACTATAAAATTGGGGTCACTTAATGTAAATGGGATGAATAATCCATTTAAAAGGAGCAAGCTCCTGGCTAAACTGAAAAAAAGAAAAGGCTCAGGTACTATTTTTACAAGAAACCCACCTGCCTCAACAAGAACATGAGAAATTAAAATGCTTTGGTTTTAGAAATGCATTTTATAGTTCCTACAAAACTAGCCAAAAGAGGGGAGTGGCTATCCTTATCACAAATGCAGTCCAATTTGAATGCCATAAGGAAGTCAGGAACAAAGAGGGAAGGTATGTATTAGTTAAAGGAAAGCTGGAAAACAAAGTGGTGAGTGACACTGATCAATGTATATGCCTCCCCAGAGATTACCAAATGTTTTTTTCAAAACTTTGACATTATGGCCTTAGAGACTGAAGGTATTTCGATATGTGGAGGGGACTTCAATGTGGTCATGAATCATAATTTGGATACAACAAGCCTCAAGAAAAACAAGATGCATCTGACCAAGTTTATTAACACATCAGTGCAGGAAATGGGCCTAATTGATGTTTGGAGAGAACTTCGCCCATTGGAAAGGGACTACACACACTATTCAGTACCTCATTCAGTCTACTCCAGGATTGACTACTTTTTAATGAATACTGGCGAAAGCCACAGGATCACAGAGTGTAAAATCAGGGTGGCAGATGTATCTGATCACAGTGTGATCAGTTTGACAATACACCTGAATAGTAGAAAAAGAAATACTGTGTGGAGGCTCAATGTGGGTATTTTGAATAATAAGGCAAATGTGGAACAGATAAGGGGAGAGATAAAAAGGTACAGAGAAGAGAGTGATAATGGAGACGTGGACCCTGTAATACTGTGGATGCTATGAAGGCAGTTGTACGTAGAAAGCTGATCGCCCTGACATCATCACAAAAAAAGGCCCAGCTAGCCACAGACGAACATAAAGTAGAAAAATTGAAAGAACTGGAGAAAAAACATAAAAACAGACAGGATCAGTTGGTATTAAAACAGATTAAGGAAATAAGGGGGGAGATAGATGAGATCCTCAGGGGAGATATAGAAAAAAGGGCAAGATTTGTAAAGCGGACCTATTATGAAGCAGGTCCAAAAGCAACTCAACCTGCTATCTATTGGTGGGATACAGAATAATACCATTACGTCACAATTTACTGTTAAGGAGCTGGAAGCTGCAATCAGTAGACTTAAGGCTAGGAAATCACCAGGCAACGATGGGTTTCCACCAGAATGGTACAAGGCCTTTAAGAAGGAGCTAACACCTCTGCTCCTGTCTTGCCTTAGCTGGACCCTTAAAGAAGGCAGGGCTCCCCCATCATGGAAGGAGGCAATTATTACCATTTTACCTAAGGAAGGCAAAGACAAAAAGCAATGTAAAAAATTCAGGCCAATCTCAATTTTAAATGTAGACGACAAGCTATTTACCTCAATCATTTGCAAAAGACTAGACTTTTGTACCAGATCTGATTAATGAAGACCAAACTGGGTTTATTAGAGGGCGCCAAACACAGGACAATATTAGAAGAACCCCCCATGTTGTGGATAATGCTAAAAAAAAGGGTACGAATATGGTCCTGGTTAGTTTGGATGCAGAAAAGGCGTTTGATACTGTTAGTTGAGTATTTTTATATGAAGTACTAAAGAGATTTGATTTCAATGAGAATGCAATTCGGTGTAGTAAAACAATTTATCATGAGCCTACAGCTAGGATTAAGGTAAATGGAAACCTGTCTAAAAGGATCCAGTTAGAGAGAGGCTCAAGACAAGGATGCTGTCTTGCTCCTACTCTCTTTGGTTTATATGCTGAACCCTTAGCGCAAGCAATAAGGCAGAGAGAAGACCTGCAGGTGGTCAAAATAGGGGGGGAAAGAGCATATCATTGGACTTTTCGCTGATGATGTCATTTTTTTCTTGAACGACCAGATATATGTTTCCCAAATCTAATGAACCTACTTGAAACATATGGACATTACTCCGGGTACAAATTGAATATAACAAAAACACAAATTCTTTCATTTAATTATTCTCCATCCCAACAAATCAGAGATTCATATAATCTGAAATGGAATTCTAAAACGATGCAGTATCTTGGTGTAACTATAACCAAAACACTTTCCATCATGTTTGAAACTAATTATAACAAAATTGAAGAAAACATCAAAAAGGATGTTGAAAGGTGGTCTACCCTTCCTCTAGACTTCTGTGCCAGAATACAAATGGTTAAAATGAATATCCTACCTAAGCTACTATATTTATTCCAATCTCTCCCAATTAATGTTCCCCAAGAGAAATTCGTAGCCTGGGATAAGACGATCTCTAGATTCATTTGGAATAGGAAAAAAAAACAAGAATAAAACTAACAACACTTCAACTGCCGAAAAGCAAGGGGGGGGTGGCTTTCCCAAATCTGAGGGAATATCTTTATGCAGCTCAACTCAGACCTCTGGCTTGTTGGTGTAGACCTGATTTTGAGTCTCGATGGAAAGAAATGAAAAGGCAGATACAGGGTGACCAGACCTAGATCTTGGTGGGAGGCAAATATCTGAGAGGGGCTTTGAGACATGCTATGGATCTAATAGTAGCATTTACGCTAGAAATATGGAATGTTACAGAGGAAAAATACAAATTAAAAAGGGGTTCACGCATTGAAGTGGTTCGCAAATGACTCAAAGTTTAAGCCAGGGGTGTATGATTCAAGATTCAGAGAATGGGCACAAAAAGGCATAATGGCAATGTGTACGGTTTCAGAAAATGGCGAGTTTATGAGCTTCCAAGATTTAAAGGAAAAGTATGGTCTCATAAGCAAAGATTTTTTTAGGTACTTGCAATTAAGAGATTACTTTACAAAAGAGGTAAAGCCGGAACTAGATGAAACGTCAAATATTGTGATTGAGGTGATTGTGGATGCACACACAGAAGGGGTCTCGGGCCATCTCCGCTTTCTATCAAGCTCTGGGAGGAAGCAGGGGGGAATCAACGCTCTACATACAAACAAAATGGGAAGCAGAGTTAAAGATTCAAATAACAGAAGAAGAATGGTATCAAATGTGTGAGACACAATGCACATCCACAAAGTCACTAGTATGGAGAGAATTCTGCTGGAAGAATTTAATTCGCTTTTTTACAACACCCAAAATAAAAAGCAGGCAACTTGTTGCACAACAACACTGTTGGAGGCTGTGCGGGAATATGGAGGCTGACCACTCGCATATTGTCTGGAACAGTGCAAAGATGAGGCCATAGTAGGAAAATGTTAACGCAGCTGTTAAAAATATTTTGGGTCATAAAATCCCAAATACCTGCCCTGTGATGTATCTTGGGTGTATTAAAGATGTTGTGATCAGAGAAGATGTCTACTTGACACGTTCTACTTGCAGCAAGTAAGAAAGCCGTTACCAGACATTGGCTGAATGAAAACAGTCCAAAACAGGAACAGTGGCTGGAAATTGTTCAAGACATCTTTGCTATGGAAACGTTGACATACCTTTTGAAAGTCAAAGAGAATACATTTGAAAAGAACGGGAAAAAATGGATCATTTATTTGAGAAACGACACCAACTAAATGAATGCCTAACTAGATATTAGAAGATTATATTATATAGAACTAGATAATATGTTTGTATGAATATTGAAATATTTCCAGATAACCAATCATTGTTACTTTTTTATTTTTTATTTGGTAAGTGTACCTCCTTGTATTATAATTTTTTTTAAAATTTATTATTTTTCTTATTTTATTTATGTTGATGTTATTGTACTGTTCTGTCTATCTCTGTGAAAACTCAATAAAAACTTAAGTGAAAAAAAACAACTAAATGGACAATTATCCAGGGATATTTTCCACCACTAGGTATTATAGAAATACAAGTTGATGTTCGTGGTGGTTATGATATTAATAGTGTTTTAAATACTACATTGATTCATTGATTAAGAGCCACTGAAATTTACAATAATTCTTCCTTGATCCCAAAGGCCTTGGAACTATAAATCTTTATAGCACTTGAACATCCATCCCTCTATTCAAAAGATAAACACTCTTCCTTATTTTATACTCAATCCAAATCTCCTTAAAGAGTTAACATAAAAGCAAACCACAGTGGGTGCTGGAAACACGAAATAAAAACAGATATTGGAAATAGCAGGTCAGTGGAGAGAGAAACAGTCAATGTTTCAGGTCAGTGATGTTTCCACAGCGACGCACCTACCACTTCAATTAAGATCAAAAGATCTTAGTGATTGGAGCAGAATTAGGCCATTCGGCCCATCAAGTCTACTCTGCCATTCAATCATGGCTGATCTATCTCTCCCTCCTAACCCCATTCTCCTGCCTTCTCCCCGTAACCTCTGACACCCGTACTAATCAAGAATCTATCTATCACTGCCTTAAATATATCCAGTGACTTGGCCTCCACAGCCTCCTGTGGCAAATAATTAAACACAATGTCTTCCGACCCGTGGCTTCGGTTGGAGCTCTACCCTATCCATTTTGCACCCACCCCATTGCATTCTGACTAGTATTTATGTAACCCCATTCAAAGTCCCATAACCTCCACTGTGATCTTTCTATCTCAACCCCTTCTTCCAAAGCAGCAATGCCATTCATTGCTGCTCTCAATCCGGCAATAATATTGGCCACCCAGTTTGGAATTCTCCAGGATGCTTTGAATCCCTTGTATAAAAATCTCCCAATGTCATTCCTCTGTCAGCCAAATGAAAATGGCTGAGCATAGAAACTCATTTGCCTCTCACCACTACTAGGCTAGCTCACGCTCCCTCCTGCAATCCACAGCCCTACTGCCATTTGCAATTTGCAATGATTCTTCCATGATCCCAAAAGCAATGGAACTATAAATCTTTATAGCACTTGAACATCCATCCCTCTATTCAAAAGATAAAGATTATGGGTAGGAAGAGCAAAGATATCCCTAACCAGTCTGAAGAAGGGTCTCGATCCAAAACGTCACCCTTTCCTTCTCTCCAGAGATGCTGCCTGTCCCGCTGAGTTACTCCAGCATTTTGTGTCGATCTTCGGTTTAAACCAGCATCTGCAGTTCCTTCTCACACATCTCTCCCTTACATTGTCCTACTAATGTGGTGAAAATGTGGCACAATGTCCTACTGATGTGGCACAATGTCCTACTGATGTGGTGAAACACAATGAATAAACAAAGGCCTTAAACTATTTATACCACAATTGTATTAACATATTTTACTCGTGTTATTTAAGGAAAAGGCATGCAAAAATAATGTTCAAATGATTTAAATGAATTCAACAATGTGATTGACCTTATCACTCCTCTTAATATTTTGTCCTTTCACCAATTTTTCATTTTATTTTTCAACTGATTGAATGCAGCCTGCCTGTAGTTTTTCATTCCACTTTTGACAAAGCAGGTACAAGCTCTGCACAGAGCAATGCCACACAATGGTAAGCTGTTCACATCTGCCTCAGCTGAAATGATAAATCCTGCCTCAACTCGGCTGTAGCAGTCGATGGTCAAATAAATGTGACCAGCTTGCCCCCTGCTGGCAGTGTGCGGCATAGCGCATAATGTCAGACTGTGAACCAGCAGCGAGCAATGAATTAAATATGAGCATAATGTCCTGTGAATCTGTGAATGGATATGTATCAGTGTTTGATGCAGAAGCTGTGACATTAGGTTGGAGAGCAGGGCCAGTGATGTTAGTGTGAAAAAGCAGGAACTGATTGAAGCCAGACTGTTTATTGCTGCAAGCAGAATGTTGTTTGTGTATCGAGCATCTTCAGCTCTGTAATAACCACAATCTGGCCTTTGCGTTTACCACCACAAGGATGGAGTGAGCATTTGTTTCCTCTGCAAGCTCTGGTGCTAAAACTGTGAGCGAGATCATCGAGCGTATTCCTACAGGTATTTAAAATTGCTCTTTTTTTCATTTTAATGTAAATTTGTAGCGATGATTTCACAAGCTGAGGACCTGTTGCCTCTTGCACTTATGGTCTGATCCAACGCAGAGCAATGGAGCAAGTCGTCTGTCCCAGTTCAGATGAGTTTGGCTAGAGGAGTCTTACTGTAGAAAGCAGGGATAGCCATTCAGGCCCTTGAGGCCACCTGGTGGATTAGATCTTGACTGCAGTCCGGATTACCTCGGATATAATATTGTGGAGCAGGGGAGATCTTCTTGAGGTTGGGGCAAAGGAGAAGTGGAATATCCATCATTTCAAACTACACTGCACCCAGTTTTCAGATGGTTGGTGCCAACACTAAATGCTTAAAATGGTAATGCAAGGAACTGTAGATGTTGGATAAAATGTGTAGGGAGGAACAGCAGATGCTAGCTTGCACCGATGATAGACACAAAATGCTGGAGTATCTCAGCAGGTCAGGCTTCTTCTGAAGAAGAGTCTCGACCCGAAATGTCACTTATTCCTTTTCCCCAGAGATGCTGCTTGACCTGCTGAGTTGCTCCAGCTTTATGTGTCTATCTGTAGATGTTGGAAAGTTTGGTAAGAGTTCTGACATCCTTTTGTCCCCTTTTCATCCCTTGCCTCTGTACACACACTTGCCAATACAAAAATAAACCATCAAATGGATCCACCCAACACTTGGCAGGCTCTTTTCCAGCCACCTCTTTTCCAGCTTTCTCCCCTCTATCACAATCAGTCTGAAGAACGATCCCAAAATAAAATAAGTGACCTATCCCTTCCCTCCAGAGATGCTGCCTAACTTGTTGAGTTACTCCAGCATTTTGCTTAAAATGGTAGGTTTTTGTTGGCCAAAAAGAAGGTAGACACAAAATGCTGGAGTAACTCAGCGGGTCAGGCAGCATCTCAGGAGAGAAGGAATGGGTGACATTTCTGGAGACCCTTCTTCAGACTGATGTCAGGGGAGGGGGTGGGACAAAGATAGGATGTAGTCAGAGACAGGAAGACTAGCAGGAGAACTGGGAAGGGGGAGGGGATAGTGAGGGGAAGCAGGGACTACCTGAAGTGGGAGAAGTCAATGTTCATACCGCTGGGGTGCAATATAATAATTATATGAAGAAGCTTGGGCAGATAGGAAAGAAGAGCAGCATTTCCTACACAACCTTGCACATTTGCAAATGTATATTAAAAACTCTAAAGACTGCAGATCCTGAAAATCTGACAAAAAAAGTAGAAGGTGCTGGGAACAATCAACTGATTGAGCAGCATCAGTAAAGAGAGAGAAACAGGGCTGACCCTTTAGCTCAAAGACAAAGATCTGATGAAGGGTTTTAGAGTTAGCATTTCAGGTCAAAGACCCTGGATCCGAACTGTGTCTCCAACCTTTCTTTGGATCTTTGCCTTTGACCTGAAACATTAATTCTGCTTTTCTTTGCAAAATAGATGCATCCTTGTTATCAAGGAGTGACCAGATAAACTGAAGCAGTGAGCGCACATTGTATGCAGTCATTAAGGCATTTCTGGGGGTAATCAATTGGTATTAATGCACAGTAATCATGTGTTGGAAAACCATTTTTCTACATTTGCGCAACAGTAATTATTTAACAGATGCAGCAAATTAAGCATCAAATGAAAGAAAATTCGATAATTATTTTAAGCATTTAAAATTTATCAGAGATCGAGTCTTTGACCCTAAAATGTTGCAGTCAATTGATTGAAAGCATTAAGTTAACTGCATGGAATATGTTCAGTTGTCAAACTCAGAGTCAGAGCTTGCACCCAAAAACTCCCCAATCCCTGTGGGAGAATCTAGTCTACAGGATTCATCACTGACAATTTAGGGTGGCACGGTGGCGCGGCGGTAGAGTTGCAGCCTCACAGCGCCAGAGACCCGGGTTTGATCCTGACTATGGGTGCTATCTGTACGGAGTTTGTACGTGCTCCATGTGTCCGCGTGTGATTTCCCCGGGTGCTCCGGTTCCCTCCCACACTCCAAAGACGTACAGGTTTGTGGGTCAATTATCTTCGGTTAAAATCGTAAATTGTCCCTGGTGTGTAGGATAGTGCTAGTGTAAGGGGTAATCGCGGGTCGGAGAGGACTCGGTGGGCCGAAGGGCCTGTTTCCACGGTGTATTTCTAATGTGAATTTGTGATGGAGTGTGGCGTATGAATGATTGGGAAAAAGCAACAGTGGTTCTGAAATATTTTTATAAAGATGCAAAGATAAATATGCAAAATGTTATAGAAGAAGACATCGTTTAGATAAATAAAAGCCTTCCAGTTCGGGTCTAGCCATTGATGTGCTTCAAACTCTCACAGGTTGCTTTGCGGGTGAAACTAAGGGAAAATAATAGCTGGAGGGTTTTTTTTGCCATTAATTCAGAAAGACACAATTAATCACAATTACCCCTCAGACATTCACATGAGGATAGGCCAGATTAATCTTAATCATAATTGTTCAGACTACCAATGAGAAATGCCACAGGAGATCATTTCCCCACAAGATTACATGCTCTTTACAATTCGCAACAGAGATGCTATTACTAAGTGTTACAATTAACTCTTCACACTTGTTAGCTTCTGTGGGTTCAGACACAGAACTCCCACTCAACCTATGGCCTGGAGCGTTTCCTTCTTGGACCAATGTCAAGCAAATGCAACAAGAACAAGGTGATGCAGTGGTAGAGCTACCGCCTTACAGTGCCAGAGGCCCGGGTTTGATCCTGACTATGGGCGCTGTCTGTACAAAGTTTGTACGTTCTCCCCGTGACCTGAGTGGGTTTTGTCCGAGATCTTCGGTTTCCTCCCACACTCCAAAGACGTACAGGTTTGTAGGTTAATTGGTTTGGTATAAATGTAAATTGTCCCTAGTGTGTGCAGGATAGTGTTAGTGGGCAGCGATCGCTGGTTGGTGTAGACTTGGTGGGCCGAAGGGCCTGTTTCCATGCTGTATCTCTAAACTAAACAAGGGACGGACTGGATTTCACTGTGTTGAATATAGCATTACCTGTTACCACCTGACTTCAGAAGGGAGGAAACGCATACTAAATCAAACTGCGCTCAGACATTTAAACTCTGCACAGGTAACTGAATGGTAGCAAGAGCAGCCATTAAAGCAAAAGGACTCAAAGTGCCGGTGCAACTCAGCGGGTCAGGCAGCATCCCTGGAGACCATGTATAGGTGATGTTTCAGGTTGGGACCCTTCTTCAAACTGATTGTGGTGGGAAGGAGGGATGAAAGCTGGAAGAGAGGAAGGGCAGTACAAAGCCTGGCAAGTGTTAGCTGGATGCAGGTGAGAGGGGTTTTTGATAGGCAGATGGTCGGAAAATGGCCAGAGATGAAAAGGCAGAAGGTGCAAGGCAAAAGGGCGGAAGAGTTGCGATTGTGAAGCTAGAGGAAGGAATGTAGATGGGGGAGGGGACGGTGGGGAGAAATAGGTGAGAGTCTAGGTGGGGCACAGGGGAGAGAGGAGGGGGGAAAAGAAAGCTGGGGGGAAGGTGGTGGTGGGGTTTATGGAGGGGTGGTTTAGTTAGTTACCTGATATAGAAGAATTCAATGTTCATACCATTGGGATGTAAACTACCCAAGCGGAAAATTAGGTGCTGTTCCTCCAGTTTATGTGTAGCCTCACTAAGGGAATGGAGGAGGCCCAGGACAGAAAGGTCAGTGTGAGTCAGTATGGGATTGGGAAGAGGAGCCGGGAGATCCAGTAGGTCTTGGCAGACCGAGCGCAAGTTTTCAATGAAACGGTCGCCGAGTCTACATTTGGGCTCTCCTGACATCAGGAACATCAGGTACCGGATGCAGTAGATGAGTTTGGACAAGGTGCATGTGAATCCCTGTCACACCTGGAAGGACTCCTGGGGTCCTTAGATGGAGGTCAGGGAGGAGGTAGAGGGGACAGATGTTACATCTCCTATGGTTGCAGGGGAAAGTACCCGTGGAACCAATGGACTTATGACCATGATTCAAAATAAATGACAGACGCCAGCAAAATACACTATTTGTCGTGCAGAGAACAGTGAAATCCAAACTTTACATGAGAAATGGAAGAACTAAACAGTGGCATTCTTCATAGAATCAACTGCAATGATACATCAGAAAAGAAAAACCTGGCGACAGCAATCAATACCTTTAGCTTCAGGCTTGTGATTCTTCAAGAAGAGCGTTTACGCTAAACTTCTGAATGTGAGTTTACTTTTAATGTAAAACAAAACTTCCAATCTATCACATACTGTAAATATAAACTTAGGCACAAATACCAAAGCGGTTTCGTACTAACAATTTGCACAGTTATCTTTTATGCAAGTTGATGAGAGAGGTTAATGAAAAAGTAGCCTCTCGCCCTTTAACTTACTTACCAACCTTCATCTGGGTTCATTTTAGAGTTTAGCGATACAGCGTGGAAACAGTCCCTTCAGCCCACCAAGTCTGTGCCGATCAGCGTTAACCCATACATTAGTTCCATCCTACACACTAGGGGCAATTTACAGAAGCCAATTAACCTACAAACCTGCATGTCTTTGAAAGTGCGGGGAAACCGGAGGATCCGGTGAAAAACAAATGCAGTCACAGGGAGAATGTACAGACAGCACCCATAGTCAGGATTGAACCGGGGTCTCTGGCACTATAAGGCAGCAACTGTACCGCTGCACCACTGTGCCACACTTTTCATCATACAGCAGGTCACAAGGGCCTCTTAAGGAAAGCTAATTCTGGTCCTTTTGGTAGAAATCTTACTTACAGAGCAAAGAATTGCCATTCTGATAAAGTATATCTAATTAGTGGCTGTAGAAAGGGCAGCAGGAAGGCAATGAATCAAAGATCAGAAACCTTTATTACTGAAAGGACCCTTTAAATATATTTTAAATATTTCATCGCAATTATGGAGCCAGACAGCACAGAAGAGCGTTTACGCTAAACTTCTGAATGTGGGTCCTTGCTTTACCCATTTTATATTAATCCCACTTTTTTATAATTCCCCCAGATTTCACTGCTCATCTTGTCAGTGGGAGCAATTTTCAGGGGTCAATTAACTTACAAATCCCTATAAAAATGTGATTGAGAATTAACTTTGATCTCTTTTAAATTAATCATTTAACCTCTGCAATTTCATTGAACATAGAACAGAACAGTACGGGAACAGGCCCTTCAGCCCACAATGGTGTGCCATCCATGATGCCGTTAAACTAATCTCCTCCGTTTAAACCAGCATCTGCAGTTCCTTCCTACTTTCTCCAACAAATTGTTCCATATTCCCTACCAGCCTCTTAGTGAAAAAGCTGCCCCTCAGGTTCCTGTTATGTCTCCCCCTCTCGCTTTAAACCTATGCCCTCTAGTCCTTGATTCCCCTACCCTGAGGAAAAAAGGCTCTGTGCATTCACCCTATCTTTTCCCCTCATTATTTTATTTGACAACTACAGAAAAATTTGCAAACAACACTGAGAATAATCCTGACAGATTTCCCACCTTTTACATAAGATTCAGTGCAGAAGTTCCTTGATGAAATGAAAGATACATTTCCGGGGAAGTTTGACGACCATCTGCCCTACAGCAGATGGTAGCAGACAATGGCTTGATTGCAAGGTAAGAGATAGCGAGACGAGAGGAGCCTTACAATGTGTGCTGGCTTTAATAAATGGTTAAATCAATGTTAAAGAAAGCTGCACCCGATAGGGTGGGAACCATTAAAGTCCATTCACCAGTGAGCTAATTTCACATGAGCATCAACACCAGTGAGTCAGTACACAATTAGATTTAGACAATGTGAGTTATTATGCTATTACTTTGAATTCACTTTATTGACTTACTTTTCACCTCCAGCCTTTGTAAATATTATAGATCATTGCCAGAGCTGCTTAATCATCACGCAAAACCAGCATCACAATATGATCTTATTTCTACCATAGATTAGGAGTCGGGAGTGGGGGAGGCGGAGAGGACGGGAAAAGAGGGCGCCAAAGATTCCAAGTATCTTGTAGCATGATCTAAACCTTAGCATGTGTCCTCTGTCAAACCATTACGTTTAACATCATATACATCTCTCACTAAATGGTAAAACATTGATTTGTGGAAATCATACTCTTTCTGCACATTAATGTGCAGATAGATCTATTTTGCAGGAAATACACGTTTTCATTGTTTTTAAGTATGGATTGTGGCAGTACCCGGGATTAGGCCACTCCCTGGATCATCAGGGACGGGTTGGACAGGGCTGGGGAAGGGACTAGTGCTATGGGGTTTGCCTGAGGGGGCTAGAGAGATAACTCGTGCTTGAGACTGAAGAGAGTGTGGATGTTCTGTTGCTGCATTAAAATTACTGTTAATATCTACCTGGCGTCTTGCCTGATTCCTGCTGCGTCCGGAACCACTACAGGATCTTGCTTACTGGAAGAATATTAGGAGAATATTAGTGAAGCGCAGGAGGATGAGGGGTGACGTTATAGCAGTGTACAAATCATGAGAGGATTAGATCGGGTAGACGCTCAGAATCTCTTGCCCAGAGCAGGGGAATCGAGAACCAGAGGACATAGGTTTAAGATGAGGGGGGAATGATTTAATAGGAACCTGAGGGGTAACTTTTTCACACAAAGGGTGGTTGGTGTATGGAACGAGTTGCCAGAGGAGGTAGTTGCGGCAGGTACTATCGCAATGTTTAAGAAACATTTAGACAGCTACATGGATAGGACAGGTTTACAGGGATATGGGCCAAATGCAGGCAGATGGGACTAGTGTAGATGGGACATTATTGGTCGCTGTGGGCAAGTTGGGCTGAAGAGCCTGTTTCCACGCTGTAAGATTCTACGGCTCTAAGACTATGACTTGTATATTACAGTACGGAGCCAAAATGGCAAAATGATGCTGCTGCTGGAAATGTGAAATATAATAGATAATATTGTAAATGGTTCAAGGTCAGGTACCAGCAGTAGCCTAGGAGCAAAACGGAAAAGAGATGCAGAGTGGTGTTCAAACTAACGGGCCATTTATTAAACAACTCCGCATTGCCACGCCATCTTTGCTCCTACAAGTAGTAAAAGAAATATAATTGATATTTTGCATTTGTATCCCTGTACTCCATCTTGGGACATGTAAAACCGAAACTAGAGCTGGGGGGGGGTTTGCTTTGGTATGTGTGAAGACATTAATTATATAAATTGGCAGGCCTGCCTGACCAGACATGGTTTATTGCAAGGTACTTGAAACTTAAATGGGCAGTGATTTTCTGTGTAGTACACATGATTAAAAAGGAAAACAATTAAAAATATATTGACTGGGATCTAGAGGGATGCTCCTCTCTTTTAGAAAGCACGCGTAGGAAATAGATTGAACTGAACCACTATTCCCTGCTCCCAGAGTCGCTGGCAAAGACAGTATTTATTGTCCTTTACTAACTGCCCCCAAAGTGATTTTCTGTGGTTAAAGGAGACTAGAATGTTTTTTTTCTCTTATTCGGGAAGGAGGGGAGGGTTCTGGCAGCGTGGGCGGGGTAGCACCAAGACGATGGGGCGATTCTGCGTACGGGGGCCGCCGAGAACAAGAGGGGGGGTCCAGGTGGAGGGGGTGCCAGGAACAATGGGAGATCCAGTAGGGGGCTGCTGATAACGAAAGGGGGACATGGTGGGAGGCACATGTGCGGTGCAGGCAGAAGATAGGACTGTTTGGTGAATGTTTGTAACTTTGTCGGCATCAGACACTTGTGTGCTGCCGAGGTGAGGTCTGGTGTATGATTTTACCGAGTTGTATGAAAATTATTTCACTGTACCTAGCTAGGTACATGTGACAATAAAGTCTCAGGGAACCATTTGCTTTTATTTTATTGTACATTTTGTCCTTATTTACATTATTATTGTACATATTTGTAGTCTTTTGTTGAAACCACATTTTATTTCCATATCAAAGGAACTTACTGCTACGGGTGGTGCAAGGTAAATGTGACTTTGAAATGTGATGGCTTTAGCTTTGTATTAATTCAAACTAGTTACATTTATGCAACTAGTTTTCTCGAACAGGCCCTTCGGCCCACCGAGTCCACATTGGCCGTCAAATGATTTTGTGAAAAAAGTTACCCTCCAGATTCATATTAAATCTTTTCCCCTTCACCTTGAACCTATGTCCTCTGGTCCTCGATTCCCCTACTCTGGGCAAGAGATTCTGTGCATCCCGGAGAACACGGAGGAAATCCTCATGGTCACAGGGAGAAAGTGCAAACGCCACACAGGGAGAACAGGATGCCAGGACAGAACTCGAGTTACAGGAGGTGTGAGGCAGTAACTCTGTTTGTGGTGTCACTCCAGAAACGTGTACATGAGATGCTTGTCAGTGAGTGGGGAACAATGACACATAATGCAGAGCACAAACTTACCCAACAATGGACCAAGCAAAAACAATGGCCCATTTATCATTACGGTCCAGGACAAATTCAAACCATTAATCTTTTAGTGCCACTAACCTCTATGAAAACCACTAATCTCTGTGTCTCCCTCTCCCCTGACTCTCAGTCTGAAGAAGGGTCTCGACCCGAAACGCCACCCATTCCTTCTATTCAGAGATGCTGCCGGTCCCACTGAATTGCAATTAAACACTCTGGAGACTTGATATTTGTCTCTTGACCAAAGATTCTGTTTGCATACAAGCTATAAAAATAGGGGAATGGAGGTAGAAAAGATCTGCTTCACAAAGAGTGCTTCAGCGAAATAAACACTAAGGCTAAAATTGAAAACGTCATTGTATGTCTGAAGAGCCTGTCATTCTTTGTCAATATGCTGCCAGATTATATCAACAACAACAACTTAGTGCAGAAATTTTGAAGCTTGTACTTTTCCCACTAAACTGCAGCCAAACTGAATGTGCCATTCCATTGAAACTGGAGCCACATGGCACCAAGATATAGCTCCTGGAGTGCAATTCAAAGTCTTATCTTCATGTGTTAAAATTATATCAAGAGATACCAGGAAGGAGAGGGAAAACAGATTTGGTGTTCACAGAAAACAGACACAAAACAGCAGGTCAGGCAGCATCTCTTGAGAAAAAGAATGGGTGATGTTTTGGGTCGAGACCCTTCTTCAGAGGGAACCAAGAGATACATTTCGATTTATTCACAAAAATGCTGGAGTAACTCAGCAGGTCAGGCAGCATCTCGGGAGAGAAGGAATGGGTGATGTTTTGGGTCGAGACCCTTCTTCAGAGGGAACCAAGAGATACATTTTGATTTATTCACAAAAATGCTGGAGTAACTCAGCAGGTCAGGTAGCATCTCGGGAGAGAAGGAATGGGTGATGTTTCGGGTCGAGACCTTTCTTCAGACTGATGCCCAAGAGATACAAATGGGTTCATAGAACAAATTAATAAAAAAATACAAGGAAAGGCAGATCAAAGCCAGCACCAATAATCAAGGAAAGGTGGAGCACACAATGGTCCATTGTTGGCTGTGGCAAATGTGATAACCACTAATACAAACAGTATTGTTCACAGACCAGGAGAATGTGAGGGGGCTGGGGAACAAGGGAGTGGAGGAGTGCTAAGCTTAGTCTTCAATCATGGAAAAGGGAAAACTGTCTGAAGAAGGGTCCCGACCACAAAAGTTGCCTGTTCATTTCCCTCGACAGATGCTGCCTGACCCAGTGAGTTATCCAGCAGTTTGCTTTCTGCTTAAGATTCCAGCATCTGCAATCTCTTGCATCTCCGTGCTGCAATTATGGCCGGTAATATCCAGTAAGATTTGTCTTAATAGTAAGACCACTCTGCAATGAAGGTGCTACAGATGGAGAAGGCTGATCTATTGTGTTCAGTTTTGATTACCCTGTTATAGGAAAGATTTTGTCAAGTTAGAAAGGGTGCTAAGAAGATTTGCAAGGATGTTGCCAGGACTCGAGGGCCAGATCGATAGGGAGAGGTTGAGCAGGCTAGGGTTTTATTCATTGGACCACAGGAGGATGAGGGGTGATCTTATGGAGATGTACCAGATCATGAGAAGAATAGATAGGGTAAATGAATAGTCTTTTACTCAGAGTAGGGGAATCGAAAACCAGAGGACAGAGGTATAAGGTGAGGAGGGGAAAAGATTTGCTGCCTACATCCAATGCGCTGGATATTCATCAAACAATTTAGCCTTTCCAGGCATCAGGTTTACAAAACCTCTGAACCCTCTCCAATGCACCCTCTCCTTCCTTAAATAAAGAGGTGTGATAGGTGTGATCTTGTGCCCTATGTAACTGAATACAACCTTTCTACTTTTTTTATGTACATTTCCCCTAACAATAACACTAACATTTCTTATCTTTGCTGTACTTGCATGCTAGCCTTTTGTGAATCTTGAACTGGTTCACCCACATCTAGGGGAGCATGGTGGCACGGCGGTAGAGTTGCTGCCCTACAGCACAAGACACCCGGGTTCGATCCTGACTACTGGCGCTCATCTGCATGGAGATTGTACCTTCTCCCTATGACCTGTGTGGGTCTCCTGTTTCCCCTCACACTCCAAATACGTACCAGTTTGTAGGTTAATTGGCTTGGTGTAATTATAAATTGACCCTAGTGTATGTAGGATAGTGTAAGTGAGCGGGGATCGCCGGTCGGCACGGAATCGATGGGTCGAAGGGCCTGTTTGCGTGCTGTATCTCTAAACTAAACTAAGCTAATCTCAAAACTATGCAATCACTCACCACTTAGATAACATGTTTCTTTCTTTTTTTTCCTACAAGGAGGAACGATTTCACATTTTCCCCACACTTTTTTTTTGTAAAATGATGACAAGGCACTACATTAATGCAAGTTGATTTGCTCTCCTTCTGGTAATGAGTATTCCCAGTATCACGAGTCCTAATAAAATTTCTCTTTTGCTACTAATGGATTAGGTATAAATCAAACAGCATGCATGACGTTAACTCAATTTCCTCACCAATGGACCTAAAATGAGTGAAAGGCTTATTTTGAATAATACCATACATCGACTTACCAATCATCAGAGGACAACATTATAAGATAAAGTAAAAAGTTATAAATTATCAACCAAGTCCTGTTGTTAAAAAAAAAATTCCTACTTGGTAGATAATCCTTTTCTGAAGCCAAAGCTTCTAGCTTCTCAAATACAGTGTTTGAATTTTAATTTCTGGTTCATATGCATGCTAGACTTCACAAGTCCTTGCAATCTTTGTCATTCATAGTTCAAATAATGCCTGTTATCGGCAGGCCACAGTTATTGATAGCAATCATCAAAGCGGAAAATGAAACACCCATGCATTAAGGCAAACAATCACGGGAAGGAACCAAGTCTAATGGCGGTTGTAATTTTGAGATTATCCGTAAAATTAATTCCTAACGTTAGGTACACGAGCACTGATGGACTCATTAAAGATCAGAACAGTGGGCTTCACACATTTTCTTTCATGTTATTGACCTTGCAATGTAATCAATTTAGCTGCTGTGATCTGCAGGGAAGGCTGACGCGGGCACTCATTGCAAGCTGGATTTTAGGCACCAATTAATGCCAGCAGTGCATTGTCAGCATTGGCACATGCTCCAGGGGTAATATTTGAAGCCTGCTTCAGTCTGATAGAATTCTCCAGGATAATGCAATAAACAATGCAAGGACCCTTTTCAGCATTCATTCCTGGAATGTGGACAATGCTGGCAAATCCAGCAGTTGTTATACATTCCACGTTGCCCTTGAAGGTGCATAACCAGGAGCCACCTTCTTGAAGAGCACCAGTTTAAGGCAGAGATTGATAGATTCTTGATTAGTACAGGTGTCAGGGGTTATGGGGAGAAGGCAGGAGAATGGGGTTAGGAGGGAGAGACATATCAGCCACGATTGAATGGCAGAGTAGACTTGATGGGCCAAATGGCCTAATTCTGCTCCTACCACTAATGAACTGATGAACATATGATCCGGCCTGCATGAGTAAAAGTACACATGCAGTGTTCATATGCAATCTGCTTCAGTATTTAAATGATGGCATGCACGCAAGTCCTAAAAATTCTCTCCCACTTCTTGATATCACTCTTCAAGTCAAGTCAAGTCAAGTCAAGTTTATTTGTCACATACACATACACGATGTGCAGTGAAATGAAAGTGGCAATGCCTGCGGATTGTGCACAAAAAAGAATTGCAGTTACAGCATATAAATAAAGTTAATAGGTTACTATAGTGTAGACAAAAATTTAGTCTCTGGAGTTATAAAAGTTGACAGTCCTGATGGCCTGTAGGAAGAAACTCCATCTCATCCTCTCCGTTTTCACAGCGTGACAGCGGAGGCGTTTGCCTGACCGTAGCATCTGGAACAGTCCGTTGCTGGGGTGGCATGGGTCCCTCATAATCTTGCTTGCTCTGGATCTGCACCTTCTGATGTATAGGTCCTGCAATGGTGTACCTCTGCTTGCCAATCGCCAAGAAAGCACACCAACGGCTCTACTTCAGAAGGTTTAGGAGGTTCGGCATGTCCCCAACAAGTCTCACCAATTTGTACAGATGTGCCATAGAAAGCATTGTATCAGAGTGCATCGCAGCAATATGATCCAAGACTGCAAGAAACTGCAGAGAACTGTGGATGCAGCCCAGACTATCACGTAAACCAACCTCCCTTCTATTGACTCCATCTACACTTCACGCTGCCTTGGCAAAGCCACCAGCATAATCAAGGATGAGTCTCACCCTGGACACTCCCTCTTCTCCCCTCTCCCATCAAGCAAGAGGTACAGAGTGTGAAAATGCACACCTCCAGATTCAGGGACAGTTTCTTCCAGCTGTTATCAGGCAACTAAACCATCGTATCACCAACTAGAAAGTGGTCCTGACCTACCATCTACCTTGAACTATCTTTAATCGGACTTTACTAGACTCTATCCTGCACTAAACGTTATTCTTTTTACCCTGTATCTGTACACTCACCTTGATTGTAATCATATATAGTCTTTCCACTGACTGAATAGCACACAACAAAAAGCTTTTCACTGTGCCTGTACATGTGACAATAAACGAAACTAAACTAAACTAAACTGCTTCATCGCTTTCTTTACCATCCACTCCTATTCTGACTGTGTGCATGTGACCTCCTGCACATGTAGCCCAACACATTCTGAGGAACAATGCCTCATCTTCAATCTGAGCACATTACAACCTTCAGGACTCGATATCCAACTTCAGAAAACTCAGGATGCAGAAACAATGAACTGCAGATGCTGGTTTACAAAAAAAGGACACAAAGTGCTGGAGTAACTCTGCAGGTCAACCAACATCTCTGGAGAACATGGATAGGTGACTGAAGAATAGAGTCCTGACTCGAAACAGCATCTATCCATGTTCTCCAGAGATGCTGCCTGACCCATTGAGTTACTCCAGCACTTTGTGTCATTTTTCAGAAAACTCAGACTCTCTTTGTGTTTGTATGAGAACTGGCCATTTTCCCGGCCAAACTTTGCCTTCTGTTCTGTGTGGTCAGACATTACAACATCACAGGCACTGTGCAACATGAGCAACACAGAACACAAAGTACTTACATTTTATCTTAATTGCCCCATTATTTCACCTAATCAGGGAAACATCCTTTGTTCCACTCACCACCTGAAGATGAAGAATTTCATTCTGAAGTCAGAAGAAGGGTCTCGACCTGAAACGTCACCTATTCCTTTTTCTCCAGAGATGTTGCCTGACCCGTTGAGTGTTTTGTGTCTATCGTCGAAGAACTTCATTGTTGGATTTGTCAGTACATATGACAATTAAACATGTATTGACTCACCTTCTTTGCTACCTAAACTAACATATTTCTCTCTTTGTTACTCAGCAGGTCAGGCAATATCACTGGAAGACATGGATAAGCGAAGTTTCAGGTCGGGACCATTCTTCAGACTAGATATGGATAGGCGACGTTTCAGGTCAGGACCCTTATTTTTCTCTTTCCACTGAAAGGATTTGGAAAAAAAACCTATGTTTCTCTTTCCACAGATGCTGCCAGACCTGCTGAGTGTTTCCACCATTTTCTGTTTTTATTTCAGATTTCCAGCATCTGCAGTTTAAAAAAAAAAAATCTATGTTTGTTATCCTTTGGATGAAAGAGCTCCTACATAACGATATAAAACTGAGTCAGTACAGCTCACATTAACCATTGTGCAGGAAGGAACTGCAGATGCTGGTTCAAACCGAAGATAGACACAAAAAGCTGGAGTAACTCAGCGGGACAGGCAGCATCTCTGGAGAGAAGGAATGGAGAAAGGTTTGAAGAAGGGTCTTGACCCGAAATGTCACCCATTCCTTTTCTCCAGAAATGCTGCCTGGCCCGCCGAGTTACTCCAGCCTTTTGTGCCTATCTTCACATTAACCATTGACAACATCTTCAATTGGAACTCTCTTAAATATATCAGGCCAGCTGTGTATGTAGGATAGGTTGACGACTTGTGAATTGAACTTTCTGACAAAGAAATATGTTATGTTTCATGCCACTGATCCACTTCTTTGTACAGGTAGTTAATGACATCTATAATGTACTGCTGGAGGTGGTGGGATCTTATAAAATTATTGCACTTAAGAGCATTTAGACAAACTCAAACAGACAAGGCATAGAAGGATGTGGTCCTGATGAAACATTAATGTGAATGGGCAAAATGGACGTGGTGCAGTTCCGAAGGGCCAGTTTCAGTGTCGTACAGCTCTTTGACCTCCTCTACTGTGGGGTCAGCTTATAGAAATTTCACCACAAGTTGCCAATTCCCACCGTCTCTACCTCCCTGGGAAATTGCCAGCCCGTTTGTTTTCTGCTCAGCTCACACTGACATTTAAAACGTTAAAAACAGCCAGGGCAATTGCTAAACAGAAATGTCAAATCATTTTGGCACATGAGTCATTTTACAAGACTCTAGTCCCAAGAGCGCAGCATAGCAATGGAGTTAATCAGTAACTCACACTTCCATTTAACAAGAGCATGTGCCCCACATCATAGACTTTACCTCGTTGTAAATTACCGCTTTAAGATATGGGCATGTGTGTCTTCAACATATTTTTTTATAGTCAATAAATAGATTAATGCCTGCTTGAAATAACAAACAAATATAAAATGAACAGATTAACCACTGGTAATTTTGCTAAAACTAATATCTGGCCTGAAGATTTTAATTGCTTCCTACTATCACTCAGCAATAAATCATCTACCTGCTAATAATTTGTCAACTTGAATCTGGCTGCTGAACTAATTATATCGTCTGAAGATAGACACAAAATGCTGGAGTAACTCTGGAGAGAAGGAATGGGTGACGTTTTGGGTCGAGACCGTTCTTCAGACTATATCATCTGCTTAATCTTTGAAATTTAATCTTTCCAAATTATTTTTTAAAAGGAAAGAGCACCCATTTCAATTTCTAATATCTGAAAGAGAGGTGAGTGCAACATGAAGTGGGAAAAGATCCATCCCACCCCGGCCACCGTCTGTTTGTTCATCTGCCCTCTGGTCGACGTTTCAGGTCAATCAAATCCCGAACAAACAGACTTAAGAACAGTTTTTACCCCAGGGCCATACGAGAACTGAACACTACCTGTGCACTAGGCAACACCGTTAAAAAATCTTGTACTTAATTTAATTGTATTTATGTATTTATTTGTTTTTGCATTTATTGCATATATGTTTGTACGCACCGTCAGGATTGGCTGTTTTTTAATTTCGTTGTACTCGTTGCAATGACAACAAATGAATATTATTATTATTATTATTATTATTATTATTATTATTATTATTATTATTATTATTATTATTATTATTATTATTATTATTATTATTATTATTATTATTATTATTATTATTATTATTATTATTATTATTATTATTATTATTATTATTATTATTATTATTCTCATGACATAGGAGACCATTCAGCTCATCGAATCACTGCTGTCCCCAAACAATCCTATCAATACTATTCTGCCACTTCATTGTAATCAATTCTCATTAATTTGCCTCCCATTACGCCCCATTCCACACTCCCCTCCTCTCCTCCCAATTCTCTTGCCCTCCCCCACCTACACTAGGGATAATTCACAGAAGCCAATTAACTTACCTGAATGTTGGGGAAGGAACTGCAGATGCTGGTTTACACCGAAGATAGACACAAAATGTTGGAGTAATTCAACAGGTCAGGCAGCATCTCTGGAGAAAAGGAATAGGTGATGTTTCGGGTCGAGACCCTTCTTCCAGTATTCTATTTCTCCAGAGATGCTGCCTGACCAGTTGAGTTACTCCAGCATTTTGTGGCTAACTTATTTGAATGTCTTTGGATTGTGTGAGGGAACTGGAGCACCATGCAGAGATAAGAACATGCAAACTCCACACAGAGACACGCGAGGTATAGGTCAATTCTGAGCTGGTGGAGCTGTGTGGCAGTGGCACTACCTGCCGTGCCACTGCATGAGGACATCTACAATGAAGATATATACATTTGCATAGTACTTCCCATTACCTAGGAATTTCCCAAAGACAATCACAACTTCCTAAATTTTAAGAGATTTAAGAGACATCGGCACATGGATCTGGGTAGGAAATGGACAGATGATAGGCAGCTTTTCCCGAATCGTCACCTAATCATTCCCTCCACAGATGCTGCCTGACCCACAGAGCTTCTCCAGCACTTTGTGTTTAGCCGTAAGACTATATTCTGCACTGATTATTTTCTCTTTTGCACTATGTGATGTTCTCACGTATGACATGATTTGACCAGATAGCATGGAAGACAAGTTTTTCACTGTATCTTGGTACCCGTGACAATAATAAATCAATACCAATACTGTCGGAATGCATGTCAGGTCTGGTGCCCGGGATCACGTTGCCTATCGACAGGCTAATTGGGTTCACAGGCAGATTGACAAATGCACCAGGGGACCATAAAGATTTCCATTAGTAACTCCACAAGAATCAATGTCTTGTGGAGATGAAAAGGAGACAATGGAGAGGGGAAAAAAACAAGATGATGTCTTCCAATTACTTTAGCACTCATCTCTGGGACATAGTGGACTTTGTATATTCAGAAAATTAAAGGGAACGCTGAACATATTAAAACATTATCAGAAACAAATTGCTCTGATGTGAATGCAATACAAAAAGTTATTTCTGTATAAATTTAAACCCAAGATGGGGATAAATTCATCTTGCTGCTACTGGAGGGAAGAAGGTACAGGAGCCTGCGAACCATTTCCTCCAGAATAAAGAACAACCTCTTTGCTTCAACAATCATATTGCTGAACTGCCCTGCACAATAGTAACACTAGTCCTATCTCAGCCTTAATATGGACTTTGCACAACTAAGGTTGCTCTATGCACTTCCGCTTGCACTAGTCGGTTTACCTAGAATGTGTTTTTTTTTTAAATATTCATTGTTATGTGGTTGCATTTAATATGCTTGCAAAGCTGCAGTAAGTAAGAATTTTGTTGTTTTGTTTCTTGTGCATTTGACATTTATGCACCTAAATTCTCTTTAAATTTTATTTTAAGTAGGCCTATGTACCATCAGACTCTGGAGCAGTGGCAGAGTGGCGCCTTGCAGAGTTGCTGCCTTACAGCGCCAGAGACCCGGGTTCAATCCAGACCACGGGTGATTGTCTGAATGTATCGAGTTTGTACGTTCTCCCCGTGACCAACGTGGGTTTTCTCCGGAATCACTCCAAAGATGTACAGGTTTATAGGCTTGGTTTATTGGCTTGGTATAATTGTAAATTGTCCCTAGTATGTGTGTACGATAATGTTAGTGTGCGTGGATCGTTGGTCAGTGCAGACGCAGTGAGCCAAAGGGCCTGTTTCCATGTTGTATCTCTGAACCAAACTAAACTAAACAATGCCCAGCAACATGTCTAGAGATGAATGCCCAGTCGCACGAGTGTGTGCCAGTAAATAGATGAGCATGGATCATCCGTGTAAATCCTCAAATGCTTTATTCACGCCTCCCTCCCGCAACCTTCAGGCTTTTAAACATCAACTGACTGTAAATACTGAACCATCCATTCTCAAACTTCACCTTGCTTTCTACATTTCGAACATCTATTAAACATCTTTTAAAGTCAGGAAGTCAGTACCAATTGACTTGGTAGACACAAAATGCTGGAGTAACTCAACGGGTCAGGCAGCATCTCGTTGATCCTGTGTACGAGTGCTGTCTGTACGGAGTTTGTATGTTCTCCCCGTGACCTGTGTGGATACCCCCTGGAAGCCTCGGTTTCCTCCCACACTTCAAAGACGTACAGGTCTGTAGGCTAATTGGCTTGGTATAAATGTAAATTGTCCCCAGTGTGTGTAGGATATTGTAAGTGTGCGGGGATCGCTGGTCGGCGCAGACTCAGTGGGCCAAAGGGCCTGCTTCTGCTCTGTATCTCTAAACCAAACTAAAGTTGGTGTTTGGAACTTCAGTTACGAGCTAAAGTAAGATCTGTACAGAAATTAACTCATGTCAGTGGCACATCAATTCTGCTTTCAAAACAAGATTGGAGGTGTATTTATTATGTTGATTTAATTTTTTAGCTATGTCTTTGAGGTTCCTCCATTGCCAGAGTAAGGCCACAAACAAATTGAAGGAATAGCGCCTAGTATTCTGCTTGGGTAGTTTATCACCTAATGGTATGAACATTGAATTCTCTAATTTTAAGTAACTAACCCATAAACAACCTCCACACCCACTTTCCCTCCTACCCCCTCTTTCTTCTCGGCGTCCCATCTGGATTCACACCCATCTCTACCTCCCATTCCCCTTTCCCCTTCCATCGGTATTCATTCCTCTGGCTTCACAATCCACGCCTCTTCTAACCTTATCTTACACTTTGTGTCTTTTCATCTCTGTCCTTTGTCCAACCACTGGCCTGTCAAAAATGTCCCTCACCTATTTCCACCTATCACCTAGACTTTAGATAGTTCCTCTGTCCCTCCCTTCTCCTCCTCCTTCCCAGATCTCCCTCTATCTTCCTGTCTCCACCTATATCCTTCCTTTGTCCCGCCACCCTGACATCAGTCTGAAGAAGGGTCTCGACCCGAAACGTCACCCATTCCTTCTCTCCCGAGATGCTGCCTGACCTGCTGAGTTACTCCAGCATTTTGTGAATAAATCCAACTATCACTTGCCAGGCTTTGTCCTGCACCCACCTTTCTTCCAGCTTTCTCCTCCCACCCCCACCACTATCAGTCTGCAGAAGGGTCCTGACCCAAAACGTCGCCTGTCCACGTTCTCCAGAGATGCTGCCTGACCTGCCAAGTTACTCCAGCACTTTGTGTCTTTCTTTGAAACTCTTTCCACTGGTATCTTGACTTGTTACCAAATGTCCCACTCGAAGCATCACATTCATCAAGAAAAGGAAGGGAAGGGAATGGTCAGAGATGGACAAGGTGAAAGTGAGAATAAGGTAGAAACTAGCAGCAATGGTAGCAAAATGTTCAAGCTCTGAGTGCAAGGATCAAAATGGATGCAGTCATCCTAGAATGCATGGGGATTAGATGAAGCGCTCTGTAGTTAATGTACATGGGTTCACACTCTGTAATCAGTTTATACAAATCCGATTACACTTGATGTGTGTAGAGCAACCAACGGAATAATAATCCCAACTCAAATGTGGCAAATGGTCTATCGAGTTCCCAGGAAGCAATTAATAATGTGGCACACTGCAAATCTCATCTGTTTCACTACTGACATGTTCCACCATTTGCCCAGCCGTAGTCAGTTGCGTTTTAACACAATGGCACCGTGATATTTTTTATCTACAGAATATAGCAAGTCAGGGCTTTTCTATCATTTGAGTTTCAAGGAGGAAAGGATGATTGCCTTCTGCAGTCTCAGGCACATAAGAAGAGAGAAAAAAAATCCTTTCAACTTCTGCAAAACCAAAGATGTTCATTAAGTCAAGGGAAGTCACAAGAGAATATACACTCGGGTGGCTCGGTGGTGTAGCGGTAGAGCTACTGCCTTACTGCACCAGAGACCTGGGTTAGATCCTGACCAGGGGTGCTGTCTGTGTGGAGTTTGCTCGTTCTCCTTGTGACCTGTGTGGGTTTTCTTCGAGATCTTTGGTTTCCTCCCACACTCCAAAGACGTACAGGTTTTTAGGTTAATTGGCTTGGTATAAGTGTAAATTGTCCTTAGTGTGTTTAGGATAGTGTAAGTGTGCTGGGATTGCTGGTCAGTGTGGACTTGTTGGGCCGAGGGGCCTATCTCTAAACTAAACTAAACTAATTAGCAATATACCATAAAATGGTGCTATTTGGAGAAGTATAATTTATTTTCCTCTGGTGCCCCATTTTCTAGCACACTTCATGGAAAGACTTGCGCATGTGTTTAACAACAACAGAAATGTTTTCCTCAATGAACACATGTAAAGTGTAAATAATCGTAGGAGTCCAAGGTCCTTGCTGTACTGAACCTGTGCTGATTCATGGGCAAAAAAACAAAGTGTGAAGATACGCAGCACCATCCTGGCTGTGCTCTCATTTCATTCCTGCCATTGGGTAGAAGACATAGGGGCCTGTAAATTACCTGGACAAGATTACACTTTAGATGTTAAAGATACAGCACGGATATAGGTGCAACACATTGATAGTTGGTATGTGAAAAGAAGAAAGAGAAGACTGAGAGTAAGCAGAGCCAAGACTCATCAGAATTGAGCCCCGCATCATTTCATGAATGCTGTGCAGATTTGCATTTCCTGCAGATTTGAGCCCCACATCATTTGATGAATTCTGTGAGATGCACAAAAGCATTAATCTATGATGCTGTGTAAATGGTATCTTTAGACTTTGGACTTTAGAAATACAGCATGGAAACGAGCCCTTCGGCCCACCGAGTCCGCACTGACCAGCAATCACCCCATACACCCTTTCGCACTAGGGATCATTTACAATTTTACTGAAGCCAATTAACCTACAAACCTGTACATCGTTGGAGTGTGGGAGAAAACTGGAGCACCCAGAGAAAACCCACGTGGTCACAGGGAGAATGTATACAGACAGCATATGTCAGGATTGAACCCAGGGTCTCTGGCGCTGTACGTCAGCAGCTCTACCGCTGCACTACTGTGCTTCCCAACCGTGATACCACTGTGCCATTGTCAAGGAAATGGCAATGGCATTATCAAGGAAAAGAAATGCGATATTTGTACTTGATGCCAATGTTCACTCTGAGATTTGTGAGGCTAGTCACAGTCTTCACAGATCCATGCTGTCAGCATGATGCATAGAACATTTCAAGGTCTTCAGGCATGCCATCTATATTATAGACACTGGTAATTTCCCAACAACAAATGTTAGTTTAATCACTCTGTACAGCCTCGTTTTACCTCTGCTATTACTTCACGAGTCAATTTCTGATCAAAGTAGATAGTCTTCGGTTAAGAAAACACTTACGTTGTCTGTCCATCTGCAGCTTTCTCACCGAAAGCTTAAGTGGAAATACCGGCCTTCAGGTATGCCATTGTTTATTGACATTTTATCACTATTATTTTGCTTCTGTAAATTTTAGCGAGTGGTTCAATAATAGTCTACTGTTGGTGGTAAAGAACTCAAACATCTGTGGGAGGGAAGTTATTGGAATTAAATGCACTTGGAAAGTAAGGATTAATCAAAGATAGTCAGTAAGGATCATGCCTGAATAATTTGAATTTTTATAAGAGATGTCAAAATGTATTTATGGGGATAGTGTGGCAGATACAATCGCCATGATCTTCAGTAAGACCTCATAGAAACAGAAAAGACGTGGCCTCCTAACATCGGCAACACAAAGCATAGACTTTGTGACCACTTTGACAAACACTTGCACTGGGTCCAAGGTCTACTGGATCTCCCGGTTGCGAACCATTTTAACTCCTCTTCCCATTTCCATACTGATCTTTCGATCCTGGCCTACTGCCTATCATGCTAAATATGATAACTAGTTAATCTGATCTCCTCTGCCTGCATGTGATCCTTATCCCTCCAACCATATGCCTATTCAAAAGCCTCTTAAATGCCATTATCGTATTTGGCTCCACCATCACCCCTGGCACCAATTCTCTATGTGTATATAATGTCCTTTAAACTTTGCCCTTCTCACCTTAAAATTATGCCCTCTGGTCCTAGACATTTCCACCCTGGGGATAAAGGTTACAACTCTCTACCCTATCTATGACTTTCATAATTTCATGTGCTTCTATCAGGCCACACCTTAACATTTGACATTCCAGAGAAATCAATCCACATTTTGTCCAAACTCTCCTTATAGTTGTACCCTCTAATCTGGGCAGCACTCTGGTAAACCTCTTCTACACCCTCTCCTAAGCCTTCTCATGCTTCCTGTAATAGGGTGATGAGAACCGCATACAATACTCCAAATGTGGCCTCACCAAAGCCCGGTTTCATAAACTCTTGCCCATTAACCTGATCATAGAGACTATAGACACTTGTTTGACTGCCAGACTCGGCGTTGAAAGTGTCCAAGTGTTCAGGCACAAATTAAATTAAATTAAATGCCTCATTGAACCAAAGATTAATTAAGTGGATATTCATCAATTGGAGAAGACCTGTATTTGGAATATAATTTGTAAGGGCGGCACTGTGGTGCAGCAGTAGAGTTGCTGTCTTACAGCGCCAGAGACCCGGGTTAGATCCTGACTACGGGTGCTGTCTGTATGGAGTTTGTATGTTCTCCCTGTGACTGTGGGTTTTCTCCGGGTGCCCTGGTTTCCTCCCACACTCCAAAGACGTACAGGTTTGTAGGTTAATTGGCTTCGATAAGTTGTACTATTGTCCCGAGTGTACAGGATAGCACGAGTGTATGTGTGATCGATAGTTAGAGCACACTCGGCGGGCCAATGGGTCTGTTTCTATGCTGTATCTCTAAAAGTTTGAAGTCTAAAGTAAAGTAAAAGCCAAGCTTTTTCTCCCTGGAAATCAGAGAATTGACATCCTTCTTATCATGTGTGAAAAGGGATGCACTGTGATTCATGTAAGTCAGTGCAGTAAATGGAGCTGTGCTATGGAGGGAGAGCATTACAACGTGTGGCTGTAGTCACATAAATCAGCCAACATGACTCAGGGCATCTCGGATTTACGGGTTGCTATTTGCCTGGAGGCAAAATATTGGAGGATTTAATGAAAAACATAAAATTCAAAGGGATTTAGAAAGTTTGCAGTTAATAAGCTGAAGTACAATTGAAAGAAAATACATATAATAATTATTTTCAAATCCATACATTTTTGGAAGGATCAATGCCTAAGGGCTAATCAAGCTGCCCATTCCTAATGGGAGTTATTTGAACTGAAGCATTAAGCCCGGTTATATTGAGTGCTTCCAGTATTTTCTGATTTAATTACAGGTTTTACCACAAGGTTGAAGTTTGCCGGTTGTTCGTGGAAGCTAATGACCGAGTCAGCTGGTCACTCTATGATAATCTCCACTATGTGGTAAGGAGCTGCAGGTGCTGGGTTACACCAAAGATAGACACAAAATGCTGGGGTCAACTCAGCGGGTCAGGCAGCATCTCTGGAGAAGACGAATAGATGATGTTCTCGGTCGAGACCTTTCTTCAGTCTCTACTGTAATTGATGGTGAACGAACTTGTATTCATGACAACTGCAGTTGGTGTTTGGACACCAAATCCACATCAACTTCCATTCAAAACATTTAACTCCATGAAATTGCTCTAATATTGAAGTCTACCGATCAGCAATTATATACATCACATAAAAATGAAGGCCAGCAGGAGGAAAATGGCCTCCTCAAGAGGTTCTTTCACCACTTACTATTGAACTCAGACTGCAACCCAGCTCTAGGTTACATTCTCACCACCTCAATGTTTAGTTTAGTTTAGTTTAGTGTAGTTTAGTTTAGTGTCATGTGCCGTATCAAGTTCAGTCAAGTACAGTGTCAAGTACAGTGAAAAGCTTTTGTTGCGTGCTATCCAGTAAGAGGAAAGACTAAACATGATTACAATAAAGCAGTCCATAGTGTACAGGTGCAGGATAGAGGGAATATGTTTTGTGCAATAAAGTCTGATTAAAGATAGTCCAAGGGTCTCCAATGAGGTAGATACTAGCTCAGAACTGCTCCCTAGTTGATGATAGGATGGTTCAGTTGCCTGTTAACAGCTTAGAAAAAACTGTCCCTGAATCTGGAGATATGTATTTTTACACTTCTGCACCTCTTGCCTGATGGGAAAGGGGAGAAGAGGCAGTGACCAGGGTGAGGCTCGTCCTTGATTATGCTGGCGGACTTACTGAGGCGGCATGAAGTGTAGATGGATTCAATGGAAGGAAGGTCGGTTTGCATGATGGTCTGGGCTGCGTCCACAATTCCTTGCAATTTCTCAAGGCCTTGGTTGGAGCTGTTCCCAAACAATGCTGTGATACGTCCCCATACAATGCTTGCTACGGCGCATCTGTAGAAGTTGGTGAGAGTTGTTGGGGACATGCCGAACTTCCGAAGTCTCCTAAGGAAGTAAAATGTATGATGTGCTTTCTTGGCCATTACTTCAATATGGCTAGTCCAGGACAAGTTGCTGGTGATGTTGTTGCAGTGTTGGCCGAGTAGAAGCTCCTTTGCACCAATGCACTAGTTGCAACCATGCACAGAACTACACTCTAATTGCAACAGCCACCACCATAGGCTTCCTCTGGAATCTGCATTTCAATTATTTTCATCATTATTGTGTGGGTAAGGATTGAAGGATTAACAAATACGCAAGGTTTACAACATTTATTGCTGGATGGTGACCATGCATATTCCCACTTCAAAATTCTTAAAATGTTCTGGCATCTGGAATGCTCTGGCAACATTCTATCCGTTACACAGTGAGAACCAGCCATTTTGAAGGTGTTAATGGGAGGCATGAACAGTATGTCTTAAAAGTTAAGAAATAATAAGGTCTCAAGTTAAGTAATGATTGAGTGTGGTAAAAAAAAAATACTCATCTGACCCGATTCTCCACAGAATTACACCCTGCTCTAAAAAGAAACTGCAAGTACCAGAGGCCTGAGATTAAAACACTAAGTAATAGGAATGTGGATCATGTCTGCCAGAATTCAAATACAGAATAAAAGATTTCATGCCTTGTGCAGAGGAACTAGTGGAACCAAGTGGAGAAGAAGGAAGCTTTTAGAACATGGAACATTAAAAAAAAGTACAGCACAGGAACAAGCCCATTGGCCCGCAATGTCCATGTCCTATTTCTACCTGTCCAAGTCCTACTATTTTGACCATGATGCTGTTGCATTGAAGAACTTTGCCAGCTTTTTTTCTAGAGCAGTCTCGTGAAGAGTGTGATCATGCTGAAAAACTAATCAAGCTACAGAATCAGCGAGGAGGCCACACCGTACTCCAGGATATTAAGAAACCAGATCACGACAAATGGGGAAGGGGCTTGGAAGCAATGAAATGCTCTCTGGAGCTGGAAAAGAGCACGACCCAGTAAGGGCAATGTAGTAAAGGAAAAGGAGATAGTTACATTCATCTCCTTTGCCCTTACATGATCCATATTCAAAGACGTGCAGACGCGTAGGTTAATTGGCTTCTGTAAATTGTTCCTAGTGTGTAGGATAGAACTAGTGTATGGGTGATCATTGGTCGGCATGCACTCGGTGGGCCGAAGGGCCTATTTTTACGCTGTATCACTAAACTAAATTAATCCCTCCATTCCCAGCATGTCCATGGGCTTATGCAAAAGGATGAGAGGGGATCTTATCGAAACGTATAAGATTATTAAGGGGTTGGACACGTTAGAGGCAGGAAACATGTTCCCAATGTTGGGGGAGTCCAGAACCAGGGGCCACAGTTTAAGAATAAGGGGTAGGTCATTTAGAACGGAGATGAGGAAAAACATTTTCAGTCAGAGAGTTGTGAATCTGTGGAATTCTCTGCCTCAGAAGGCAATGGAGGCCAATTCTCTGAATGCATTCAAGAGAGAGCTAGATAGAGCTCTTAAGGATAGCGGAGTCAGGGGGTATGGGGAGAAGGCAGGAACGGGATACTGATTGAGAATGATCAGCCATGATCACATTGAATGGCGGTGCTGGCTCGAAGGGCTGAATGGCCTCGTCCTGCACCTATTGTCTATTGTCTATTGTCTATTGTCAAAAGCCACTTAAATGCCACAGTGGTATCTGCCACCACCACATAAAATAATCAGCTACCACTTTCTTCATCAATGGAGCAGACTATGATTCCCACATTGGTCTCATTGGCTACCTCAGAATCACGATGCTGTGGTGAAACAAGTCATCTTCAACCCCAAGGGGCTTTCTAAGAAGAAGGTTTGACGCTGAGTGTACCTCCAATTCCAAACAGATTAGAATGTAAAACAATCATCCCAAACAGTAGAAACCCATCAAACAACACAATGTGTTTCTTAACTATTTAGTAATATTAGTAACTCAAACCAGGCCTCCACAACACAATAGAGAAATTTGGATATAAATGTGGATATAAATCCACATTCCTCCTTCAAACTGGCCATGTTGAAATCAGTCTGGAGAAAGGTTCTGATTCAGAACGTACCCCTATCCGTTCTCCAGAGGTGGGTTACTTCTCTACTTTGTGTCTTTTTGTTAAAATTCTTAAAGAGTTTGGTGTGGGCCATTTTTCAGCCGGCAGAGACCTGATTGTTCCCATCACTTATTTCCACATTCTTGCAATTTGTTTCATTCATTGCATGCTCCAACTTTATTAACAGACTTGCCACCATACTGTGCTGCTGAAGACTCAGAGAGCTAGACTGCTGATGATGTGTGAACGGACAAGTTAATCAACTGAAAGTAAAGCATCTGCCTAACATGTACTTAAGAAATGTTGTCGTTCGTTATTAAATGTAATGTCTAGCTTTTGCTGTAAAGTACCTTTAATGCTAATAACATGAACCATTTTTTAAATTGGCAGCAACACCTATCACTTGCATATTGCTTATGAGGATGTTACCTGGATGTGGTGGTATTAGCTACAAGGTGAGATTGGACAAACTTGGAATGTTTTCTCTGGAATGTGGGAGGTTGAGGGGAGGATATAAAATTATGAGCGGCATAGATAGGGTAGACAGTCGGAAACCCTTTTGCACAGGATGGAAATGTCAAAGACAAGAGGGCGCAGCTCTAAGGTGGGAAGGGGAAAGTTCGAAGGAGATGTGCAGGCAAGTTGTTCTTACACAGGTAATGGCTGGGTGCCTGTAGTGCACTGCCAATGGTGGTGGTGAAGCCATATAAGGCAGTGGCATTTACTAAGTTTTTAGACAGGCACGTGGGCATGCAATGAACAGAGCGATATAGTTCAAGTGCAGGCAGATCAGGTTAGTTTATCTTGGCATCATGTCCGCCATGAACATTGTGGGCCAAAAGGTCTGATGCTGTGCTGTACCCTTCTACGTTCTATGTGTTCACAAGTAAAAAGTCGCCCTCCACTATGCTCAACTCCTCCGGAAACAATGTGATGAAGATGGAGACACAAGAGACTGCAGATGCTGGAATCGTGAAAAAGAAACAAACTGTTGGGGGGACACAGTGGACCAGGCAGCATTTGTGGAAGGAAATGGACAAACAGTGTTTCGGGTCAAGACGCGTTGCCACAGAGGAGGGATTTCTTTAGTCAGAGGGTGGTGAATCTGTGGAATTATTTGGCACAGAAGGTTGTAGAGGCCAAGTCAGTGGATATTTTTAAGGCAGAGATACAGTAGATAGATTCTTGATTAGTACTAGTGTCAGGGCAGAAGGCAGGAGAATGGGTTAGGAGGGAAAGATAGATCAGCCATGATTGAAAGGCAGAGTAGATTTAATGGGCCAAATGGCCTAATTCTGCTCCGATCACTTATGACCTTATGACCTTTTACAGACTGATAAAGACACTGTAATGTCTTGGCACCATGATCTGTGCGAGAAAAGATTGCTGCAAGGACTTCTGTGATCAGTGTCGACTAAACTGTCCAGGAAAAGAGTCACCATTCTAGTTTGAAGTAAATTTTTCATGCAAATTATCTAAATTACTTCAAGAAATCTTTATGACACAGATAATCACCATCTGTGTGTGGAATCTCATTCCATTAGATCTAATTATTCTTTAAAATGTTAATTAAACTATAGTCTGTCCGTCGTTTTTTGATCACATCATTCTTTCCTTCCCTTTACTTCACTTTTTATATACAATTTTGCACCAAATTAAAAGTTCACACACCCTGCTTTAGGCATAGTAACATAGAATCATAGAAAATAGGTGCAGAATAGGTGAATACATCCAGTGAATTGGCCTCCACTGCCTTCTGCAGCAGAGAATTCCACAGATTCACAACTCACTGGGTGAAAAGGTTTTTCCTCATCCCCATCCTAAATGGCCTACTCCTTATTCTTAAACTGTGACCCCTGGTCCTGGACTCCCCCACCCCCCCCCCCCCCCCCCCCCCCCCACCCCCCCAACATCAGGATTTTTTTTCCTGCATCTAGCCTGTCCAATCCCTTAAGAATTTTATATGTTTCCATAAGATCCCCTCTCATCCTTCTAAATTCCAGTGAATATAAGCCCAGTCGACCCATTTTTTCATCCTAGGGATTAACCTGGTGAACCCACGCTGTATGTATGTATGTATGTATGCATTCTACGGCATGTATTCTTCATTAACAGTGCTTCCTTCTAATTGTTTGAGATGCACAATTGCAGTTTCCATTGCATAGCTCAAAAATGGATACAAAAATTTCAGTGTAAAAACATTGTCGCAGACGTGTGTGAAAGTGTAAAGGAATCAAAGATTGGCCCCAATTGTTAGTTGTAGATCACAAAAATCAGATCTATTTTGTGCCACCGTGCTTCTGCTCCACCGGACCCTGCTCTCACCAAGCCCCCCCCCTCCAAAATCCCCCACTCGGTGCTTCAGCCAAGACGAGAGAACTAGAAGCGGCATTCCTCAGGCAGAAAAGGTTAAGGAGACCTTCGGAAAGGTCTTCCAAATGATACAGAGTCCAATCGGGGTCAATAAGAAATTGTTTACGTGGTAAACAGAAGGCACTAATTTAAGATAATTGGCAAATGATCCAGGCAAGAGATCAGAGGGAAGATATATTTTTCTACATTGTAATTCAGAATGAAAAGCATCCAATATTATACAGTTCTTCGGCCCGAGATAACTAGAGAATATAATCACACATGAATATATATTTGACCAAGTTAAACACTGCAGTTTACAATTAGAGACTACAGCTGGGCACAGCCAGCCAGAGTTTAATTTAACTAACGTTTGCAAGGAATAAATATGTGCAAAATACTTTCTGCATTTAAACCAATAACAGAAAACAGTTCTATCTAGGAGGCATGTGACATTATATAAATGTAAACACTTCAAAGAGGTTTCTCTGCAGTGTCGGTCTTAATTATTTGCTCCAGTGCTAAAATAAAGCGAACCCAAGGGCAATTGTTTGAGGACCAAATCGAATCAACACTGTGGAATTAAAGCTCCTAGAGCTTCAGTACTGCATAGACTTTCCACAGTTCTCCACAGTGTGCTGCAGAACGAGGGAAAAGGCAATAGAAATGTATTTTTCATCAATCATTTATGTTACAATAAAAGTATCTTGATTAAACACTACAACCTCCAAATAGGCTGTGAACTACAGTGCATTCAGAAAGTATTCAGACCCCTTCACTTTTTCCAAATTTTGCTATGTTACAGCCTTATTTGAAAATGGATTAAATTATTTTTTTTATCATCATCAATCTACACACAATACCCCATAATAAAAAAGTGAAAACGGGTGTTTAGAAATTTTTGCAAAGTAATTAAAAGGAAATAACTGAAATATCACATTTACATAAGTATTCAGACCCTTTACTCAGTACTTTGTTGAGGCACCCTTTGGCAGCAATTACAGCCTTAAGTCTTCTTGGGTGTGATGCTATAAGCTTGGCACACCTGTATTTGGGTAATTTCTCTCATTCTTCTCTGCAGATCTCTCAAGCTCTGTCAGGTTGGATGGGGAGCGTTGATGTACAGCTATTTTCAGGTCCCTCCAGAGATGTTCGATCGGGTTCAAGTCCAGGCTCCGGCTTAAAATTAAATACATTTTATAAAGGAACGTGTTTAGTTAAGATTTACAAAACAAATCCCTGGTGTCAGAACTTTGAGCAGTGAGGAAGATTTGCAAAAGGTTTTAGACAAAATGCACCTGTTATAGCATTACAACCCCATACAGAGCAATAAGAAGTTGGGTGGTAGATTCAAACTGACAAACAACTGACTCCAGATTGATGTTGGGCAGCCCTGCTTCATATAGAAATTATTAACACTTGGGCTGGATACCCAGTAGCAATAGTGGACGTACCCATTGTGGAATGATGAAAGAAACCTTTGTTGGGATGTTGCAATAAAAAAGTGAGCAAGATTCATGAATTTCCCTGCTGAGACTAGTATCTTAGGATTTCAATGGGTGCAAAACAAAATAAATCAATACGTTTAGCTTGTATGAACACCATCCAGACATTAATCAATGATTATTTCCACAGGTTTACAGATGATATCACTTGTCTCTGATGATATTTACAGACAGGTTCCTAAAGCTAATGTTCACCATTTTATTCTCATTTCAATCAGCCTGTTGAAGATTTGTTGCAGCAAGTAAGCTGTTCCCCAAGTCATTTCATTGATGGAAGACCTGTGAGGAAATAAAATGGAGCATGTCTGTAGATAGCATCCTCAGGAACCGTCATCTGCTCTTCAACTGAATTAATTGATATTATTTATGTAACATCCACTCACAGAGTCAGCCATGTCTGAAAAGATCGGGATTTATTGCCCATCCTTAATTGAGCCTTTAGGAAAGTAATGCTTTCATGAACTACCACATTCTGTTGTGCTATTAGTTAGGAAGTTCCAGGAATCTCAAAGATAATAGAATAGCACTATGTTTCCAAGTATGGGCTCGAGGGGAAGATGTATGTGGCGGTACTCAGCGGGACAGGCAGCATCTATGGAGAGAAGGAATGGGTCTCGGCCCGAAATGTCACTCATTCCTTCTCTCCTGAGATGCTGCCTGTCCCGCTGAGTTACTCCAGCACTTTGTGTCTATCTTCGGTTTAAACCAGCATCGGCAGTTCGTTCGGCATATTGTCTATTGTTCCTAAACATGTATGTGGCAGTTTCCTCTGACCTGTTGCTCCTCAGCCTCTAGGTGGTAACGGCCCTAGGTTTGGGAGGTCTAATCAAACAGGCCATGGCAAGTTGCTGAATTGATCCCATAGATGCCGTGGCTTAGTTGGTTAATGCACCTGTCTAGTAAACAGGACATCCTGAGTTCGAATCTCAGCGTTGCCTCATTTCTAGGGGAGGCACAGTAGCGCCTAGGGGAGGCACAGTGGAGTTGCTGCCTTACAATGCCCAAGACACGGGTTTGAGCCTGACTACAGGTGCTCTCTGTATGAGTTTGTAAGTTCTCCCCATATCCTGCATGGGTTTTCACCAGGATCTCCAGTTTCCTCCCACACTCCAAAGACCTACAGGTTTGTAGGCTAATTGGCTTTGTGTAATTGTAAATTGTCCCTCGTGTGCGTCGGATAGTGTAAGTGTGCAGGGATCACTGGTCAGTATGGACTCAGTTGGCCAAAGTCTGTTTCCACGCTGTATCTCGAAACATTCCCAAGGATGTTGATGGATAGAATCAGGTGCCAATAATCCCATTGAATATCTTGGGAGGTAGATGGGCTCACCTCGGTTGGAGTCAGCCATTGGCTTGCTGCTTGTGTGGTACAAATTTTACTTGCGATTTAGTAGTCGTTGCATGAACTAAAGTTTGTTTTATTATCTGAAAAGTTTTAGGTGGAACTAAACATTGCACACATCAGCAAGCATCGCCACTTCCGACCTTATGATCAAGGGAAGATCATTGACAAAGCCGTTGAATTGGGCCTGGCATGCTCTTCTGAGAAACATTTACACAGCTTGCTGGTACTGCAATGTTTGGTCACTGAGGACTACAATAATCTTCCTTGACATGAGGTTTAACCAGAGCCATTGAATATGTTACCCCAGTTATACTTGATTGATTTGATGCCAAACCTGATTAAAGTGTGTCTTTGAATGAAGTACGTCCATGTTTTGATTAGGAACATTAGGTTTGGAGATCAGTGGTCCTGGCAAAATCCGAGCTTGGGAGCCTTGCATCATAGGTAGGGGAGTTATTGGAGAGAATTCTTTGGGATAGGATTTACTGGCACTTGGAAGAGTAAGAGTAAGAGACAGTCAGCATGGCTTTGTGGGTGGAAGGTCAAGCCTTACAAACTCGCTTGAGTCTTTTTGAGGATGTGACAAAGGTGATCAATGAGGTTAAGGCAGTGGATGTTGTCTTCAGATGTTGTATGTTTGCATAAGATCATACCTCTTTCTTCTAAACTAGAAAGAAGATGGATCTAATTTCATTAGCTGCTCCTGATAGGGCCTCCCTATTGCCTGGATCATCCTATATCTTTAATTCTGAGGCCATGGCTTCTGGTCCTAGACTCTCCTACTTGTATACAAGCCTTGCCAGATAAACACAGCAAATTTTCTTTCTTGAGGTTAGTGAAGCAGATGGATTCAGATAATAACTCACTAGTTCACCATTCCTGCTACCAGCCTCTTAACTCCACATCTATTTAATTACCTGAATTTAATCTCACCAGTTGCTTTGACGGTAGCTTTGAACTATCATTCTCACTTGGCATGGCATAAATGTAAGACTATGCAAGAGATCAGACTGACAATTTCACTCAGATTGACATAAAAAGCTGGAGCAACTCAGCAGGACAGGCAGCATCTCTAGAGGGAAGGAATGGGTGACGTTTCGGGTCGAGAAGAAGGGTCTTGACTCAAAATGTCACCCATTCCTTCTCTCCAGGGATGCTGCCTGTCCTGCTGAGTTACTCCAGCTTTTTGTGTCAATCTTTGGTTTAAACCAGCATCTGCAGTTCCTTCCTACACAATTTCACTTGGATAATCCGTCGACTTACCTGTTGCTTGCCAGCGATGCTGCACCTCAGAGCTCCACCCCTCTAATGCTGCATGCAATCATGTATATCTTCTTCTTCTTTCATGTCCATCATCTGAGAAGTCCAATGTACCTGAGCTAATTCTGCTACCACCATTATCATGCATATAATTCAAACAAATTCATAAATCAAATAGCAGGGGAGAATAATTTAGATGACTGCAGCTTTTAAAGAGTGCAAGGCAAGTTAATTTGTTACATTCCTTGACAGTGGTTTGTTGGCCTAACGTGCTGCATAAAGAAGACTACATCCAAGAGATTATTGATAATTAAAAATACCACAGGAACAATTAACAATCCATGAATGAAAAGATCACACTAGCTCATACGAGTGACAATTGACAGATCGAATAGCAATTTACTGCTAAAAGTCCTGCTAACAAGCCGGGCACCCAGTCCATTCCGCATTCTCCTCAGCTACAGCTGACAGCTGTTTCCTGCATAAATACTTCAAGACAGCAGATGATGTTCATGAAACAGAAACAAAACTATTTTGACATCTTAGTCAACAAATGGAAATTTAATTAACTTCTACATGCTGAATGTTCGTATTCGGCACGGTGGCACAACGGTAGAGTTGCTGCCTCACAGCGCCAGAGACCTGGGTTCAATCCTGACTACGGTTTCCTCCCACACTCCATAGCCGTACAGGTTTATAGGTCAATTGGCTTGGTATAATTGTAAAATTGCCCCTAGTGTGTGTAGAATAGCGATAATGTGCGGGAATCGCTGAAATTCGGCAAGGACTCCATGGACCCAATTTCATCAAACAAATGAACGAACAAATTAATACTTTTGTTTTGCATATTTTTCATCCATTTGTTCTATGTCTCTCTCTCTATATCACCGTCTGTATCTTTTGTTTCCCTTTCCCCTGACTCTCAGTCTGAAGAAAGGTCTCGAACCGAAACATCACCCATTCCTTTTCTCCAGAGATGCTGTCTGACCCATTGAGTTACTCCAGCTTTTTGTGTGCACGTGAACAGACAGTACATCTTGCAGCCTGCAATTTCACTGAGGTTTGAACATCACACTTCATAGCTATCAGTCAATGAGTGAAAGTGTAGTACAAATTGATGCAAATTAACAAAAGGATCGGGAACAATGTTAGGTTAATGGGAGTGTGCACAGAGATCACCAACAGATCATCTCATTAAGGTTTACTATGGAACAAATTTATACTTTTAAACCTCATGACCACCAAGACAATGTCTATATAATGAGGGCAATTTGGAGCAATCATGTTCTACACTATGGTACTGCGCCTGATCTGGGAATGGCATTTATATTCCTCCTATCTACATTTTCAAAGTAATAAATATTCATTTTAAAATTGAATTTTAGTTGAAGTAAAAAGCTGATTTTGCCTCTGTCAGCCTTATAATATGACGCACATTTCCAATATATGAAGCTGAACTAGCAAGTTCCAATATTACTCGTAAGATAATGGTATTTCATTCCTGATGAACCTATAAAAAGGACAGGTCACAATAACTCCACCACACTATCTTGGTGAGACAACCTTTTTTATACACAACAGCTATAAACTCTCGACAAAATGCTCATTAACTTCTTTTTCTGAGTCAGGTTGCAGTCTTCATTAGATTTCTCCCAGTATGTTTCCCTAACATCGTGACCCACCTCTCCTCCACCGGGACACCATCTCATGTAGGGGAGTGTCAGCTGCTACGACCAATCTGCAACAATTACGCAAAAAGCTGGAGTAACTCAACGGGTCAAGCGGCATCTCTGGAGAAAAGGAATAGGTGATGTTTCGGGTCGAGACCCTTCTTCAGACTGAGGGTGAGGGGAGATGGGGAATTACAGGTATGCAAAGGTACTGAACAAATCAGAGCCGGCACTGATGGCCAAGAAGCCCACAATGGTCCATTGTTGGTTGTGGAGGAGGTAATAATGAAGGGATATGAACAGTGAAACTAGCAGGACGAATAGGGTGGGGGGGGGGGGGGGGATGGAGAGAGAGGGAATGCAAGGGTTACTTGAAATTAGAAAAATCATTATTTATATCGTTGGGTTGTAAGCTGCCCAAGCAAAATGTGTCCAAATATTGATTTCTCTAATTTCAAGTAACCCTTTCATTCCGTCTCTCTCCGTCACACCCCCGCCCTAGTCATCCTGCTAGTTTCACTCTTCGTATCCCCTCGTCATCACCTCCACAGCCAACAATGGACCATTGTGGGCTCCTTGGCCATTGGTACTGGCTCGGATTTGTTCAGTACCTATTCATACATCTAGTTTCCCTCTAGATGGAGCAAGAAGTCAGATGCACTGATCTAGACATGGAAGTCCAAAACACTTCTGTCATTAGCCAGCATTTCCTCCAGACCCATTAGCAAGTTCCTTGCAGAACCTGCTCCCAGCATATAGCTTCAATTTCCAGCAAAGATTCTAGGATGGAATTGCTTCATGCACTGGCCGAGGAGAAAGCATGTTGGGTAGCGATACTTACGACAAAGAGGGGCACAAAATACTGGAGTAACTCAGCGGGTCAGACGGCATCTCTGGAGAAAAGGAATAGGTGGCGTTTCGGGTCGAGACCCTTCTTCAGACTGAGAGTCAGGGGAGAGGGAAACTAGAGATATGAAAAGGTACAGAACAAATCAGAGCCGGCACTGATGGCCAAGGAAAGGTGGAGCCCACAATGGTCCATTGAAGAGGTGATAACAAAAGTGATACGAACAATGAAACTAGCAAGACAACCGGGGGGGGGGGGGGAGGGGTGGAGAGGGAAGAAATGCAGGGGTTACTTGAAATCAAAGAAATCAATATTCATTCCATTGGGTTATCATCTGCAAAAGCTAAATATGAGGTGCTGATCCTCCAATTTACGTGTGGCCTCACTCGGACAGTGGAGGAGGCCCGGGAAAGAAAGGTCAGTGTGGGAATGAGAAAAGAAGTTAAAATGTTTGGCAACCGGGAGTTCGCGTAGGCCAAGGTGGATTGAGCGTAGGTGTTCAGCGAAACGATCGGCCAGTCTACGCTTGGTCTCGCCGATATATAGGAGATATGCCTTGCACAATATAATGGAATGCAGGTGGGGGATGGTTTAAACTATCCTCATTGTATAGGTGGTTTAACAAACCTTTCTGAAAACGGGGGGCAAGAACTATGTGACATTTCTTTTGCGCTGCAGTGATGCATTTTAATGAAAACTATTTGCTATTTGCATTGTGCGTGTAGAAAGCAGTACAATATAATGTGTGTTGACATGCATCAGTGGAGCACTATGTCATAGTGACAGATCTGGCACACAAACTCCACACAAATATGCTCCAATTCGAAAAATTTGCCAATTATTTGAAAGATTATTTTCCAGGAAGATAAACAAAAGATAAAAAAATAGGATGACCGAGTTCAAAACAAAGTCCAAGTGTTAATTGCAATTCAGTACATTCAGCAGCATCTGAGGTAGTCTACATCGTGCTTGCCAGCACATACTTGGCTCTACTTGCTATGTGTAGATACATTGCATCAACTCCCATAGCTCGAAGTCATAGTAACCACCACCATCACCATTATGAATAACAATGCATTTGCTGCCTTCATTTTGCTTTGCCACTGGTGAAGCAAAATGTATGATAAAGCCCATTATAATCTCCTTGACACTAATGTTTTCACTGAGCACCATCCAGATGCATCACTTATGCTGGCACCGGCTGCAGTAATGTAAATCTTCTCCTCTCGTCGCGCTCACAGAAATGAATCTGTGCTGTCAAGCGGTGGGTTTAAATTATGCAGCAGCCTCCCATTGCAAAGCACATCAGGCACTGCAGCCACAGGGTGCCAACACTTCTTCACGGCCTCTGACAGTACACATTAGCCTTGCCGCAAAAATGAGACATTGGGGATTCTACGCAAATAATTACGCAATCAGATTTCCACATGGTTAATGAAAGCTTTTAACCAGGCGGAATGTCAAGTTACTTTCTCCAAAGGAAAGGGGACTGGAAGTGCGATTATAAACTCAACGTACCTTCCTTTCCCTTGTGGAGAGGATGTTCCTGGGGCTGTAGACTCACAGGGCCCAACAGGTCTTACAACTTGAAGATAGACACAAACTGCTGGAGCAACTCAGCGGGACAGGCAGCATCTCTGGAGAGAAGGAATGGGTGATGTTTCGGGTTGAGACCCTTCCAGAGACTGATCTACAACTGGTGTTATAACTCAGCGTTATGAATATTGACCACTAATTTCAAGAAACCTCTGCATTCCCTCTCTCTCCGCCCCTCCCCCATCCTAGTCGTCTGCCAGTTCCACTGTCCGTATCCATATAACCCTTGGATATCACCTCTTCCACAGCCAACAATGGACCATTGTGGGCTCCACCGTTTCCTTGGTCATTAGTGCTTGCTCTGATTCGTTCTGAACATTTTCATACCTCCTGTTTCCCTCTCCCCTGACTCTCGGTCTGACGAAGGATTTCGACTCGAATCGTCACCTATTCCTTTTCTCTAGAGGTACTGCCTGACCCTCTGAGTTAAACCCCTGTCCCACTTAGGTGATTTTTTAGGCACTACAGGTGACTAGGTTGTCACCACACGGTCGCTGGGGTGTCGCCTGTGTGGTTGTGAGTCGTTTCCTCACTCACCCAAAGAGTTGTAGCGTCTTTCTGGTCACCGCTGGATTTTCAGAATGTTGAAAACATTTTGGCGACAGTGGGTTTGATGCCAATGAGGTAGCTTGACGTCTCCTGACATAGGCGCTGTCGTAGGTTGGCGCCAGGTGACGTAGGTTGGCGCCTGGTGATGTAGGTTGGCGCCAGGTGACGTAGGTTGGCGCCGGTGCTGACTTCGGTGAATTCCATTGATGTACGAAGATATTGTATTTCAGAGTAGTGTCTCATGGCATCACTTTCAAATATTTTAATTTCATATATTTTGATCAATAAAACAAACACAAACGCAAGCATTGCACTGCATTGAAAAGCAAACTCTGTTCATATATTTTGATCAATAAAACAAACACAAACACAAGCATTGTACTGCATTGAAAAGCAAACTCTTTTGGGAGGATGTGGGTGGGCCTGAGAAGGGGCTTGTCTTGTGGTCTGTTGTGGGTTCTCTTCCTGGAGTGGCGGGCTTCTGTTTGTGGTGTGGACTGTTTGCTGCTGGTCTTCAGATCATGTTGTTCTGCCATGGTACACTGCCTAGTTCGGAGTTGTAGTAAGTGCAGAGATGGTCTCTCTGGTCCTTGGCTCTCTTGTTGGAGGTGTTTCCTGGCAATATCTCCAGTCCCACCATCGCCGCAGCCTGTCCTCCAGTTCTCCCTGAGTCTGGAGTGATGTTGCCTGTCCGGTTGTCCACCCGGTCACCCTCCAACATGGCTGCTGCCACTGCACCTCTGCTACAGATCAAGTTGTGGAGGACACATGCTGCGTAAACAATGGTCTCCACATTCTTGGGCTCCTGCTCCATCGTAGTCAGCAAGCATCTGAATCTGCTGGAGATGATGCCTCATCTTCTTGCTGGAGCTCAGTCATCAGGTTGTCATACTGGCCCAACCTCGGTCTCTTCAGGGTCAAGGGCTTCAACCACACAGACCTCTTCTTGGGCTTCATCTTCCCCATTCTTCTTGTCCTTCTGTCTTGCTGATCTTTATGCATGAGGGCCGCTGCAAGCAGCAGGGCTTCTTCTTCTTGTGAGAACAATGCCCCCTGATGTTGCTCCATGGTAGTCATGATGCAGAATGATTGGAAACCCTACCTTACACACCCTTTTATAGGGAAACTGGGTGATTCCATTGTTTTGGAGCCAAAATGACGTGAATTGTCTTCAGTTGTCGCCGACAGAGTCGTAGCTTGTCGTAGCTTGTCGGGGGTGGACGTAGGTTGACTTCGGTTGTCATAGGTTGCCGCATGTGTGGTCATAGGTTGCCGCATGTGTGGTCATAGGTTGTCGCATGTGTGGTCATAGGTTGTCGTAGGTGTCGTCGTAGGTTGTCGTAGGTGCGGTCATAGGTGGACATCCTAGTCGCGACGATTGGATCGCCGGTTGTCGGTAGCTTGCCGTAGCTTGACATCGACTAGGTGGTAGGTTGTTGCAGCTTGTTCTACGCATTGGCTTCGGGGGGTCTAGTCGCCGGTTTTTCGGTGACCTGCTACAACTATGACAGTCGGCGGCAGTCACCTACAAAATCGCCTAAGTGGGACAGGCCCTTACTCCAGCATTTTGCATCTATCTTAAATGGAAGGAGTGATACTTTAAGCATGATTGTTGGCTGCAGGTGACTGGTCCACTGTAAATGAAGCAAAGCATTACTGTGTCTCCCTGTCATTGTCACAGAAGCACACACTCATGCAAGCTCCAAGACTGAGTATGGAATTAGATAAATATTTTAAAGATTGAGGAGTTCAGGGCTATGAGGCACTGGCACTGATGGGGAGTTCAGGGCTAGCATAGATCAGCTATGACATTCCATTCTGCATTTTCCTTGAACTTCGTCCCCTTTGATCTCTCATTTCCACACCTTCAAAATTAAAGGATGTTCTTTTAGGAAGGAGATGATGAGAAATTTCTTTAGTCAGGTGGTGGTGAATCTGTGGAATTCTTTGCCACAGAAGGCTGTATAAGTCAGGTCAGTGGATATTTTTAAGGCAGAGATAGATAGGTTATTGATTAATTCAGGTAATGGGGAGAAGGCAAGATAATGGGGTTAGGAGGGAGAGATAGATTGGCCATGATTGAATGGTGGAGTAGACTTGATGGGCCAAATGGCCTAATTCCATTCCTTATGACCTTACACTTCCATTTCTCTCATTTCCCTCTCCCCTAACGCTCAGTCTGAAGAAGGGTCTCGACCAGAAGCACCAGCCATTCATTCTATCCAGAGATGCTGCCTGTCCGCTCAGTCTATCAGCTATGACCATAATGAACAGCGGGGCCGGTCTGAGGGACTGTGTTGGCTACTCCTATTTTCTTGCATTTGTGTGTTCATGCTTGAATTTCCAAGTAAGATTTTAGTGGAAGTGCATCTAAATTAAAGATGTTAACTTAAACGGTGAAACTAATATTGGAGTCTTCGCTTGGGGAATTAGCAATTAATTATTTGGGACTTTGCATTAATTTTGAAACCCCAGGGAAAGGAGTTATGCAACTGAACCATCCTTTGTGAAGGAAAGCTGCGCTCATTATCTCATTGTAACAGCAGCTGCAATAAATAAAGCATTGCAGAGGGAGGGCAGTTTCACTCCAGTGACTCAATTGCATTCTGGCCTCCACTGCTGTTTGGAGGGAGTTTGCACGTTCTCCCTGAGACCACGTCCCAAAGACATAGAGGTTGGTAGGTAAATTGACCACGATGAAATGCCCCTCGTGTGTCGGCCAGTGTTACGTTAGAGGTAGATCCAAGGCAAATTGATGGAAATATGAGAGAATAAAATGGGTTTAGTGCAGGTGAATGTTTGATCGTTGGGCCAAAGAAAATTCTGTGCTGTATGACTTTTAATACACTTTACAATCTACATTACTTCTTGTGCATTGATACTAAGGCATATAAAATGTAGCAGAGAATTATATAAATATAGAGATGGGAAATCAGGCAATTTCCATCTAAACATGTAAGCATTCAATTATAGTTACATAGCACTTAAGCAAATCTCTCATAAAACATCAGATACAATGGATTATCTTCTGAACAAGCGTCCCAACTGAAACATCACCCATCCGGTATCTCCAGACATGCTGCCTGACCTGGTGAGTTACTCCAGCACTTTGTGCCTATCTTTGGATTATCTTAGAATGGAATGAATGTAAGACGACAAATTTAGCAGCCATTTTATTCATAACGATATTCCTCATCAATAAATCGACAATGAATTTTCTTTTGGGCTATTAAATAGAGGAAGAAATGTGAGTTGTTCTGTAGACATAAGAAGGAAAGTCGTAGGAAGGCCAGCTTATTAAAGATCTTAATGCAAAGGCAAAATACCTGACCCTACTAAAGGAGTACACAGCATCTGCCTTCCATAAAATAAGGATCCTAGCAAGGTAGTAGTTAAAGTGGCAACAGTAGAAAATTCAGTCCACTTCAAATGATTGCAGTCCTAAAAGAAGAAATATTGCCCACTTTGGTCGAAGGGTAATTGTGTGGCTTTATCCAAAATCTTTCATCCTTTTTTAACAGGGCCAGTGATGTTGAGGGTCTGTAATGTTAATGCATCTCTTCTGTTCAAAAAGGGAGTGATGGATAAAATCGGCTAATGTCGACCAGCCTTGTAGTGATTGTGAGAGTAATCCTAGATACAAACTATTGGCATTTGGAAAAGCACGAGCTTAAAATGCCTGACTCCACAGATCTGTTCAAAGCAAAAGTGTGTTTGACTTTTACTTGGTTGAGCCCTTTGATGAAGTAACAATGAGACTTGATCAAGGCAGTGCATTAATGCTGTCAGGAAGAAAGTAGAGGAGTCTTAAAACTGTAGCATCCAGGTTCAGAAGCAGCTTTTTCCTAACAACCATCAAGCTATTGAACATTATGAACTGCAATTAAACTCTGAACTTGAAACGGCCTTGGTTCCATGAGGGACTTTGGGCTTTGTTTTTGTTTTTGCTCTATATCATGTTTTTTTTAATTTACTGAGCTTTTTTAACAGATTATTTATACTATTCATTGAGAACTGTATTTACAAACCTGTTGTGCTGCTGCAACAAGTAAGAATTTCATTGTTCCGTTTCAGTACATTTGACAATAAAACACTTTTGACTCTTAACTATGCATGGGCTGTCAAATGTTATCTAACAACGTAGACATGTTAGCAAAAACTAAAGTCTGATGTGAACAGTTTTGGGACACATGTCTGAGGAAGGATGTGCTGGAAGGAAGGAAGAAGGACGGCCCAGAGGAGATTTATAAGAAGGATGATTAGTTTAACATATGAGGAACGTTTAAAAGCATTGGACCTTTACTCACTGGAGCTGAGAAGGATGAGGGGGGGATCTCATTAAAACCTACCAGATAACGAAAGGCCTAAATAGAGTGGAAGTGGAAAGGATGTTTCCAGTGGTGGGAGAGACTAGAACCAGAGGGCACAACCTCAGAATAAAAGAACAAATGGAGAATAAAATAAAAGAACCTTTAGAATGGAGATGAGTAGGAATTTCTTTAGCCAGAGGGTGCTGAATCTGTGGAATTCATTGCCTCAGACTGATGTGGAGGCTAAGACATTGGATATTTTTTAAACTGAGATTGATAGTTTCTTCATTAGTAAAGGCGTCAACCCTTACAGGGGAGATGGCAGGAAAATGGAGTTGAGAGGGAAAAATAGATCAGCCATAATTGAATGGCAGACTTGGTGGGCTTAATGGACAAATTCTGCTCCTTGGTCTTATGGTCTCATATAGAAGAGGTAGTTGTGGCAGATATTATAACAACATTTAAAACACATTTGGACAGTGGGGGGTATGACTTAAAAATGGAGAATTCAATGTTCATATCGTTGATTTCTAAACTATCCAGATGGAAAATGAGGTGTTCCTCCAGTCTGCTTGTGCCTCACTCTGGCAATGGAGAAGGCCAAGGACAAAAATATCAATGTTCCCATCAGAGGAATGGGAAGGGGAGTTAAAATGGTCAGCAACCAGGAAATCCAGGAAGACTTGGCAGACAGAGCGCAATTATTCGGTGAAACAGTCACCTAGTCAATGCTTGGTCTCACCGGTGTAAAGGAAGCAACATCAGGAGCACCATAGGTAGTAGAGGAGATTTGAAGGGGTGCATGTCAACCTCTGTCTCACTTGGATGGGCTGCTGGGGTCACTGGATGGAGATGAGGAAAGAGGTGTTGGGGCAGATGTTTTGTGGTACCTGGGGCCAGGTTGAGTGGGAAGCGATGAGTGAACCAGGAATTGTGGATGGAGTGGTCTCCGCAGAACAAAAGGGGTGGGTATGGGAAAGTGTGACTGTTGGTGGGATCACATTGAAGGTAGCAGAAAAGTCAAAGAATGATGTATTGGATGCAGAGGCTAGAGGGGTGAATGGTGAGGTCCAGGGGAGGTCCATCCTTGTTCTGTCTGGAGTGTGGGGGAACCAAAACTGAATTGCAGGACAGAATGAAGACATGAGTAAGGGATGCATCCACATCAGCAGGGGGGGTACCACATTTATTGAAGAACGAGGACATCTCGGATGTCCTAGAATGGAAAATTTCATCTAGGGAGCAGATGCAGTAGAGATGGAGGAACTGAGAAAAGGGGATGATGTCTTTGCAAGAGGCAAGGTGGAAGGAGGTATAGTCAGTGAGTTTGTAATATTGATGTTATTTGATAAGCTGTCCCCTGTGACAGCGACAGAGAGATGGAGAAAGGGTACAGAGGTAGTCCAAGGTAGTCAGAGATAGTCCAAGTGAACTTGAGGGCAAGTGGAAGTTAGTGATACAGTTAATGAAATCAACAGGTTCTGCAGGATGCAGTCTTCAATGTAATAGAGAAAGAGTTGGGGAATGATGCCAGTGTACGTTAGGATCAAGGACTGTTCAACATCACCAACTAAAAGGACAGGCACACTTGGCCCCCATACAAACATGCCAATGGCTGCACCTTTCACTTGAAGACAATAGACAATAGACAATAGACAATAGGTGCAGGAGTAGGCCATTCAGCCCTTCGAGCCAGCACCGCCATTCAATGCGATCATGGCTGATCACTCTCAATCAGTACCCCGTTCCTGCCTTCTCCCCATACCCCCTCACTCCGCTATCCTTAAGAGCTCTATCCAGCTCTCTCTTGAAAGCATCCAACGAACTGGCCTCCACTGCCTTCTGACGCAGAGAATTCCACACCTTCACCACTCTCTGACTGAAAAAGTTCTTCCTCATCTCCGTTCTAAATGGCCTACCCCTTATTCTTAAACTGTGGCCCCTTGTTCTGGACTCCCCCAACAATGGGAACATGTTTCCTGCCTCTAATGTGTCCAATCCCCTAATTATCTTATATGTTTCAATAAGATCCCCCCTCATCCTTCTAAATTCCAGTGTATACAAGCCTAATTGCTCCAGCCTTTCAACATACGACAGTCCCGCCATTCCGGGAATTAACCTAGTGAACCTACGCTGCACGCCCTCAATAGCAAGAATATCTTTCCTCAAATTTGGAGACCAAAACTGCACACAGTACTCCAGGTGCGGTCTCACCAGGGCACGGTATAACTGTAGAAGGACCTCTTTGCTTCTATACTCAACTCCTCTTGTTACGAAGGCCAACATTCCATTGGCTTTCTTCACTGCCTGCTGTACCTGCATGCTTCCTTTCAGTGACTGATGCACTAGGACACCCAGATCTCGTTGAACATCCCCTCTTCCTAACTTGACACCATTCAGATAATAATCTGCCTTTCTATTCTTACTTCCAAAGTGAATAACCTCACACTTATCTACATTAAACTGCATCTGCCATGTATCCGCCCACTCACACAACCTGTCCAAGTCACCCTGCAGCCTTATTGCATCTTCCACACAATTCACACTACCCCCCAGCTTAGCATCATCTGTAAATTTGCTAATGGTACTTTTAATCCCTTCATCTAAGTCATTAATGTATATCGTAAATAGCTGGGGTCCCAGCACCGAACCTTGCGGTACTCCACTGGTCACTGCCTGCCATTCCGAAAGGGACCCATTTATCCCCACTCTTTGCTTTCTGTCTGTCAACCAATTTTCTATCCATGTCAGTACCCTACCCCCAATACCATGTACTCTAATTTTGCCCACTAATCTCCTATGTGGGACCTTGTCGAAGGCTTTCTGAAAGTCGAGGTACACCACATCCACCGACTCTCCCCTGTCAATTTTCCTAGTTACATCCTCAAAAAATTCCAGTAGATTTGTCAAGCATGATTTCCCCTTCGTAAATCCATGCTGACTCGGAATGATCCTGTTACTGCTATCCAAATGCTCAGCAATTTCGTCTTTTATAATTGACTCCAGCATCTTCCCCACCACTGATGTCAGACTAACTGGTCTATAATTACCCGTTTTCTCTCTCCCTCCTTTCTTAAAAAGTGGGATAACATTTGCTATCCTCCAATCCACAGGAACTGATCCTGAATCTATAGAACATTGAAAAATGATCTCCAATGCTTCCACTATTTCTAGAGCCACCTCCTTAAGTACCCTGGGATGCAGACCATCAGGCCCTGGGGATTTATCAGCCTTCAGTCCCATCAGTCTACACAAAACCATTTCCTGCCTAATGTGGATTGAATGGTGGTTTTTCATTTATGTGAGAGGAGTCAAAAGAGAAGTTGTTGTGAGTGAGAACAAGATCTGCCAAGTTGGTGAAGATAAGGACAAGGTCACTTTAGATCCAGATCTGAAGGATCATATGGGAAAGTAACATTTTTAATTGAAATCAGACTGAGTACCTTTTCATAAATGAAAAACCACCATTCAATCATCAATATGAAAGTTTAATTCCCCATAACATCCAATTAAGTGAAGTTGGCAACTAAATCTCAACTGCGGGACATTTGTTTACCTATGATAGACACAAAAAGCTGGAGTTACTCAGTGGTACAGGCTCTGGAGAGAAGGAACGGGTGATGCTTCTTCTGAAAAAAGGTCTCGACCAAAACCGTCACCCATTCCTTCTCTCCAGAGATGCTGCCTGTCCCGCTGAGTTACTCCAGCTTTTTGTGTCTATCTTCGGTTTAAAGCAGCATCTGCAGTTCCTTCCTACATATTTGTTTCCTTATTACAGATTGAGGAGAAAATAAAGCTATAGACGTCTCATCATCCAGTAACCTTGAAAAATGATAACAATATGACGATGATAACAAAACATGACGATGAAAATAATGATAAAACATAAATGGTATCAACTTTATGAAGCTGCATTTTTCATTTATGATCATTTGGCAAAGTGTTCTATGTGGAATGAATCCCAAAGTAGATCTTATCCTCTATATATAATGTCATACATTATTAAAACTGGCCCCATCAGCCCACTGTATCAATGCTGGCGATCAGATACCAATAATACTTCACAACACTCAAGCTGTAGTCTTCTACACCCTGGCCTTGAAACGCTCACCTCGGTATTTCTATATCAATAAAGCATGCCTTGTACATTCTCAACCAAATCATTGATATAGATGATAAACAATAATGGGCCCAGCACCAAACCCTGAGGCACACGACTAGCCACTGGCCTTCAGTCTGACAGACAAACTTCCAGCATTATCCTCTGTTTCCTTCCATGAAGCCAATTTTCTATCCAATCGGCTAGCTCTCCCTCGATCCCATGCGATCCCGGGAATGATTGGGTTAACCTATGATGAACGTTTGACAGCATTGGGTCTGTACTCTCTGGAGTTTAGAAGGATGAGGAGGGCCCTCATTGAGACTTACCGAATAGTGAAAGGCCTGGATAGCATGGATGTGGAGAGGATGTTTCCACACTGGGTGGTCTGATGTCGGCTGTGGGAGGCACCCTGGGACACGGATCATTGCGCTGGTGATGTGGGCCGTGGGAGGCCCTGCAGCAGACTGGAGTTCGATTAGATCAGGCGCCGCTCCGTGGCCGAGCACACAGATTGGATGCGACCTGCAGCGGCTCAAGGTGGTAGTGCAGCGGTGGAGGGTATCAACGACATCGCCTGGCCAGGCCAACCCCATCAATCCCAACCTCGTGCCGCCACCAGGACAATGGACCTCATGGCCACGTTAAGACTCTTAACAACTTTGAACTTGAATGATACAAGATGGCGCCGGAAACATGGCGACTCTTGTGTACTGCCTTACTGTAATGTACTGTTCTTACACTCTTTTACTTGAATATGATCGTGCCTATGCAAAGCAAGATTTTTACTGAATATTATCATGGCGTCATAGAGTCTTACGGCACAGAAACAGGCCCTTCCGCCCAACCTGTCCATGTTGCAAGAAAGGAATTTCACTGTACCTAGATACATGTGACAATGAAGTACCATTGAACGTTGATAGTCACCTCCTCAAAATGCTCCATCAAATTAATTAGGCAGCATCTCTCCTTAACAAAGTCTTGCTGAAGATCCTTGATCAGTCCCTGCCTCTCCGAGTGTAGACTGATCCTATGTTCAGTCAATGTGCAATTGCATCTTTCTTGTCATCTCTGCCGACTCCGACACTTCAGTTCCTGTCTTCAGCATCTTCCTCGTTGCCACTTCAAACCACAACAAAGAAAGAGAGCAACGCCTTCTGATGATCAGTCTCCAAGATGATGTAATTAAAGTGCTCCACGCCATTATCTGCAGCAATTTACAAGGAAATTTCCTGTGGTGCATAACCATTTTCATACAATATGAGGTTGCTTCTATCATCTTAGCAGAAATGTGTCATGTTTTAAACGGTACTAAAGACGTCCTGCGCTTCAGACTAAAGAGCCTCGATGATGCCGAGCATGAATAAGGTCGCATTGTTTAATAATTCTGCAATAATAAAAGTTGCTGTAATATCGCTGCTCTCAGCAGAGCAACAGCCATCTTTGATGATTACCATAATACTCATGTCCCCTGCCTCTGAATGACACATACTTGTGACATGATATAGATAACTTTATCATATCATGCCCATATAATCATAGTGTCATAGTCATACAGCACAGAAACAGGCCCTTCGACCCAACGCATCTATGTTGACCAAGATGCTCCATCTAAACTAGTCCTGTTTGCTCCCATTTAGCCCATATCACTCTAAACCTTTCCTATCCATCTATCTGTCCAAATGTCTTTGAAATATTGTTACTGTACCTACCACAACTACTTCCCCTGGCAGCTCGCGCCATATACCTACCACCCTCTGAGTGAAAAAATTGTCCCTTGGATTCCTATTAAATCTTCCCTCTCTCACCTTAAACCTGTCCATTAACAGGAAGTTCTGCGTTGTTTAATGTACTTCAACAACGAAGACTTCCGCTGCCCATATCCCCCTCAAGTACTGGGACCATTACGGCATTTTCTACTTCATTCTCAGAGACACATTGCAGAATGGCAACTTGCAGAAAAGCTAGTTTGCTGATAACGTTTTTTATTTTAATTTTGGAGACACAGTATGGAAACAGACTGTTCAACCCACCCAGTCCAGATCAATCACCCGTTCACTTCAATTTAATGTTATCCCGATTGCTCATCCACTCCCTACACATTAGGGGCAATATACAGAAGCCAATTAACCTACAAATTCACACTTTGGGATGTGGGAGGAAACCGGAGCACCCGGATGAAACCCATGTGACCATGTGGAGACGATGCAAACTCCACACAGACAGCACCTGAGGTGAGGATTGAACCCAGATCTCTGGCGTTGTGAGCAGCCACCCTAATGATATAATAAAGTAATCTATCAAATAAGATAGGTTTAATTACTTCATTGTAGCTAGGTTATGATAGGTAACTTTATATAATCAGTCTATTAATAATATATAAATAACACACCCAAACTCCCAATCCTAGACCAAGGAAAAATATGGTACATCAGGGAACTTCAGCCCATATCTACGATGGAGAAGGTAATTAGGGAACTGAGATGTTCAGTGCCACCCTGCCCAGTGTTCTAAATTTATATTTCAGATTCTTTGTTTATTTTCCGAATGTTTTTTTGACAGTGGGAGGTGCAAATTAGGAACAGTCCATCCAGCCTTCCAACCTTCAATGAAAACCATGGACTATCCTCTCCCTCAACTCCACCGTGTTAGTCGATTGGCAATTCCCAGCAGAAGACTAGAAGGACAAAGGTAAGTTGGTTTATGTTTTATTTTAATGTTTTTTTAATATTTCTCAGTGGCCTAATATACAGGTCCATTATCAATTGCCCAGTACCCTTGGTTCCAGAGAAGAGCCTTGCTGTATTATCTGTTTTTTCCGGAATAACAGAGGGGGGACCAAGATACTGCCCCCACACAATCAGCCAAAGACGTCGGCTACTGGAACAGATCTGCCGGTCCAGCCGCAGGGGGCAATCTCGACCTGCCGATCGGCGTGGAAGTACCGATGAGATTGAGATCGGCCGCCTCACCCGGCTTAAGCGCCACAGTCCCGGGGGGACTTCCGGGTGGGATTTCAAGTACGCTTTCATAATTTGGGCCGCATTAAAGGAGGCATCGGACCATCAATAGCCGTAAAATCGACGGTGGACCTGGATGTTCAATTAATTTTATCACTTTAATAGTTTTTACCATCAATTGAACTTTTTCTAATTTCAATGTTTTTTGTTGTAGCTGAATTTCAGTGATATTGAAACACCATTAAATTGATGTTCTGGCTTCATCTCCTGCCTTGCCCCCTGTCGAAGTCCGTGAGGCGATTTCAGGCTGGGCCTCAACTGCACTACTTAATGCCTACTCCCTGCATAGACATCCTGACCTGATCTCTGGCACGGGGATGCTTAATCATGGTGACAGAGAAGAGGTTCCAGCAGAGTGGAGTCAGGCAGAGGATGAGGATAGGAGACTTTAGGGTATCAAAGCAATGGGATGTCCTTTTGCCCATGGAGTGGCTTTCCAAGAGTTCTCTCAACCCATGAGGTGCAGTTGCTTGAGGGGGATTGGAGAACCACATTACAAATGCCAGCTATTGAACTGTTAAAACGGCCTTTAGAAGTTATAGCCCTCCCTTGCCGTTCAAGTACCAGTCGGTATTATTAAAGACAAAAAGGACTTCCGGTTGAACGAGCCACGAGATGGCAGATTAGGGTAAGAGCTCCCGACATTTTGAGTTAATATTTACCCACTACAACTCGAATATTTCCAAAACTTTTGTTGCAGTTTAGTAAATATTGTGGGTCAGGATTATGCCTAGAGGAAAGAGTAAAAAGTCGACGCAGATGGAGTTTTTCGATGGTGAGGGGGAAGGGGCTAGCCGAGCCTCCTCAGCTAGCAGTGCAAGGGAGGACGATGATAAGCAAATGCACCCAGATAAGGAACGAGAGAGAGCGGACCTCAGCCTCATATTGAAAGAGTTGAGAGAGTTTAGAAAGGACAATAGTGAGCAGCTGAACGGAATTCGGGAAGAAATTACTAAGACGAACACCAGGATCGGGGAGGCGGAAGAGAGGATTGACGCAGCTGAAAACAGGCTACAGGTGGCAGAGGACGTGGTGACGGAGCTGCTGCAATTCCAAATATACCTAGATGCCAAATTGACGGATATAGAGAGCCGCTCCAGACGTGAAAATATCCGAATTCATGGAGTTAAAGAGGGAGCAGAGGAGAACTCCCCGTCAATGGTGGATTTTGTGGAAAGTTTATTGCGGGAAGGACTGGGGCTCCCGGCCGCCCTTAAACTATGGGTAGAGAGAGCGCACCGAGCTCTGATGTCGAAGCCGCCCGGGGATGCCTGACCGAGGTCCATGGTGGCCAAGTTGTCAAGTTACAGGATGAAAGAGGAGCTGCTTAGACTGGCCTGGCAGAATAGAGGATTTCAATACCTCGAGAAGAGAGTTAACCTGGATCACGATTATGCGCCAGATGTGTTAAAAAAAACGGAGGGGATACACCGAAGCGAAAAGAATCCTGAAGGAGAAGAAAATCAGATTTCAAACTCCATTTCCGGCCAAGTTAAGAGTTTTCTACCAGGAGGGAACAGTGGTATATGGATCGGCGGAGGAGGCGACGGAGGATATGGCGAAGAGGGGACTCCCGGTGTCGGTCATCAAACACCCGGAGTCCCTTTTGGAGCGGATCCAGCATCTCACTTGGCGTAGTGCCGGGAGACCGGGGAACCGGGAGAGATCGGTCATGAAAGTGGATTTCAAGGAAAAGTTACAGGCTTTTAGACGCCAGGACTTGGGATAATGACTGAACCGAAAGGTTCGAACGGCAGAGGTGACCAAAGGAAGCGGGTGAGTCGAGTTTTGATGTTGGGGAGTTTCAGGACCCGTCTCCCATCGGAGGACAGACTTTAAGGCCTTGTTTTTACTCGTTACATTAAACGAGCATGGTATAGGTTATGAACACGGATATTACGTATATGTCGGGTGGACTCTTCTAACCGGGTAGCCGGATAGATGGACAGCTTTGGAACGGAAGAGCCACCGTTAGAAGACGGCCCTCTCCCACCTGTCAGGGGGAGAGGCAACACCTCAAAGCCCTCTCACCATCAGGGCTTTAATAGGATCAAAATCAGGACCCCACAGTTGGAAGTCCGTTTATTTACTTTAGTGTCATTATTGTGTTTTTGTTCTGTAGTTGTTTTTTGGGGGCTGTTTCGTGCATGGATACTGGAGCTGGTATGGTTTATATACTTTTATTTCTTCTACTTATTGGACACTAAATGCAAGCAGTTAAAATAGTAACTTATAATGTGAATGGCCTTATCAATCCTATTAAGAGAAGCAAGATATTAACCAAAATAAAGAGAGATAGAGTCGAGGTGGCCTTTCTACAAGAAACACACCTGTCTGAAACAGAGCATGCTAAACTAAAACGACTGGGCTTTAAACATCAGTACTCCTCATCATATAGTGCTGGTCATAGGAGGGGGGTGGCAATATTAATCTCTAGCAATATAAGTTTTGATCCCACCTTTGAAAAGAGAGATCCAGAGGGGAGATATATCTTCATGAGAGGTAATTTAGGCGGCTCATTGGTTACTCTGTTAAATATTTACGCTCCTCCCAACTCGGATTGGAAATTTTTTAAACAAGTGTTTGATTTGATAATATCTGAAACCCAGGGAGTATTAATCTGTGGGGGGGGATCTTAATGTTAGATTAAATCCTAAACTGGACTCTTCAAATGTTCATATAGCTCAGCCGAAATTGATAAATAAAAAAATTAATTTGGCAATGAATGATATTGGATTAATTGATGTATGGAGAGAACTAAATTTGTCAAAACGAGACTACACATATTTTTCTAATCCACATTTGGCATATTCTCGGATTTATTATTTTCTTACCTTTGGAAAAGACCTTCATAGGGTTGTAAGCTGCGAGGTGGGGAGCATGGACCTTTCAGATCATAGTCCTGTGTATTTAAAACTACTTCTTGATCGGTATCAAAGAGACAGTTTATGGAGATTAAATACATATGTACTGACTCATATGAAAGAACAGATTAAGAACAATATTACAGTGTATCTGGAACTAAATGACAATGACGAAGTTTCACCTCTGAAACTGTGGGATGCATGTAAAGCGGTGCTTCGGGGCAAGATAATAGGATACAGTGCTCACATAAAGAAAGCTAGACATGAAAAGTTAGATCGGCTGCAAGTGGAACTGAAACAACTGGAACAAAACCATAAGGATGCAAATGATCAAAAAATCCGAGAACTACTTGTGAAGAAGAAGAATGAAATAAATGATATTTATACAAAAGATATAGAAAAAAAGTTGATTTTTGTAAAACAGAAATATTATGATGGGGGAGGAAAAGCCAGTAAATTATTAGCCTATAAACTAAAAAAACAACAGGCAGAGAATACAATTCATAAAATAAAACACCCTGTAACTAATTTTACACACTATAAATTGAAGGAAATACAAAATTGTTTTGATATATATTTCAAAAGATTATATTTACAACCTCAAATCAGTGGGGAGAAAATGGAGGATTTCTTTAAGGAGATTCATTTGCCAAAATTGACCAGTGAACAGAGTAAGTCCCTTGTAGCTGAAATAACAGAGAAAGAAGTTAGGTCTGCTATAGTACATCTTAAACCAAATAAGGCCCCGGGCCCAGACGGGTTCCCTTCAGAATGGTACCGGGTAATGGTGGACTCATTGGTCCCTACGTTACAACGTACTTTCAATTGGGTTCTCAAAGAGAACGTAATACCCCCCTCCTGGAAGGGGGCAGTAATCTCATTGATTCCGAAAGAGGGAAAAGATAAATCTGTATGCAGTAATTTTAGGCCAGTGAGCGTACTCAACCAGGATTACAACATTTTTACTCACATACTAGCCAAACGATTAGAGTGTTTGCTACCACAAATTATTAGCCTGGATCAGACAAGGTTTGTTCGAGGGAGACAAACCCAAGACAACATTAGAAGGACATTGCACATAATTGACCACATAACAAAATTTAACTTAGAAGCAGTCCTAGTGGGGTTAGATGCTGAAAAAGCTTTTGATTGTGTAAATTGGTCTTTTTTGCTTAGAGCTTTAGATAGATTTGGATTTCACAATACTTTTATTAAAACAATACAGGCTCTTTATGATAGCCCAAGTGCAAGAATTAAAATTAACGGAGTAGTTTCAAAACCATTTTTGCTAGAAAGAGGAACAAGACAGGGATGTCCAATCAGCCCCCTTTTATTTGCGGTTTTTATCGAACCTTTGAGTCGGTGGATTATCCAGAATAATAATATCAAAGGAATTGTAATGAAAGGAGGGGAACAAAAGATTTTCTTATTTGCCGATGACGTATTGGTGTATTTGTCAGACCCTGAACAGTCTTTGTTACAGTTATTTTATGTTTTGGAACAATATGGATCCTTCTCTGGCTATAAGTTAAATGTTATAAAAACACAAATTCTTAGTTTCAAATATAGCCCCTCAGTAAAAGTAAGGGAAAAGTTTAACTTGAGGTGGGATGCTGAATCCATGAGATATCTGGGAATAAACATTCCAATAGATCTGACTAAACTGCACTTGCTTAACTACCTCCCATTGAACAATAAGATCAGGGAAGACATTAGGAGGTGGGACCTAATACCTTATCTTAATTTTGGATCTCGTATTGAATCGGTCAAAATGGTTATGTTACCGAGGCTGTTGTATCTCTTTCAATCACTTCCACTAGATATATCAGACCAACAATTTCAAGAATGGGATAAACATATCTCGAGGTATATTTGGCAGGGACAAAGACCAAGAATCAGATACCAGGGGTTACAACTGACCAAAAATAAAGGTGGGGTTGCACTCCCGTGTTTGAAAGACTATTATGCAGCTGCTCAGCTGAGAACATTAATTTATTGGTGCAACCCCGACTATTGTGCTAGATGGGAGGAGATTGAGATTGCTGTAACAGAGGAATTTCCGATTCAGGCTGCAATCGGAGATAAGGAGTTAACAAATAAGTTAATTAATTTGGGAAACTCATGGATTCGATTATCACTTAAGGTATGGAATAAGGTCGTTACCCAAAATTATCTGAGGGATGCTGTGAAGGTTTTGAGATGGTGCACGTTTGATCCAGATTTTGTACCAAAAAGACAGGACACTAGTTTTAAAAGATGGAGTTCTCAAGGTTTGACATCATATTGCACATTTTTATATAAGGGGTCTATGAACAGCTTTGAGAATCTGAAGAGGCAATTTGGTTTGAATAATGATGATTTCTATAGATACCTTCAAATTCGCCATTATATAGTTCAAATACAAAAGGAATGTGCAGAAGTAAAATGGGATAATATTTTGTTAAATGTATTTATTGATGCTTACCATGGAGGCTCAAAACAGAAAACCATCTCAAAATTATACAAGGGTTTACAGCAGAGAAAAGGCAACTCACTATGTAAAACAGAAATGGGAAAGGGAAGGTAATCTGGTTCTAAAGGAAGAAACCTGGGAGAGCTTATGTGAGACACAATGGAAAACTTCAAGTTCAAATGTTTGGCGGGTGTTTTGCTGGAAAACCCTTATTAGGTTTTTTATTACACCAGTTCAAAAAAGGCATTACACAAATTCTTCTTCATGCTGGCGACAATGTGGGTGCCTTGAGGCAAACCATTTTCACATATTTTGGTCTTGTGTATCAGTGATCCCATTTTGGCAGGAGATTCATAAAGTTTTACAAAAAGTTTTTTATATGGATATTCCATTTAAATTTGAGTTTTTATATTTTGGTGCTTTACCAGTACAAAATGCTTCTATTAAAGATAAGTATCTTTTTCAGATCTTAAGTGCTGCCAGCAGGAAAGCTATTACTAGGAAGTGGTTGAAACCTGGAAAACCTAATGTGGATGACTGGATTAACATTGTATATGATATTTTTATAATGGAAAGAATAACTTTTGCTTTAAGATTGCAACAGGGAATATTTTTGAAAAGGTGGGAAAAATGGATGTTGTACATCATGCCCATACGGCCATCATTCGTTTAAAGCGGATCTTTGTATCCTACTTCCGTGTCCTATCTCATTTTCCTTGATTTCATACCGCTCCAGAAGTAGTGATGAAATATTATAGAGGTATACCCCAAATGTTGGTTTTAGTTGTTTTTGTTTTTGTTTTTGTGTGTAGTTAAGTTTTGGATATGATCAAATGTCCAGTAAGTCATTACCCATCCTTGTAGTGCTTCCAATACCTGTGGTATGCTTTATTTTGGGATATGCAGTATTTGTTAACTAAGGAGGGTTTAAGGTGAATGAGAATGTGTATCATTGCGGAATGTATGGAACTGGAAAATCAAAATAAAAATAGAATTTTATTTTTTTTATTTTTTTTTAAAGACAAAAAAGTATATATTTTTATCTAAGCTTTAATCTTGAAATTCAATTAAAACTCTCCAGGACAAAGCAAGGTTAAAGCAATGGGATCTGTGGCTTCCCTTACAGGATAAAGGGGACATGTTTGAGTGGGGACATTCATTACCAGAGAGAGTCGGTCACAAATTAGAGGCGGTTGGATCAAGCTCTTGGTTTCAGATTGATCCTTATCAGCCACAGGACAACAAGGCAGGAAAATGGTGGCTACACTATAAACTCAGAAGGACAGGGTAACGTGGGTGTGCAGGGCAATTTAATGTCCATGCTGTTAAAGGAACTGCTACAAGACAATTGACCCAAGGCACAAGTTCTTGTCTCATGTAGGACCAAGCTTGGACCTTGGTCCTACAAGCTTAGGACCAAAGTACTTTAATTTGTTTTGATATCCCCACTATGATTGTGACTGAGTGTTCAGGCAATAGTAATTATTCCATCATCAAATCACAATAGATGAGATATTACCGTACCCAGCAATTAACTTCCATGCAAAGTTCAGCGGGAGCTTTCAGAGAACATTGATTGGGGGCAATCATAATGTAGATAAATGAAGTTTATTAATAACTGTTCTAAGAAATAATAAGTCACTGTGTATTTTAAAAAAAACGAAATAAATTGTGTGGAAGGAACCAATATGTTCACTAAAAGCACATTTTTCTCCACTTGGAAAAGAATATTGATGGTAAAGTAAATGGTGAATTATTTAACCGGGAGAACAAACAACGAAACACTGCAACTGCAGGCAACCTTAAATAAAATCAGAAATTTCTCTTAAGCAAAAGAAAATGCTGGGAGCACTCAGTAGGCAAGGTGACATATGTGGAAAGAGAAACAGAGTTAATGTTTCGGATCAATAATCCACCATCAGAATTGAGAGAGAGGTTAGTTTTAAGTTGCAAAGGGAGACATTAATCCTTTATGGTATTTTTTTCCATGGATCTCACAGTCCACTGGCCCATTTTCATCTTATCAGCGCAATCCAGAGATATTCGGAAGGTTATCATTCCTGGAAGAAATGCGAGAAAGGGACAGGAAAGAATGACATTGGAAAGAATTTAAGTTTAAAGTATTTTGTTGATCTAAGTATATAAAGAAACTTTGAAACAATTGAGCATTGAAGCCTCGCCCAGAGATTCATGTTTACCTTCACTGTACCTTGCAGATGGATGGACAGGACAAAGGGAAGTTCTCTGACAGGATGGGAGCAGGATTTCTGTGCTGAAAACCTGTTCCATTTAGTTTAGTTTTGAGATATAGCACGGATACATACACCTTCGGCCCAGTGTGTCCGCAACGACCTGCAATCCCCACACACTAACACTATCCTACACACACTAGGGACAATTAACATTTATACCAAGCCAATTAACCTACATACCTGTACGTCTTTGGAGTGTGAGAGGAAACCGAAGATCTTGGAGAAAACCCACGCGGTCAAGGGCAGAACATACAAACTCCGTACAGACAGCGCCCGTAGTCAGGATCCAACCCGGGTATCTGGAGCTATAAGCATGTAGAGCGGCAATTCTACCGCTGCGCCACCGTGCGGTCCTCATGTAGCCATCAGGTCGATAGATTAATGGGGGCATTTAGAGGCATCAAAACCAACACTCTCACATATAGAGCTGTAAAATACATTTTCTGTTGCTTCACTGAGAAGTTCAGAGACATATTTGCCCTTAAATTGTATTCACCATGGTACGTTAAGGCAGTGGAAGCATGGATGGTACAGTTGAGAATAACTGAAGTCACCATTAATATGTAGGTCACCTACACACTGTTCACTGAACACAAGATGCTTTCTCAGTGGATGTAAGCACTGACTCTCCAACAGCGCTCTTGTACATTGTGACAATACTCAAAGGGTTCATTCTGCACACTCAAACCTCACCGTCTGTGTTGATCCACAAACTCCTGGACAGGTCCAAAGAGATTTATCATAACATTCACAAAGCTGCTGCCATACCAGTATGACAACATCCAGAAGAAATCCTCTAAGCCTCTACAGAAGGAACGATGACAACTGCAGGAATGCAGATTTAGACTCATCGAGTATCATCCTATCCAGCTGTGACCCAATTCCCTTTTTGGAAGCCACTGGCAACAAATGAGACAGCAGTTTTAGTGCTGCTACCTCACTGCTCCAGAGATCCAGGTTCAATCCTGATTTTGGGTGCTGACTGAGGAGGGTTTGAACATTCAGCCCAAGCAGCAACCAGCAGCTTGGGAAGTATTGTGTGGGGATAGTAAGGAGTAAGACCTGCATGATCTCCCGGACAAGTTTCGATCGCCTAGCTTGGGGTCGGAGAGGAATTTCCCGGATTTTTTTTCCCAAATTGGCCTGGGTTTTTTATCCGGTTTTTCGCCTCTCCCAGGAGATCACTCAGTTCTTTTGGGTGGGCGGTTGGAGCGGGTGGAGCAGCGGCCGGGCGGTAGGTTTAGTAACCGAGCACGGGGCTTTGTTTGGAGAGTATGAGTGCCAGGGCAGTTTATTGTTCTGGGTGTCAGATGTGGGGAATCTAGGAGTCTGATAGTCTTCCAGACATCCACATCTGCGCCAGGTGCGATGAGATGGGGCTCCTAAGGGACCGTATTAGGAACCTGGAGCGGCAGATTGATGACCTCCGTCTGGTTAGGGAGAGTGAGGAGGTTATAGAGAGGAGTTATAAAGAGGTGGTCACTCCAAGACCACGGGAGGTAGACAAGTGGGTCACGGTTAGGGGGGTAAGGAGCAGAGGAAGGGACGAGAGAGTACCCCAGTGGATGTAACCCTTGTACCCCTTGGCAATAAATACTCCTGTTTAGGTGTTGTTGGGGAGTACAGCCTACCTGGGGGCAGCGACGGCGCCCGGGCCTCTGGCACGGAGTCCGGCCCTGTTGCTCAGAAGGGTAGGGAAAGGAAAAGGAGAGCGATAGTAATAGGGGACTCTATAGTGAGGGGGTCAGATAGGCAATTCTGTGGACGCAGTCGGGAGACCCGGATGGTGGTTTGCCTCCCTGGTGCCGGTGTCCGGGATGTGTCTGAGCGTGTCCAGGATATCCTGAAAGGGGAGGGAGAGGAGCCAGAGGTCGTGGTACATATAGGTACCAACAATATAGGTAGGATAAGGGAAGAGGTCCTGAAAGGAGAATTTAGGGGGCTAGGAAGAGAGTTTAAAAAATGACTAGGTAGAGGATTGAAGTGTAGGACATCTAAAGTTGTAATCTCTGGATTACTCCCTGTGCCACGAGCTAGTGAGTATAGAAATAGGTGGATAGAGCAGTTTAATGTGTGGCTCAGGAGTTGGAGCAGGGGGGAGGGATTCATTTTTCTGGATAATTGGGCCTGTTTCTGGGAAAGGTGGGAACTGTATAGGCCGGACGGTCTCCACCTTAACCAGAGGGGGACCAATATCCTGGCGGGGAGGTTTGCTAGCACTGTTGGGGAGGGTTTAAACTAATTTGGCAGGGGGTTGGGATACAGCATGGAGCTAGTATAGGGGGTGAGGAGAAGGAAAATATAGAGGAAAAAACTGGTCAGATTGGGAGGCAGAACAAGAAAGCCCCAGCACAATGGGGTAGGGCAAGTCTGAATGGCATTTATTTTAATGCAAGGAGTATTGGAAGCAAGGGGGATGAATTGAAGGTGTTACTGAACACATGGGAGTACGACATTGTTGCCATTACGGAAACATGGTTGAAGGAAGGGCAGGACTGGCAGCTCAATATTCCAGGATATAGAATCTTCAGGAGAGACAGAGAGCAGGGAAAAAGGGGAGGGGGTGTTGCAGTATTAATCAAAGAATCTATTTCTGCTGTAAGAAGGGATGACATATTAGCGGGTTCCTCAAATGAGGTTATTTGGGTGGAATTGAGAAATAGAAAAGGGACATGCACCTTACCGGGTGTATACTACAGACCCCCAAACAGTCAGAGGGAAATAGAAGAACATATTTGTAGGCAAATCTCGGGGGTGTGTGAAAACAACAGGGTAGTAATAGTAGGGGATTTCAACTTCCCAAATATTGATTGGGATAGCCAAAGTGTCAAGGGCCCTGAGGGTGCAGAGTTCCTAAAGGTCATCCAGGAGGGCTTTTTGAGCCAATATGTTGAAAGTCCAACAAGGGAGGGGGCGGTATTGGACTTAATCTTGGGAAATGAGGCCGGACAGGTGGCTGAAGTGTCAGTGGCAGAGCATTTTGGTGACAGTGATCACAATTCAGTGATATTTAAGGTGGCAATGGAAAAGGATAAAGAGGGACCAGAGGAAAGAGGAAAATTTCTAAATTGGGGCAAGGCCGATTTTAATCTGATAAGGCAGAAGTTGGCCCTGGTGGACTGGGATCAGCTTCTCGTGGGGAGGACCGCATCAGAACAGTGGGAGTCATTCAAAGGAATCATTGAAAAAGTACAGAGGAAGCATGTTCCCCTAAAGTTCAAGGGTGGGACAAACAAGTCCAAAGAACCTTGGATGTCGAACAATATAGTAGGATTGATTCGAAAAAAAAAAGGGGGGCTTTAGGAAGGCATAAAGAACTTAAGGCACAGACATCATTAGAGGAATACAGAAGGTGTAGGGCGGTTCTTAAAAAAGAAATTAGGAGAGCAAAAAGGGGCCATGAGATAGCACTAGCGGGCAAAATAAAAGAAAATCCCAAAGTGTTCTATAAGTATATCAAGGGTAAGAGGATAACGAGGGAAAGAGTGGGGCCCATCAGGGACCATAGTGGAAAGCTGTGTGTGGAGCCAGAGGATGTAGGAGATGTTTTAAATTAATTTTTTGCATCTGTTTTTACGAGGGAGGAGGGCGATGCGGACTTAGAAATGGAGCAGGTGGGTTGTGATGTTCTTGAGCATATTGCTATTGACAGGGAGGCTGGAGGCTCTGGCAGGCTTAAAAGTGGATAAGTCTCCGGGCCCTGACGAGATGTATCCCAGGATGCTGAGAGAGGCAAGGGAGGAGATTGCGGGGGCTCTGGCACAAATTTTCAGAGCCTCTCTTGCAACAGGGGATGTACCGGAGGACTGGAGGATAGCTAATGTGGTGCCATTATTTAAAAAGGGCAGTAGGGATAAACCTGGGAACTACAGGCCGGTGAGTGACATCGGTGGTGGGGAAGCTGCTAGAAAAGATTCTGAGGGACAGAATCAGTCTTCACTTGGAGGATCAAGGGTTAATTAAGGATAGTCAACATGGCTTTGTTAAGGGAAGGTCGTGTCTGACTAACTTGATTGAATTTTTTGAAGGGGTGACCAAGGAGGTAGATGGGGGTAGTGCAGTGGATGTGGTATACATGGATTTCAGTAAGGCTTTTGACAAGGTCCCACACAGGAGACTAGTCAAGAAGGTAAGAGCCCATGGGATCCAGGGCACCTTGGCAAAATGGATAAAAAACTGGCTTAGTGACAGAAGGCAGAGGGTGATGGTAGAAGGGTGCTTCTGTGACTGGAGGCCGGTGTCCAGTGGGGTGCCGCAGGGATCGGTGTTGGGTCCCTTACTGTTTGTAATCTATATAAATGATCTGGATGTCAACGTACAGGGCATGATCAGCAAGTTTGCAGATGACACAAAGGTAGGGGGGGTGGTGAATAGCGAAGAAGGGATCTGCAAGCTGCAGGAAGATATAGATGAGATGGTCAGATGGGCGGAGCAGTGGCAGATGGAATTTAATCCTGAAAAGTGCGAGGTGATGCACTTTGGCAGAAATAACTTGGAGAGGGAGTACACCATGAATGGAAGGACCCTAGGGAAGACAGGGGTACAGAGGGACCTTGGAGTACAGGTACACAAGTCCTTGAAGGCAGCAGGACAGGTGGATAGGGTGGTTAAAAAGGCATATGGGTTACTGGCCTTCATTAGCCGGGGCATCGAATATAAGAGTAGGGGGGTAATGATGGAATTGTACAGAACACTGGTGAGGCCACAGCTGGAGTATTGTGTACAGTTCTGGTCACCACATTATAGAAAGGATGTGATAGCTTTGGAGAGGGTGCAGAGGAGATTCACCAGGATGCTGCCAGGGATGAAGGGCCTCGGCTATGAGGAGAGACTGGGCAGACTGGGGTTGTTTTCCCTGGAGCAGAGAAGGCTGAGAGGGGACATGATCGAGGTGTACAAGATCATGAGGGGCATAGATAAGGTAGATGGCGGGGAACTTCTTCCACTGGTGGAAGGTTCAACAACGATGGGACATAGATACAGGGTAAGGGGAGGGAGGTTTCGGGGGGATGTGAGAAAGAACTTTTTCATCCAGAGGGTGGTTGGAGTCTGGAACTCACTGCCTGGGGTGGTGGTGGAGGCGGGGACACTCACAACGTTTAAGAGGCATTTGGATGGGCACTTGAAATGCTACAACATTCAGGGCTACGGTCCAAATGCGGGAAAATGGGATTAAAATTAGATTGTGTTTGGTAACGGGCGGCGCGGACACGATGGGCCGAAGGGCCTCTTTCTGTGCTGTAGGACTCTATGACTCCATTCTCCCTGTGACTGCGTGAATTGCTCTTGTTTCCTCCCACATCCCGAATCATTTGCTGGGTAGTGGGCTAATTTTCTGCTCTAAATTGCCCCTAGTGTAGGTGGATGGCAGAAGAATCAGGACAACATACACAGATGCAGGAGATAAAGGGATTTGTTCCGAGCATGATTGCAATTAGCCGAATGGCCTTTACCCGTGCAGTTTAGTATAGTTTATAGATTCAGCGTGGAAACAGACACTTTGGTCCACCAAGTCAGCGCCGACCAGCAATCCCTGTACATTGCCACTATCCTACACACTAGGGACAATTTACAATTAATCTACAAAGACAATTAACCTACAGACTTGTACGTCTTTGGAGTGTGGGAGGAAATCGGAGCAACTCTAAGTTTGCGGAACATCTCTAAGTTTGCGGATGACACGAAGCTGGGTGGCAGTGTTAGCTGCGAGGAGGATGCTAGGAGGCTGCAGAGTGACTTGGATAGATTAGGCGAGTGGGCAAATGCATGGCAGATGCAATATAATGTGGATAAATGTGAGGTTATCCACTTTGGTGGCAAGAACAGGAAAGCAGAGTATTACCTGAATGGTGACCGATTGGGAGAAGGGGAGATGCAACATGACCTGGGTGTCATGGTGCACCAGTCATTGAAAGAAAGCATGCAGGTGCAGCAGGCAGTGAAGAAAGCGAATGGTATGTTGGCATTCATAGCAAGAGGATTTGAGTTTAGGAGCAGGGAGGTTCTGCTGCAGTTGAACAGGGCCTTGGTGAGACCGCACCTGGAGTATTGTGTGCAGTTTTGGTCTCCTAACCTGAGGAAAGACGTTCTTGCCTTAGAGGGAGTACAGAGAAGGTTCACCAGATTGATCCCTGGGACTTTCATATGAGGAAAGACTGGATAGACTGGGCTTGTACTCGCTGGAATTTAGAAGACTGAGGGGGGATCTTATAGAAACATATAAAATTCTTAAGGGGTTGGAGAGGCTAGATGCGGGAAGATTGTTCCCAATGTTGGGGGAGTCCAGAACCAGGGGTCACAGCTTAAGGATAAGGGGGAAGTCTTTTAGGACCGAGATGAGAAAACATTTCTTCACACAGAGAGTGGTGAGTCTGTGGAATTCTCTGCCACAGAAGGTAGTTGAGGCCAGTTCATTGGCTATATTTAAGAGGGAGTTAGATGTGGCCCTTTTCGCTAAAGGGATCAGGGGGTATGGAGAGAAGGCAGGTACAGGCTACTGAGCTGGATGATCAGCCATGATCATATTGAATGGCGGTGCAGGCTCGAAGGGCCGAATGGCCTACTCCTGCACCTATTTTCTATGTTTCTGTTTCTATGTAACTGAGGAAAATCCTCGTGGTCACAGGGAGAACGTACAAATGCCGTACAGACAGGACCTATAGTCAGGATCAAGCCCGGGTCTCTGGTGGTGATTGGCAGCAACTCTACCGCTGCGCCACCGTGCCGCCCTACCCTAGGGCAGTCATTCCGAATGCGCCAGGTTCAACCAGATTCAGTTATACCATTTTCAGCGCCGAAGGAATTTGTGGCACATTCATGGACGTCAGTAGCATTTCCCTTTAAAAGGAAAGAAATCTTGGCAGCAATCCTCTTTAATGAAAGGCCCTGCTGAAGAAAACGAAGGGCGTTTGATCTGTGACTTTTTTTATTATTGTATTAAATAAATAGAAGACAAGGAATAGGATTGAATTTGCCCAAGGAGTTTGTGCAATCAAAATGATTTTTTTACACCACTGTTTTCAAAGGGCTTTAATAATTTATTAATCCTCTACAGCATGTTCTTCCACTGGATCTCACAGTCCACTGACCCATTTTCATCTAATCATCCCAGTCCATCCCAGTCCAGAGATACTCAGAAGGTTATCCTTCTTGGAGGAGATGTGAGAAAGAGACAGGAAAGAATGTCATTGGAACAAACTGAAGTTTAGAGTATTTTTGTTGATCTAAATACATAAAGAAACTTTGAAACAATTTGGCATTGAGGCCTTGCCTAGAGGCATATCATGTTTAGCTTCACAGTACCATTGAACTCAAATATCATCTCATTTTTGAATCAGTTCTATTTGCAAAGAAGGTCCGTTGAGAAATCTTTCAGAAGAAAACATTTGCCTTGAAATGTAAAAAAATGCTATTTCTGTTCAGGGACACCATTAATAATATTGATGGTGATTGATGATAACCAATAAGTGGATGGATGATGGTTTTAATCTGTTGGAGGGAGACATGAATAGATTACAGTGGGATGCCAGGCCCTGTGAGTTCTTACCAGCAACAGGTCATCTCACTAATGAACTATTAGAAATCAAGGGGGGGATTTAAATTCATTTTATTCAAGCTAAAACACATCCAAAGTGCGGCAACGTGTTTATTTCTGTAATTAAGTGAAATATATCTCTTGACCTGGATTTTTTAATATTGGGAGGCACGGTGGCACAGCGGTTCAGTTGCCGCCTTGCAGCGCTTACAGCGGCAGAGATCCGAGTTCGATCCCGACTATTTTTGCACGGAGTTTGTACGTTCTCCCCGTGACCGAGTGGGGTTTCTCAGAGAACTTCGGTTTCCTCCCACACTCCAAAGACGAACAGCTTTGTAGGTTGGTTGGCTTGGTATAAATGTAAAAAATTGTCCCTGGTGTGTGTGGGATAGTGGTAATGTGCGGGGATCGCTGGTCGGTGCGGACTCGGTGGGCCGATGGGCCTGTTTCCGCGCTAAACTAAACTAAACCACCCCTGAAATGCATAACACACCTTGTTCACACTAAGGACCACATGAGGAGTACATTTTCTGCAAATTCCCTTCATCCTTGGCTGACTGAATTAATCGGAATACCAAGACTCGGGACAATTCTAGTCCAGATATTGCTTTAAACAAAAGTCTCGGCACCTGCGGGAAAAAAAAGTACTTCAAATCATACAGTTTCCTCTTGTGCCATTCTAGCTGAACTGCTTTTTGATTAACAGTGAGGTCTGATGACAGTGCTATCAGATTGGACTCGAGGAAACTGCTGAGTTTGACAGCACAGGGGAGGTGAATTAGCATATAAATTGAATTGACGTGCTGCCGAGGCACTGTGTTAATGACTCCGTTTTCACCAAAATTAATTTGCACTGTTTGCCTCAGTAACTCCTGTGAGTCAGTCCACCAATTATGATCGAAGCACTCTTTCAACTAAAGTATTTAGAATCAGTGTGATCAGCCAATAACAACAAAAAGAGCTGTTTTAAGTAATGGTGCTAGGTGACTTTAAAGGAATCCTGATTGGGAGAATTAACCCGAAACTTTATTTTTTTTAAATTCGGAGCAATTACCATCTCAAATTAGGAAAACGTCTGACAGAGGAGTCATTGATATTCAGAGTAGACAGCATCTCTGTTATTGCCTCGGGGGAAGAACTGAAACTGGCAAGATTAAGGTCAATAGGTTTTTGTCAGCTGGAAATATCACGGCATATCGGACAAAGAGATGCCCGAGATGCCTGTTGTTATAGTTCCTTCCAAGTGCTTAGTCATGGAGTCATGGAGTCATACAGAGTGGAAACAGGCCCTTCGGCCCAATTTGCCCACACCGACCAACATGTCCATCTATACTAGTCCCACCTGCCCACGTTTGGCCCATATCCCTCTAAACCTGTCCAATCCATGTACCTGTCCAATTGTTTCGTAAACTTGAGATTGAGAGTCTCAAGCTTGTGGTTTGAGATGGTTCATGTTAACATGCTAGAATCAGAGTCACAGCACGTCAGCTCAACGCGTCTAGGCCCACAGAGATGCCCACCTGCACTAAATCCCATTTCTCCACATTTGCCCCATATCCCTCTCAGCCTTTCCCATCCATGTACCTGCCCAGATATCCCTTAAATATTGCTAATATACCTACCTTCCTATGAAATCTTTGCCTTCTCATCTTAAACTCATGTCTCTAGTTCTTGGTTCCCCAGCCCTGGGAAAAGGACTGTGTGAATTCACCCTAACTATGCCCCTTATGATTTTATAGATCTTCATAAGATCAACCTTCAGTCTCATATGCTTCAAGGAATGAAGTCCTAGTCTCCTAGTCTGCCCAGCCTCTCCTTATAACTTTGTCCCTTATGTTCACAAGTTATAGGAATAGAATTAGGCCATTCGGCCCATCGAGTCTACTCTGCCATTCAATCATGGCTGATCTCTGCCTCCTAATCCCATTTTCCTGCCTACTCCCCTTAACCCTTGACACCCGTTCTAATCAAGTTATGTTCCTGAACTCATATTTGTGAATCTATTGTGCACGCTTTCCAGCTTAATGACATCTTTCCCATTGCTGAATAGCCTAAACTGAACACAATACACCAAGTTCAGCCTCACCAACATCTTGTACAACTGCAACAAAACGTTCAAATTTTTATATTCAATATCGTTACTGATTTAGACCAGCACCACTTCAACACCATGTCCCCAAAACAGAAAATACTGGAAAAATGCATCAGGTGCTCACTTCAGTAACTTCTACCTCAATGTCAGCAAGATAAAGGAGCTGTTATCACCTTGAGGAACCGTAGCGGAATATATGGCCCAATCAGCATCAATGGTGTGGAAGTGGAAATGGTTGAGAGCTTCAAGTTGCTTGGCATAAATATTACCAATGATCTGTCTGTGACCAACCACATTGAAGTGACAACCAAGATGGCACACCAGCGCCTTGACTTACCTCAGGAGACTGACATTTGTATTTTTATTGTCCAAGTGGTCCAGCACAGAGTGGAGTACCTGTGAGATTGTATCCCTCATTTATCTATTGTGGCAGTAGGCAAATAGTAGTGGGTCCATGTTCTTGCTGAGGTAGGAGTTGATGTGCACCACAACCAACCTCTCAGAGCACTTCATTACCACAGTAATTACATTAGTGCAAGTCGATAGTCACTGAGGCATATCACCTTCCAAGACACCAGTTTTATTGATGCTCTTTTAAAGCAGGTGGGAACCTCAGACCTCAGTAATGAGAGGTGGAAGATGCCCACAAAAGCTTTGATTAGCCCTCATTAGGAGTATTGTGTGCAGTTCTGGATGCTCCATTACAGGAAGGATGCTTTGGAGCAGATCCAGAAGAGGTTTTCAAATGTATTCTCGATATCTCAATACACTTGAACTATTGATTGCTCATTATCTACTCTGCCTGTTACAAGCTGGGAACTCCAATAGATTTGTTCAACATGATTGCCCTTTCATTAATCCATACTTCATTGTGTTATAATGAATGAAATATGCCACTTGACATTCCACGATAAACATTGCACCCTTTTTCCAATGACAGCGGTGACGCTACTTCTGGATTTATCTTTTCATCCTTTTTTGAATCGTGTTGTTGTAGCGGTGTCGGGTGTGAAATGAAGCAAGTCGCCGGTTGGAATCAGGAAAGCTGTTTATTTACCTCTACTCAACTCCAAGCCATGAAGCAGACTAAGGGAAGATCTCCGCCCCTTCCAGAAACTCCGTAGCTCAGGGCCATCCGCCCGACCTGTCCATCTTGTGCCAAGTGGTTCGACCCAGGGAATGGCCTAATCCCCAGAGACCGCCACAGTGTTATATTTGCTGTTATCTCTTGCTCTAGGACCTTTTCAGAACCTAATGAATTTAGGGGGAACATAACCTATGAAGCCATTGATGCTGCATTCTTTTTTTAAGATCCTAGGATTCAGGCCAACAGACAAGGAGAGCTGGGAATCATTAGGTACATTAATTTTCCACTTTTCTCTAGTGATTGTGATAGTTTCATATTTCTCAGTCCTTTCCCTCTGCATGTATTTTCTATTAATATTGGGTTGTTTTTAGAATTTTCCACTGTGAAAACAGTCGCAAAATACATTCACCGTCATTTTTTAATTTCCCATTATTAATTCCAGTTTCATTTTCTCAGGAATGTTTACTCACAATACCTTTTCTCTTCCATTTTAGATATTTGCAGAAACGCCTTCCATATTTCCATTTTAATCCATTTTCTCCCTTCATATCACTTTTTCACTCATCCTCCAACATTTTCTGACCTTTCTGAAATCATTGTGTTGATTTCCATTCAGTTTGAAGCAATACACAACTTCCCCAGTTGGTACAAACAAAGAACAGCAGGTGCTGGTTTATACCAAAAATAGACACAAAGTGCTGGAGAAATTCAGCTGGTCAGGCAGCATCTCTGGGGAAAAAGGATGGGTTGTATTTCAGGTCGGGACTTTTCTTCAGACTGAAGAAGGGTCCTGACCTGAAACATCGCCCTTCCTTTTTCTCCAGAGATGCTGCCTGACTCACTGAGTAACTCTAGCAATTTGTGTCTATATTCCCCCGTTAGTCATGGACTGATCATCCTTCTTGTAAATCCTACTTCTAATCAAATACATAATTGTTGAAAATTAGGAAATATCACATTAAAAATCTGCACCTATTTATCTGTTCATCTTATTTTTAATATATTTTCCCAATTCACTTCAGCTAATTCTGCCTTCATACCTTTCTTTGGGTTCAAGCCTACATTCACCACCCTCAAACAAGACATAAAATGTGACCATGTTTAGTTTAATTTAGTTTAGAGATACAGTGCGGAAACAGGCCCTTCGGCCCTCCAAGTCCGCACTGACCAGCGGTCCCCGCACATTAACACTGTCCTACACACACTCAGGGCAATTTTACATTTATGTCAAGCCAATTAACCTGTGAATCTGTACCTCTTTGGAGTGTGGGAGGAAACCGAAAATCTCGGAGAAAACCCACACGGTTACAGGGAGAAGGTACAAACTCCATACAGACAGCACCCGTAGTCAGGATTCAACCCAGGTCTCTGGCGCTGTAAGCGCTATAAGGCAGCAACTCTACCGCTGCGCCACCGTGCCGCCCTTGATGTTATCATTGCTCTTTTCCAGGGGATCCTTTACGATAAGGAAATGATGAGGAATTAATCCAGCCTCACTCATTTACATGTGACCGGATCTAAAGTTGCCTGATTCCTGATTTGTCCCACAATGTACCATTCAACAAGACTATCCAAGCTATATTCATCCTCAAAGCTTCCTGTTCAAACTTAATCTGTCCACAAGCCCCTGCAAGAAATGCACTTTTGCAGCAACCTGTGTGGAGATGCTGTTCAGCAGCGTATATTCGAACACCACCAGTGACTTCTTTCCTGTTGTGTTATTTTAATCTCCACTCAAACTGGTTCTATACCTTGATCTTCTGAAACAAGATTGTTTCTCAGCACTGCACTGACTTCATCCTTTATTAACAGAGATAGTTCCCTTTAAATTTCTGCCTATCCTAAAATGTCAAATGCGAAATAGAGATTGGAATGAAAGGTGATAGCTGAAATATAACAAGTGCATCGTGCAGTGAGAAAAATAACGATTTTAAATCCATCATATTTTAAATTATTAATGAGTTACAATACAACAAAACTATTTTTAGGGCCAGGTATTTTGGTTAGCAGCAACTAGGACACAGTACACCAGTGAAAACTCATACAGCATCTCATATCATATCATATCATATATATACAGCCGGAAACAGGCCTTTTCGGCCCACCAAGTCCGTGCCGCCCAGTGATCCCCGTACATTAACACTATCCTACACCCACTAGGGACAATTTTTACATTTACCCAGCCAATTAACCTACATGCCTGTACGTCTTTGGAGTGTGGGAGGAAACCGAAGATCTCGGAGAAAACCCACGCAGGTCACGGGGAGAACGTACAAACTCCTTACAGTGCAGCACCCGTAGTCAGGATCGAACCTGAGTCTCCGGCGCTGCATTCGCTGTAAAGCAGCAACTCTACCGCTGCGCTACCGTGCCGCCCGCACCATGCAATATTGTTACATTGTTTTTAGCAAAACTACTTCCTAAATATTTGAGAACCAAAAAACTGCAGATGCTGGTTTACAAAAAAGACACAAAGTGCTGGAGTACCTTAGCGAGTCAGACAACATCTCTGGAGAACATGGACAGGTGACGTTTCTGGACAAGACATCTTCAGACTACTACTTCAGTCTGAAGAAGCGTCCCGATCCAAAATGTCACCTCTCCATGTTCTCCAGTAATGCTTAGATTAGTTTAGTTTAGTTTAGTTTAGCTTAGAGGTACAGTGCGGAAGCAGGCCCCTCAGCCCACCGAGTCCACGCCGCCCAGCGATCCCTGCATTAGGAACAATGTTCAATTCTACCGAGCCAATTAGCATACAAACTTGTAAGTCTTTGGGGTGTGGGAGGAAACAGGAGCTTCCAGAGAAAACCCACTCAGGTCACGGGGAGAATTTACAAACTCTGTACAGACAGCACCCGTAGTCAGGATCAAACCCAGGTCTGTGGTGCTGTAAGGCAGCAACTCTACTGCTGCGCCACCGTGCCACCTGCCTGACTCGTTGAGTTACTCCAGCACTTTGTGTTCTAAATAGTTGAATTGTTCACCATTCCCCGAATTGCTGTGATTGTCAATTCAAAACGTTGCTGGCCAAGGGAGGATTGAACCACTAACAGCGACTTTGCGATTTTTACACTCGTTTACTCTTGCGTGGCAATCCAAACTGTTGCTGTCAGATTCACAGAACAATGACAGCGATGCTGATGATTTTGCTGTCATTTTAACAGAAAATCTGACTCCAAATCCAAGATACGTCTCAGGTGGGTTGCTAGGTTTAGAGGTTGCACGCTGCCGTCCATTCAATCTGTAAAATTTTAAAAGGCTTTGGACACAAGACAAAAAACAATTGATTATTGGTAAAAGTGTGAACCCTTTTGGGACAATGGCCCATTCACTGTTCGGTAAGCAAGAGCTGAGCCATTAACTTAGTGAGTAAAGGAAGTGGAAACCCAAACAGTCGTGGGCCAGAGTAGCACACGGCCTGAGTCAGGAGCATAAGCCCAGTCGCAGAGCCACCGTTTCACTCCTTTCATTTCTTGAAGCACAAGCTTACAGAAATAAAACCCATCAGATCATACATTGTAAATCTTCAATAAAATAAACCTGCTCTCTCCTCTGTCACGTTTACACCCGATGCTGACGCCTGGCCTTATAAGAAAATGATCACAAGTTAATTTTATGACTTGCTGCTATTCATAATAAAAACGTGCACACAAATCCTCAACACTTCCTGCAGATATTGACTCCACCCAGGCTTATAAATCAGTCTGAAGAAAGGTCCTGACCCATAACGTCATCTAGACATGTTCTCCAAAGATGCTGCCTGTCCCACTGAGTTACTTTATGTCCTTCCTATAACTCAAAATATGTCTTGTTTTGTTTAGACTTTACTTAAGACTTTAGCGATACAACGTGGAAACAAGCCCTTCAGCCCACCGAGTCCCGCCGACCAGTGACCATCCCATACACTAGCACTATCCTACACACAAGGGAGAATTTAAGAAGCCAACTAAACTACGAACCTGCACGTCTTTAGTGTGTGGGAACTTACTGCACCACTTATGTTCAAACATATTCAATATCTTTTTTAATCAATTTTTTGGAAGGTATATATTTATATATAAAGTACATAAATATACGTATAGGGCATTGCTGGTGTACATGTTAACATATTATGGCTGTCAAAATTTATAGCATTTATTATATTAATACTAAACCAACCCATTAGTCATATCCTTACATGCTAATCTTTCACCAGTCAGGTATGAGACAATGACCTGCTGCTTGCAAAGTTAATCTGGGAAATTGTTTTTTATTACTGTCAAGAGAGCTTTCTAAAATAATTGTACATCAAATCCATCCCATTCACAATTCATTGCGATGAGATGCAAATAAACTAGGCATAAATATTAATGTTGTCTTTACTCTTTTCAATTATTATAAGCTGTGTACAACATTTAGTGCTTCCATATTTCTGAGAAATGATTCATGTATTCTTAATGTACTTAATTGGGTAAACATTGACATTATGTTGCCTGCCCCATTGAAAAATAAACGGTAATGTATAATAGACCATAAACCTGTGCTTTGTATAAACCTTCTTTCTCTATACTGTATTTTGAATGACCATATATTGATATTAATGAAGGCTGTATACTATACGCTGTATATAGACAATAGACAATAGACAATAGGCGCAGGAGTAGGCCATTGGGCCCTTTGGGCCAGCACCACCATTCAATGTGATCATGGCTGATCATTCTCAATCAGTACCCCATTCCTGCCTTCTCCCCATACCCCCTGACTCCACTATCCTTAAGAGCTCTATCTAGCTCTCTCTTGAATGCTTTCAGAGAACTGGCCTCCATTGCTGAGGCAGAGAATTCCACAGATTTACAACTCTCTGACTGAAAAAGTTTTTCCTCATCTCCTTTCTAAATGGCCTACCCCTTATTCTTAAACTGTGGCCCCTGGTTCTGGACTCCCCCAACATTGGGAACAGGTTTCCTGCCTCTAACGTGTCCAGGTGCAGCTCCTGAATGGACGTGTGGTGGAGTTGGAGAGGCAGTTGGATGACCTCAGGGCCATCCGGGAATGCGAAAGTTTCCTCGACAGGACCTATTGTGAGGCTGTCACGCCAAGGGTCCAGGTCGAGCGAAGGTGGGAGACTGTTTCAGGGGGGAGTGGACGTGGACGTGGACTACAGGAGACCCCAGTGGCTGTGCCTATTGCAAATAGGTATACCCTCTTGGGAACTGTCGGGGCAGAAGACGTTTCCAGTCCGAGTGGCGGACCTGTTGGCAAGGATACTCGACAGGGGAGACCGAAGTCAGGAAGAGCCGTAGTGGTGGGTGACTCCATCGTCCGAGGGACGGACAGAAGATTCTGTGGCAGCAGGAGGGACTTGAGGATGGTCTGTTGCCTCCCTGGTGCCAGGGTTCAGCACATCACGGACCGGCTTCAGAAAATCCTAGTGAGGGAAGGCGATCAACCTGAAGTCGTTGTGCACGTGGGCACGAATAACGTCGGGCGGAAGAGGAAAGAGGTGCTACAGCGGGAGTTTAGAGAGTTAGGAAAAAGACTGAGAAGTAGGACGTCGAAGGTGGTTATCTCTGGACTGCTACCGGTACCTCGTGCTGGTGAGGCCAGGAACAGAGAGATAGAGGGTATGAATTTATGGCTGAGGGGCTGGTGCAGAGAGCAGGGATTTAGATTTCTGGACCACTGGGATCTCTTCTGGGCTAGGGGTGACTTGTACAAAAGGGACGGATTACATCTTAACAGCAGGGGGACAAACATTCTGGCAGGCAGGTTGCTAGTGCGACACCTGTGGCTTTAAACTAAGTAGTGGGGGGGAGGGGTTAACAAATTGGGAATATGAAGATGAGGTTAAAGGGAATACAGGAGATATTGCAGAAGACTCTCGGAAGAATGGGAACAGAAGTTCTAGAGGGGAAAAGAGATTAAGGGCAGGGCCATTTGTGACCGATGTGAGAGGGGAGGTAAATACAGAAGTTAAAGTGTTGTACTTAAATGCGCGTAGTATAAAAAATAAAGTGGATGAGCTTGAGGCTCAGTTAGTCATGGGCAAGTATGATGTTGTAGGGATCACTGAGACATGGCTACAAGAGGACCAGGGCTGGGAACTAAATATTCAGGGGTACACAACGTATAGAAAAGACAGACAGGTGGGCAGAGGGGGTGGGGTTGCTCTGCTGGTAAGGAATGATATTAATTCCCTTGCAAGGGGTGACATAGAATCAGGAGATGTTGAATCAGTATGGATAGAAATGAGGAATTGTAAGGGTAAAAAGACCCTAATGGGAGTTATCTATAGGCCCCCAAACAGTAGCCTCGACATAGGGTGCAAGTTGAATCAGCAGATAAAATTGGCGTGTCACAAATGTAATGCAACGGTGGTTATGGGAGATTTCAACATGCAGGTAGACTGGGAAAATCAGGTTGGAAATGGACCCCAGGAAAGATAGTTTGTAGAGTGCCTTCGAGATGGATTCTTAGAACAGCTTGTACTGGAGCCTACCAGGGAGAAGGCAATTCTGGATTTAGTGTTGTGTAATGATCCTGATCTGATAAGGGGACTAGAGGTAAAAGAGCCATTAGGAGGCAGTGATCACAACGTGATAAGTTTTACTCTGCAAATGGAAAGGCAGAAGGGAAAATCGGAAGTGTCAGTATTACAGTATAGCAAAGGGGATTACAGAGGCATGAGGCAGGAACTGGCCAAAATTGACTGGAAGAAGGCCCTAGCAGGGAAGACGGTAGAACAGCAATGGCAGGTATTCCTGGGAATAATGCAGAGGTTGCAGGATCAATTTATCCCAAAGAGGCGGAAAGACTCTAAGGGGAGTAAGAGACACCTGTGGCTGACAAGGGAAGTCAAGGACAGCATAAAAATTAAGGAGAGGAAGTATAACATAGCAAAGAGAAGTGGGAAGACAGAGGATTGGGACTCTTTTAAAGAGCAACAAAAGTTAACTAAAAAGGCAATACGGGGAGAAAAGATGAGGTACGAGGGTAAACTAGCCAATAATATAAAGGAGGATAGCAAAAGTTTTTTTAGGTACGTGAAGAGGAAAAAAATAGTCAAGGCAAATGTGGGTCCCTTGAAGACAGAAGCAGGGGAATTTATTATGGGGAACAAAGAAATGGCAGACGAGTTAAACCGTTACTTTGGATCTGTCTTTACTGAGGAAGAGACACACAATCTCCCAAATGTTCTAGGGGCCAGAGAACCTAGGGTGATGGAGGAACTGAAGGAAATCCACATTAGGCAGGAAATGGTTTTGGGTAGACTGATGGGACTGAAGTCAGGCCGATAAATCCCCAGGGCCTGATAGCCTGCATCCCAGGGTACTTAAGGAGGTGGCTTTAGAAATAGTGAAAGCATTGGAGATCATTTTTCAATGTTCTATAGATTCAGGATCAGTTCCTGTGGATTGGAGGATAGCAAATGTTATCCCACTTTTTAAGAAAGGAGGGAGAGAGAAAACGGGTAATTATAGACCAGTTAGTCTGACATCAGTGGTGGGGAAGATGCTGGAGTCAATTATAAAAGACGAAATTGCTGAGCATTTGGATAGCAGTAACAGGATCATTCCGAGTCAGCTTGGATTTACGAAGGGGAAATCATGCTTGACAAATCTACTGGAATTTTTTGAGGATGTAACTAGGAAAATTGACAGGGGAGAGTCAGTGGATGTGGTGTACCTCGACTTTCAGAAAGCCTTCGACAAGGTCCCACATAGGAGATTAATGGGCAAAATTAGAGCACATGGTATTGGGGGTAGGGTACTGACATGGATAGAAAATTGGTTGACAGACAGAAAGCAAAGAGTGGGGATAAATGGGTCCCTTTCGGAATGGCAGGCAGTGACCAGTGGGGTACCGCAAGGTTCGGTGCTGGGACCCCAGCTATTTACGATGTACATTAATGACTTAGATGAAGGGATTAAAAGTACCATTAGCAAATTTGCAGATGATACTAAGCTGGGGGGTAGTGTGAATTGTGTGGAAGATGCAATAAGGCTGCAGGGTGACTTGGACAGGTTGTGTGAGTGGGCGGATACATGGCAGATGCAGTTTAATGTAGATAAGTGTGAGGTTATTCACTTTGGAAGTAAGAAAAGAAAGGCAGATTATTATCTGAATGGTGTCAAGTTAGGAAGAGGGGATGTTCAACGAGATCTGGGTGTCCTAGTGCATCAGTCACTGAAAGGAAGCATGCAGGTACAGCAGGCAGTGAAGAAAGCCAATGGAATGTTGGCCTTCATAACAAGAGGAGTTGAGTATAGGAGCAAAGGGGTCCTTCTACAGTTGTACCGGGCCCTGGTGAGACCGCACCTGGAGTACTGTGTGCAGTTTTGGTCTCCAAATTTGAGGAAGGATATTCTTGCTATTGAGGGCGTGCAGCATAGGTTCACTAGGTTAATTCCCGGAATGGCGGGACTGTCGTATGTTGAAAGGCTGGAGCAATTAGGCTTGTATACACTGGAATTTAGAAGGATGAGGGGGGATCTTATTGAAACATATAAGATAATTAGGGGATTGGACACATTAGAGGCAGGAAACATGTTCCCAATGTTGGGGGAGTCCAGAACAAGGGGCCACAGTTTAAGAATAAGGGGTAGGCCATTTAGAACAGAGATGAGGAAGAACTTTTTCAGTTAGAGAGTGGTGAAGGTGTGGAATTCTCTGCCTCAGAAGGCAGTGGAGGCCAGTTCGTTGGATGCTTTCAAGAGAGAGCTGGATAGAGCTCTTAAGGATAGCGGAGTGAGGGGGTATGGGGAGAAGGCAGGAACGGGGTACTGATTGAGAGTGATCAGCCATGATCGAATTGAATGGCGGTGCTGGCTCGAAGGGCTGAATGGCCTACTCCTGCACCTATTGTCTATTGTCTATTGTCTATAACCCCTTAATAATCTTATATGTTTCGATAAGATCCCCTCTCATCCTTCTAAATTCCAGTGTATACAAGCCTAGTCGCTCCAGTCTTTCAACATATGACAGTCCCGCCATTCCGGGAATTAACCTAGTAAACCTACGCTGCACGCCTAGTAAACCTATGCTGCACGCCCTCAATAACAAGAATATCCTTCCTCAAATTTGGAGACCAAAACTGCACACAGTACTCCAGGTGCGGTCTCACTAGGGCCCTGTACAACTGTATATGAGTTACAGATACTGTGTAGAGACGTGTCCCCTTGTTCTATCTCATCCATGAAGACAATCAAATGCCTGTTTACACTAATCCTACGATAATCTCTTTTTCATTGGGTTTTCACCATATTCTCATCAGCTCCCCCAGATTCTACCACTCATCCACACAAAGAACAATTTACAGTGGACAGTTAACCCACCATCTGCCCATCTTTGGAATGTTGGTGGAAACTGGAGCACCCATAGGAACCCCAGGTGATCACAATGAGAATGTGTAAATCCACACAGAGAGAACCTGGAGACAGGACAGAGCCCGTGTCTCTGGCATTGTGAGACAGTGGCTCCACTTGTTATCATAATCTTGCAGGACTCTCTACAACTCACTGGAGACATGCCAAACTCCCTCCTAAGGAAGTAGAGGCGTTGGTGTGCCTTCTTGGCTGTCACGTGAGTGTGGTTGGTCCACGACAGATCATTGGTAGTATTAATGCCAAGGAACTTGAAGCTCACAAACATTACCACATCTGCACCATCGATGCTAATTGGGGCATGTACTCCACCATGCTTCCTGAAGGCAATAACTAGCTGCTTCGTCTTGCTAACATTGAGGGAAAGGTTATTGTCCTGACACCATGTCACTAAGTTCTCTTTCTCCTTCCCGTACTCTGACCCATCATTTTTTCTGGTTTGGCCCACCACAGTGGTGTCGCAAACTAGTAGATGGAATTAGAGCTAAATTTGGCCGCACAGTCGTGAGACCGCATCCTTGCTGGGCACTGGTGTTGAGAATCATTGTGGAGGAGGTGTTGTCACCTATCCTCACAGATTGATATCTGTGGGTTAGAAAGTTGAGGATACAGTTCCAGAGAGGGGAACAGATTCCTAGATCCTGAAGTTTGGAGATGAGTTTGGATGGAATTATGGTGTTGAAGGCAGAGCTATAGTCAATAAATAGGAGTCTAATGTAGGGGTCCCTCTTGTCTCGGTGTTCCAGAGATGGATTTAGGGCCAGGGAGATGGCATCTGCTGTGGACCTGTTGTGACGGTAAGCAAACTGCAATGGAGGCTGGAGTTAATGTGCACCATCACCAGTCTCTCGAAGCACTTCATGATGGTGGATGTTGAGCCGCAGGACGGTGGTCATTAAGGCACGCTACTTTACATTTCTTTGGCACTGGGATGATCGTGGTCTTTTTGAAGAAGGTTGGGTCCTCAGAATGGAGTAGCAAGAGGTGTACCCGAGAGTGGCGAGACTGGTGACATTCCTCCATCAACCTTCTGTTCAAAGCAAACGTAGAATGCATTGAGTCCATCAGGGATGGATCCCTTGTTGCCAGCGACACTGCATGCTTTTGGTTACATTCTTAAAACTCTGCAACTCCCTTCCCTCCCTCCCCCTGTCAGAAGATATGTCTTGTCAATATTGGAGCCATCAACTCTATTCTTTTCAGCATAGTTGCTATCTGGTTTGCAAAGCACCACTGACATTATTCTGTTTGATCTTCAATTTTGAGTAAATATTGAATCAACGATCTAAAATCGATTAAGTCTATGTGCGGTTTGCTTTATTTGTACTAGAGAAAGCAAAATTGTCCTATTTTAATTCTGACCATCCCAGTGGACTCTGCTTGTTTGTCTTATTACTGCTTGTTAGGAAAGAGCTCCTACAGGATCAGAATCCTTTAACACGCTTAAACTCATTATACTGCTTCTTATGCAAATAATGTTAATTTCTATGCACAAATCGCACAGTCTAAATATCAGGCAAGGAGGTAATAATGCTAATCTCCCAATAGCGCTCCCTCAAAAATATTTACTTTCTCATTATTCTTCATAATTAAAACGCAGTGGCTGCAAGTTGCTGCCTGAGATCTGAGTACGCTTGGCATACATGTATTTCCATTCGAGATCCAATTTGAGATATCGCCCCAAGACCTTTTCATACATATGGAGAATGACCCTGTTTGACAAAGCCCCACCTGCCCCTTCACACCCTCACACACTTAAAACTACTTCAAATGAAAGATAGACACAAAATGCTGGAGTAACTCAACGGGACAGGCAGCATCTCTGGAGAAAAGGAATAGGCGACATTTTGGGTCGAGACCTTTCTTCAGATGGAAGGAGGGCATGGTCTGAAGAAGGGTATTTTTGCGTCTATCTTCAGTTTAAACCATCATCTGCAGTACCTTCCTACACTACTTCAACTCTTGCAGGCACCTCATAGTTTATGAACAATCCGAAATATTGTTAGGGGAAGTACTTGAAGAATATCTCACATATGCCGAATTTTCATCTCTTTGCCAAATTTTCCACGCCCTCCTTCCATCTGAAGAAGGGTTATGACCCAAAACGTCACCTATTCCTTTTCTCTAGAGATGATTCCTGACCTGCTGAGTTACTCGTGCTTTTTGTGTCTCTCTTCGGTGTAAACCAGCATCTGCAGTTCATTCCATTCCTACACACTCCTTCCATCTCTGTTAGCTTGCTGGAACTAATCACACCATCCATTGTTTACAATTTGCAACCGATTAATCCTTTTCACTCACACCTTTTATTGTCATCTCTGGCCTATCTCCAACCATCCGCCTATCAAAACCCCACGTCGCCTGTGTTCACCTATTTCCTGCCACACTTTATCCTGCCTCTTCTCTCTTCCTTTGAAAACCTCCCACCCCCACAATCAGTCTGAAGAATTGTCCCGACCTGAAACATCACCTAATCATGCTCACCAGGGATGCTCCCTGACACGCTGAGTTACTGCAGCACTTTGTGTCTGTTTTTGTAAACCAGCATCTGCAGGTCCCGGTTTCTATGTCCATTATTTCCTTATTTGTCCAGGTTTATTTTGTTTTTGCATCCACCTTTATCCTTTTCATCACTTAATCAATTAACCTTCAACTCTATTATAGGCTTCTTTGTCCATCCCTGCATGCTTCTTCCCTGCCTCTATACTCACCTTAATCTGTTTTAGTTACAATATATTCTGCTTCTGCTGGAAGGTCAGAAGCAAAAGATATTGTAGCTGAAAATTATTTCTCTCCAAGGAGGTTTCATAAGTACATTAAGGGAAAGATGGTGACTAGGGAGAGAATAGGGACCCTCAGAAGCCAAAACAGTCATCTCTGTGTGGAGTCACAGGAGATGTGCAAGGCCCTCAATGAGTATTTCTGCTCAATGTTTGTTGTGGAGAAAAATGTGAAGACTGAGGAACTTGGGGCAGTTAAGGGAAGTGTCTCGAGGACAATCAGTATTATATTTGAGGAGACGCTGAACGTCTTAAGATGTATGAAGCTGGATAAGTGTCTCGGGCTTGATCAGATATATCCAAGGATGCTGTGGGAAGCTAGAAAATAAATTGCAGGTACCCTGGCTAAGATATACGAATCGTCATTAGATACGGCTGAGGTGCCAGAGGACTGGAGGGTGGGTAATATTGTGCCTCTATTTAAGTAAGGCTGCAATGAAAAGCCAGGGAACTATGGCCCAGTGAGCCTAACATCTGCGATAGGTAAATTACTGGAGAGTATTCTGAGGGATAAGATATATACGCATTTGGAGAGATGGGAGCTCTTTATGTATAGTCAACACAAGTTGTGTACGTAGGAATCAGATTGAGTTTTTTTTAATAAGTAACTAAAGAGATTGATGAGAACTTCAGCAAGCCATTTGATAAGATTCTGCATGGTAGGCTGCTCTGGAAAGTTAGACTGCATGTGATCCAGGAAGAGCTAGCCAACTAGATAGGGAATTGGCTTCATGGAAGGAAGCAGATGGTGATCGTGGTAGGTTGTTTTTCAGACTGGAAGCTTGTGACAAGTGGTGAGCCTTAGGGATTGGTGCTGGGCCCTTTGCTGTTTGTGATTTATATCAACGATTTGGATGAGAATGTACAGGGCAAGTAAGTTTGCAGATGATAGTTGGTGGCAACGTAGATAGCGAAGGTGGTTATCAAATTGCAGCAGGTCTTGATCAGCTGGGCAGGTGGGGTGAGGAATGGTTAATTGAGTTTGTAGATGGAATTGAGCATTGAACATCCCCACATTTGACCTTATAGAAAATGACAAACATTCACATGTAATGGAGAGAATGGCATTTTACCTTGATTTTGGTTACAGTTCTTGTCCTGGGAAGTTTATTGTTAAAATTCAGAGACCTGTCGTATTCTTGTTCCATTGATGACTTCAGGTAGACTCGCCAAATTTAAAGATATTTGCTGAGAGAATCTTCTCAAAACTTGGCCAGAACAAGAGAAATATAAATATGTGTCCCTTACATGTCAACAGTGTTTCCAGTGTATTCCAACAAACTGCTTGTACCAAATGGCTCAATACTTTTATGGACTACCTATTATATGTATACTGAGCTATTGCCAGTAAGGAACCAGGTGTGTAACGGCAAATCAATAAAACAACAGGATGAAAGAAGCAGTTTTATGTCATATTATAAACTGAAAAGCTTCACTGTTGTCAAATTCACTAATGTTGCTCCTAATTATATATCTGGTGTATACTTAGCAACACATTAATCACTGGTACAGACAAATCCACTTAATTTTCCCAGAGAATATTTGATCGTAAATCTGGAAAATCTATAAATTTGTTGGATATAATTGGAAAGGTTTGTTGAAGTACTGACATATTTGATTTATGAGCAGGCTTTTAACTTTACCCACTGCATCACAAATATCACAGGTATTTGCTTTGTAACTATGCATTAGGAAGTAAACCTTTGATAAACTATGAAGTGAGCAAGATGACATTTCTATTAATGTGCAACTTAAAGTCAATTGTGCTGGATGTACTTTCTTACTTAAAATCAAGAGTCAGGGGATGTAAGGTGGAGTAAGTTTGACAAATTGGTAGCACTGGGCACCCCTCCAAGAGCCTGAGTGCAGCCGGCAGCGGTGGAGCAACGACAGAGGAGTGGTGGAGGACACCATGGTTACGCTTGGCCAAGCCGACCCTGCAACGCCACCAGGACAACGGGCCTTCACAGTCAGGGCAAGAACCCTGCACTTACGTCAAAAGGGATTTTAAAATGGCGCCATATCAGGCGACTCTGTATACTGTCTCAGTGTACTGCTGCTATACACCGTATATGAGATGCTTACCGAAGATGTATAGTTATACTGGTACTGAACTGTATACAAACAATGAATTTTGCCATTCATCGGTACATGTGACAATAAAGAACCATTGAACCATTAACTCAGCGGGTCAGGCAGCATCTTTGGAGGGAAGTCAAGAGAAGGGTTCCGACCTGAAATGCCACCTATCCATCCCTTCCACTGATACAGCCTGACCCGCTGAGTTTACTCCAGCACTTTGCTTTTTTTAAAAATTTAACAACCCGGGCTTGCTAAAGTCACAATATAAATGATGGCTGTTCCTCTCTATAAGTATCCAAGCTGGTTAAAAATAGCCCACTATTGTTATATATTTGAAACCCAGAGGTTAGGTTTCTGACTTGGGATACAGAGTGTAAAGTGAAGTCATGCTTCAGACTTCCATCCAATTATCTGCATGACAACAAATATAAAATCTTCCAAAAACCAACAAGCTCAGCCAATGTTAAAAAAATGGTGTTTCTCTTCACATTAATAAATATTCCTCGATGCATTGAGAAATGACAATGTGTTCCTTTACCAGTTTGCAGAACCCTTTAGAAAGCATGCGAAACATTTGTCAGAGAGAATGAAAGACCGAGGCACTTTTTAATCCAGTGGTTACCCACTAGAATGTCCCTGATGCAATTGATTGTGTTAGCAAACACCTGAAGAAGAACACAAATAACCCATCCGTGAAATTGAGCCTGCATCCATAACATCTGAGTGTGGAAGAGAAACTCATTCCTTTTGCTCCCTATCACTCCTGGAATTGTAAATCCCCACTAAAAAGCGTGAGGTTAGAATCGATAAAAAAAAGCACAAAGAACTCTGTGTTGAACTGGAACTAAATGATCATGTTTTCACAGCTCTGGTACAGGAGGCCTTCATCATCTCCATTTATATAGTTTTTGTACGGTCGCAAAGACTTGACTTCATGTTATCACTTTGTACTGTACCCCCATGATTCATTAAAAAAAAGAGGGGTTTTCCATTGCACTTTTCATCCTTGTAACAATGAGACCCTTCTTCACTCTGAGAGGCAGGGGAGAGGAAGATATCAAGATCATATGACAGGAGCAGAATTTGGCCATTCGACCCATCTAGTCTACTCCGCCATTCAATCATGGCTGATCTATCCCTCCTAACCCCATTCTCCTGCCTTCTCCCCATAACCTCTGATGCCTGTACTTATCAAGAAACACCCGTACTACTCAAGATATGGAAGGGTAAAGTGTGAAACACAGATCAAAGGGGGTCAGGGGAGAGGGGGACATAGAGGTATGGAAACCCTGTCTGAAGAAGTGTCTCGACCCGAAACGTCTCTCCAGAGATGTTGCCTGACCTGCTGAGTTATCCAAACATTACTCCAGAATTTTGTATCTATCTTCGGTGCAAACCCGCATCTGCAGTTCCTTCTGCACATTCTGTTTAGCTGGTCGAGGGAGAAACTATAGCTAGTGCACTGCAGAGAAATCATCTGGAGTTCTTCAAACTAGAATGGAAAAGCAAAAAACTGCAGATGCTGGAACTCTGAAATAAAAACTGAAAATGCCCTGTCCATCCAGCGGTGTAAACATTGACCTCAAACTTCAAGTAACTCTTGCTATCCCTCTCTCTCCATCCCCTCCCCTCTCCAATTCTCCGACCAGTCTTACTATCTCCAACTACATTTTATCTCTGTTTGCTTGGTTGTTACCTTCTCCCAACTAACAATGATCTATGTGTAGGAAAGAACTGTAGATGCTGGTTTAAATCGAAGGTAGACACAAAATGCTGGAGTAACTCAGTGGGACAGGTAGCATCTCTGGAGAGAAGGAATGGGTGACGTTTTGGGTCGAGACTCTTCTTCAGACTGATGTCAGGAGTGGGTGGGACAGAGATAGAATGTAGTCAGATCAATGATCTATTCTACATTTTCCTTGATCTCCATTCCCTAGTCCTGTTTTCACACCTTACACTTCTTTATCTATACACTTCCTTTTCTATGTACCTCTCAGTCCCCTGACATCAGTCAGAAGAAGGGTCTCGACCCGAAACGTCACCCATTCCTTCTCTCCAGAGATGCTGCCTGTCCCACTGAGTTACTCCAGCATCTTGTGTCCAGCTTCTACAGTTCCTTGTTTCTGCATCTTCAGTAGGTCAGTCTGCATCTGCAGAGGGAGAAGAACAGAGTCGATGTTTCAGTTTCACGACCTTTCTTCAGAAGTGAGGAGAGTTAAAGACAAATGGGCATCTATGACAGGGCGTCCAATAGTACAAAACGAGAGAGTGTGGGACACATACAGGGACAAAGGTGCACAACTGACAGCGAACACAATGCAGCAGTTCTGGAGCTCACTTTACAGAAGAATGAGCCAGCAAGTATTCAGTGTTGAAGCACTGATGTTCTGCCCTGGGGTGCTGATAGGGATTAAGGAAAAACCTGTTCCAACATAAACATCCAGCAAACTTGTACGGTTTACTGTCAATGGCCCAGTAGCCTTGAATTTATTTATATTTTTTCATGGGATGTGGCTGGCAACACAATTTCCATCTCTAATTCCCTTCAGAAAATGGTGCTGATCTACAGTCTACAGTCATGGAAACATAGAAACATAGAAAATAGGTGCAGGAGTAGGCCATTTGGCCCTTCGAGCCATTACCGCCATTCAATATGATCATGGCTGATCATCCAAAATCAGTACCCCATTCCTGCTTTCTCCCCATATCCCTTGATTCTGTTAGCCCCAAGAGCTGTATCTAACACTTAAACATCCAGTGAATTGGCCTCCACTGCCTTCTGTGGCAGAGAATTCCACAGATTCACAACTCGGCACTGTAAGTAAAGTACAGGAGGAGTTCTTCTGTTAGTCACTCTGTCTCGACACTTGTTCCTCTGTTAGTCACTCTGTCTCGACACTATTACACCCAAAGTGTTGCAGGAAGGTTCAGGAGTTCATCCATTGACTGGACCAGTTGCCATTTCTAAGTCAGGATTGATACATCAGTCTGAAGGATTGGTATGTCAGACTAAAGAAGGGTCTCGACCCGAAACGCCACCCATTCATTCTCTCCAGAGATGCTACCTGTCCCGCTGAGTTACTCCAGCATTTTGTGTCTATCTTCCGTTTAAACCAGCATCTCACTTGTGTGAATGGGTGATGACTGCTCGACGTGGTCTCAGTGGGCTGAAGGCTCTGTTTCCATGTCGTATCTGGCAAAACCTGACCTTGAGTGAGAATTTCACTCCAAAAATCTGCTTGAGACATACTTTCCAGATTTGTATCTGTTAATTGGAACAAGGTACAAAATAATGATTCCAATATCAATTACAGAGATGTAAAGGCCACACTATTACCAAAATACATTTATGTTCGCAATAGCCACCTCTCCTGAGGCTAATGTTTGTCAAATATTAATAATTCCATTACTGGTTTGTATTGATATATTTCCAGAATTCTTTCGTGCTCTGAATAAGACCCTTTTGCATTAAACCCTTATGTGTTATACTCTTTCATACAGCTACAAGCAAAAAATATATATAAATCTCTTAATGACAGGTCTGCTATTTATGAAGAAAATTTAAAGACAAAGTAGAAACTATTATGTTTTTAATCATCATAAAGTTATTATAATTAATGAAACAAAGTAAACCTATCTTCCCAAACTCAATGAGTGCATGTATTGAGATTAATATTGAGCCATTTGAAAGATATATGTCAGATTTGGTTCATGTGCTCAGTTGATTTTTGTCGAGATGACAACTGAACTTAAATGAGGTAACAGGCAGCCTGTTTGATGTTTGTTTCTTATAATTAATCACAAATAACTCACTTGAGATTATCAGTAGGTAAAGAGTTAACATATTTACAAAATATTTATAAAACTCACTTGATCATGTCTGCTGTTGGTACCTGTCTTGCTTTGATTATATAAACACCAGTTTGCAATAAGTAGCAGAATAAATTTTGTGCCAGCTTCAAATTCACAATATTCCTAGCCTATTTAGTGCACAGGACATGCATTGTAGATCAAGCTACAGGCAATATAAATAAATGGCTGAGTAATTAAACTATGGAAATGGAATCAGATTTGAAAGCATTGTCGTCTTTTCATTGACCTTTATGGATAGAATCTTGAAGCATCAAAACCCAATGATAAATATTGCATTAAATTTGTCATTCAATAATATAGGCTCAGTTTGACTGAAAGCACTCTGCAAAATCCTCACTCCATAATATTGGCATCTTTATGCTTAACACTTTCACATGCACATATTTGCTTTTCTTATTTACATGGAAATATCAGTGCAGTTGAAATCAAGAAGGCTACTGACCCAAAACATCATCTGTCCATTTCCATCCACCGATGCTGCCTGGCCTGCTGAGCTCACCCAGCAGATTGCTTTTTGTTCATTTACATAGCAGACAACTGTAAAACTGTCCAGACCAGAGAGCTTTTAAAATGCAAAGTAACCACGTTTTACTATTCACCTTCAATGTTCTCAAAGCAATGGTGTGGAATGTAGTCAGTCTCTTTTAGATGGTGTTTATTAAGGGAAAAATTTGGTTGGGATACCAGAAATTCTTGCTTTTAAAGTGACGTCAAATACTGTTGAACATTATCTGAGCTAACTCATAGCATCTTGATTTGACATCTCATTTGGAGGTTATTTAATGCTGGAGCACTCATTCGGTAAACCTCCTTTAATCCAGCACACAGAACTTTGGTAGATATTCTGGACTACTAGATTCAGACTTTAGAGATACAGCGCAGAAACATGCCCTTCGGCCCACCGAGTCCGTGCCGACCAGCAATTTCCCAGTGCACTAACACTATCCTACACATTAGGAACAATTTACAATTTTACTGAAGCCAATTAACCTACAAACCTGTAAGTCTTTGGAATGTGGGAGGAAACCAGAGCACGCGGAGAAAACTCACATATTTAAAGGGAGAACATACCAATTCTGTACAGACCACCCATAGTCAGGATCGAACCCGGGTCTCTGGCGCTGTAAGGCAGCAACTCTACTGCTGCGCCACTCTGCCACCCTGTTATTCCATTATTGTTCCATCACACATGTAATTCGCTTTTCCTTTAAATGTTATTTAAACATTTCTTCAACAGCAGGAAATCTCACAATGAAGGTCAGCATCGTTGCTCAAACTTACCTCGTCATGTAAACTGGTAAACATGTAAACATTCGTATCATGCTTGTCATAAAGGGTACACACCTAAAGCTACATGTTACAGATGGGCACCTAAACCTAAGATAGACACAAAGTGCTGGAGTAACTCTGAGGGTCAGGCAGCATCTCTGGAGAAAAGGTGCAGGAAAAATGTTCCCAATGTTGGGCGAGTCGAGAACCAGGAGACACAGTCTTAGAATAAAGGGGAGGCCATTTAAAACTGAGGTGAGAAAAAACTTTTTCACCCAGAGTTGTGAATTTGTGGAATTCTCTGCCACAGAGGGCAGTGGAAGCCAAATCACTGGATGGATTTAAGAGAGAGTTAGATAGAGCTCTAGGGGCTAGTGGAATCGAGGGATATGGGGAGAAGGCAGGCACGGGTTATTGATTGGGGACGATCAGCCATGATCACAATGAATGGCGGTGCTGGCTCGAAGGGCCGAATGGCCTCCTCCTGCACCTATTTTCTATGTTTCTATGAATAGGTGACGTTTCAGGTCGGAACTCTTCTTTAGATTGAGTCTTCAGACTGAGTCCGAAGAAGGGTCTTGACCCTTTGTTTCCATCTTTGGTATAAACCAACATCTGCAGTTCCTTCCTAAACCTGTCTTAGTAGAATTTATGTGAAATGAGGAATTAATCTCTCTACATATTCCAAGACCCTTGACACTCTTTTAAGAGTTTTACAGAATGACAAAACAGGGAAACAAGCACCTGATATATAATTATCCTGCTCTAAACTGGCATTTGTTGTTTTATCAGGCCAAAGAAAGCAACATGGATAGCTTCATATTGCCTGCTAATAATTAGAAGATTGTAGAAAAAAAAATCACAAGCTTTTAAAGAACAAAACATGTTGATGTATAATTTCTATTTTTTTATGTTTGTTGTTAGAATACTTCACATAAATTTGTTAAATCTATGAAGAGCTGCATTTTCAGGTAAAAAATAAAATGCGTGTAAATTCCCAGCAAATTATTAGATTATCGGGGTAATAAATTGGTGGCACTATTCAGCTGAAAATCTTTCTGAACTGAATAAGATTTGGTTTATTTCTGCTCTGAAGGTACCTGGAAGGCACAATTTTGCTTTATATTAATGTAATATTTAGACAATTATATCTGTAATTTGCATATATAAATTACTCAAATACTCCTACATTGCAAAACTCCCTAATTAATGTGTTAATAAATTATTCTAATTAGACAATTAAAAATACAGATTAGGAATGTTTTTCTTAGAACTCTAAACAAAATCATGCTTGAAACTGAATTGCATTCTCTTGGTGAACAAAACATGTGTTAACACTCAATGGGATCCCTGGAAAAAAAAAATCAAGAAATTGGGAAAAGATGCATCGTAAACATAGCAATTAAATTCAATGACAAAATCATACACCTGAGCAGGGTCTGTGATATTTCAAACATCATTTCTTTAAGAGCATTAGATATTAAAGTCACCCTCTGCAGAAGAGCTTGCAAATTGCAAACCACTCAGCTCTTCAAATCTGTTCTGTCATTTAACAAGATCATTAAGGTCCACCTGATATTCAGAGGACAGCAAAACCATAAAGGCATGTATAAATAGTAAATAATAGGAGAAACCGCCGAGAATACTCAAGAGCTCATGCAGCATGTGTGGAGGGAGAAACAGGATTTACATGGAGACTAAAGGAACTGCAGATGCTGAAGGGTCCCGACCCGAAACGTTGTATATCCATTGTCTACTGAAGGGTCCCAACCTGAAACATCACCAATCCATTCCCTCCTCAGATGCTGTCTGACCCACTGTGTTACTCTAGCACTTTGTGTTTTGAACATTTCAAATCAAAGACCTTTCATCAAAAGTCAGCACTAAGTTTGCAGAACAGACAGTGATTGAAAGTATAGGAGGCTTTGCAATTGAAAACTAAAGTTCCAGTAAGCTAGAAGAGTGTAGATGCAAAGGGGATAGATACAGAAGTTATTAAACGCCGCAGCATAAGTTAGCAAAGCTATTACAGGTGAAAACAGCCAATGTGGTTACTTTCCACCAAAACAGAATTCAAAGTTAGGGAATTTATGTAAAAATAATTTAGAGCATGGTTAGCTCACTCTTATTGTGTAGTGCAGAGTTCGACAATCCACATTACGGACATCAGCACTGGAGAAAGGGCAAATAAGATTTACAGGGCATATATCCCTCCAAACCTATCCTATCCATGCACCTGCCTGTTTCTTAACTTATATGATACAATACGATATGATACAATAGAACTTTACTAATTCCAGGGGGGAAATTGATCTGCCAACAGTCATCAAACACAAGATCTATTTCTGTACAACTGCTAATTAGAGGTGGTATGGTGATGCTCCACTGGACTGATTGTAAGAAAATGATTTCACTGTGCATTTGCATTTTGCACATGTGACAATAAAGCACCATTTCTTTATGCAGAGAGTGGTGCTGACCGCCACATGATACGGTGCAGAATATTAACACGGATGCCCTAAGGAAGGGTGGTGCAGAAGGCAAGATGGAATGGGATATAATGAAGGGATGAGATAAGTTAGATTGGCAAACCATACACTTCAGCAATGAGCAAGTCCACTAACAGTTAGATTCTACACAGTAGATTTATGAAGAGGGGGAAAAAAGTTGTAATTTCCTTTGATCCAAAGTTTAATAGGGAAGCAAAAAAACCCAAGTTTTAAAAGCAGTAAATCTGAGCATTGGTCTGGCACGTTGTTCATCTCCGCGCATCAATAAAAGGAGTGAAAAATTCAGCGTCATAGAACATGCTCAAGTGTAGCAGGTGCGTCTCCAAACCAGCAAAAACGTCAGTGTGACATTACAATGTGAGAAGCGAATTTTGGGACTCATTTCATGTTATATTTGAAATATTAACTAATTTTGCCAAACTGAAAATACTGGTCCCAGGTTTACAATTAAAAAAATAGACCCTTTTAAAAGAAGGAACAAGCTATCTGATGGCCTGGACAGATTCTCTGAAACATTTCCTTCGCTAATATTTTTGTTCAGTGAGCAAGGCTCGTCTGACCTCTGCTGGAAACGGGTTGTAACTACAGGTGTAGGGAGGTGCACAAGTTATGCGGCTGGCTGGGTCTGACACATAGGATGGGAACAGGCCTACCTGCACCCATCATTATTGTCCCACTCGTCATCTCCAAAGCACCATAAGGACAGTTGCTCTCCCATCTCACTGACCTATTTGCACTGCCTGGGTTGCACGCAAAGTTTACCTCCAGTCCGTACTCCAAAGTATTTGTGTTACTCACATTCCAGTCTTGAGTGGTTAGTGACTGGCTTCTCATTTGAATGGCAAAGTCAGGAGACTGTGAAACTCATGGAACAACCCAGTACTGCTGGGTTTTTGATTGAGCCATTCAAATAAAAAAAACTTTCCTCCTCACCAGAGGCTTAAATGTGTTTTAAGAAGCGAATGGAATACATTGTTGACAAAGTGGAAAGAAGTACCAAAGCCAAAACAGATTGCAGATGCTGAAATCTTGAGCAAAAAAACAAACTACTGGGGGAATTCAGCAGATCCGGAAGCATCTATGGAGGGAAGGAGATAGACTGGGAAAACCCGGATAGGCGGCGCTTTGGGTCAGGACCTTTCTTCAGACTGATTGTTTCAGTCCCACCCCGATACATCACCTATTCATGTTATTTAGAGATGCTGCCTGATTCGCTGAGTTACTCGAGCACGTTGTGTCTTTTTCTGATAAACCAGCATCTCCAGTTCTTTGTGCCTCGGCTGTTCAAGAGCCTGAAGGTTTTCTTGAAATTGGGGGTAATGGTTCCCAGGGTCCTGTACCTTCTTCACAATGATAGCAGTGAGAGCCCGTTGCCATGCTGTATCTTTCAATCAATCACACCCACACCATCCTGACCACCACACTCTCTGGGCAACAGTCTCATGAGTCCCATTCATCCATTCTTCATTTGTCTGCACATCTGAAATGTATTCTCAGACTTAATCGGGCGTGGAAGGAACTGGAGCACAGTGCAGTCATTGAAAGAATATTGACAAACTCCACAGACATTGACTAAGGTCAGTCAGGCCTGCATTGCTGGAGCTACAAGACAGCTTAGATTTGCTCATTGCAAATTACATTTGACCAATCATTCGAAGACTTTTGATTACACAGCACAGAAGGCTGATCAGGGGAATGCAACGGATATGGCCAAAATGCATTTTCAGATTATGTTTAAAACATTTTAAAAGGGATGCTTGCAAAATGAGGCCCTGAAATAAGATCAGTAGCAAAGTGTATAGGAAATTGCTGAAGGAAAGCAACAAATCAGTGGTTACATTAACGATCGAACGACAATGCAAATAACATTGTTAGTAAATTTGCATGTGACACAAAGATTGGTGGTATAGTAAACAAACAAGATCAAAGTTTACAACATTATCTAGATCACTTGCGAATTTCAGTGTGACATGTTAACACTGGAATGTCAAACCAAGACTGGGCTTGCACAATAAATGGTAAAGCCCTAGAGTGATGTAGTACCGAGCAATCTAGGAGGTTCCATGAAAGTGGCAAGTCAGGTGGAGAATGTGGTGAATAAGTGTTTGGCACACTTGCCTTCATTGTGAAGGTTGTTGAGTACAAAACAACAACCTTCACAAGGCAGTCACGGTGGCGCAGCGGTAGAGTTGCTGCCTTACAGCAAATGCAGCTCCGGAGACCCGGGTTCGATCCTGATTACGGGTACTGTCTGAACGGAGCTTGTACGTTCTCCCCATGACCTGCGTGGGTTTCTCCCACATTCCAATGACGTATAGGTTTGTAGGTTAATTGGCTTGGTAAATGTAAAAATTGACCTTAGTGGGTGTAGGATAGTGTTAATGTGCGGGGGTCGATGACCAGCGCAGACCCGGTGGGCCGAAAGGGCCTGTTTCCTCGCTGTATCTCTACACTAAAAGGTTGGGACATCATGATGCAGCCTTACAAGTCATTGGCAAGCCCACATTTGAAGTAATGTGTAGGAAAGAAAACTGCAGATGCTGGTTTAAATCGAAGGTAGACACAAAATGCTGGAGTAACGCAGCGGGTCAGACAGCATCTCTGGAGAGAAGGAATGGGTGAATGGGTAACGTTTCGGGTCAAGATCCTTCTGAAGATGGGTCGCAACCTGAAATGCTACCCCTTCACCCATTCCTTCTCTCCAGAGATGCTGCCTGACCCACTGAGTTACTCCTGCATTTTGTGTCTAGCTTTGGAGTAATGTGTGCAGTTCTGGTCTCCCAGCTATAGGAAGGATGTAATTAAACTGGAAAGGATGCAGAAGAGATTCACAGGGATGTGACTTTGGCTTGTGGGCATAAGTTAAAGGGAGAATGTATAGACTGGGATTTCTTTATGTAGAGCTACTTGATGTTATTCTAAAAAGTTACATGGTGTTTGTGTTTATTTCTCTAAGTCCCTTGTAAAGAGACATTGCAATGTCATATAATTGGTTGAATATTAAGATTACTGTCACATTAGAATGGTTCTGCAAGATACACATAAAATGTAATTTGAGGTACTAGAGAGCAGGAACTGATTTTTAAAATTAGCAATGGGTGAAATTTGGAGAGAAGGTTGGATGTTAAATATTGACAGCCTGACAATGGACAACATGGGCGACTACATAAGACCAATAATTAATGGAGCTGGCATGGTTTTAGGGGATTCCTGTATTTGTGCAGCTGGTGAGAAAAAAGGTGTAATCCATTGCTTCAGATATGTAGCGAGCTTTGGAAATAGACCATTCAGCTGTGGAAAAGCCTGTGATTTCTATGTAAAACTATTAGTGAGATTAGAAGACACAGAGTGCATGTTTAGGCTCAGACACTGGAGAGGAAAAAAATAGCAGCAACAAAAAAACAATGGCATTGCATTTTTATTGACATTTGTTTGGTCCTTTGACAATTTTAATACCATTGCTCATTTCTGGGAAAATAAAATTTATTTTATTTAAAACTTTTTCTTCTATACAACAGTGTATTGCACATTGATTTTGGTAAACATTGATAGTTTAGCATTGTTCTTTATATTAAACATCCTGCTTTTGAGTAAATACTATTATCTGTAAGAAAACAACATTAACGATTCTTTGACAAGAAACCTTTACCTACAAGTTAAAAATGAGGCAGATCTTTTGCACTTTGTCACCTCTACCGCTGCAATTGCTCAATTATGCAAAAGGTCCAATAGGAATAGAAATCATAATTTTGGCCATCATACCTAAACATTTGGCATCATCATTGCACACATTACAGAAAGGAGAGTCTTATATGATCATGCCCTAATCAGACATTTGTTTACCCTCACATAAGTATGGGGATCTGGAGGTTTCTGATGATTGCACAATGGTTAGCATAAAGTCATTGATAACATTAAAACAGCAGGTAAATTATGGGCTGGAAAGGAAACAGGTAAACATTCTAATATATTAAGTAATAATATTTTAACGCAATATTAATTGAACTGCAAAGAATAAATGACATTCTTTAGTGAAGATTGCAGCTCACTCCTGGAGGGAAGGAACAGGGCTGGGCCATGATTTCCCAGTCTCTGGGAAAGACTGAACAGAAACCAAATTATTTATCTTTGGGGAGAACGGATATGGGCCACGATGGAGTGGGGAACAGAGAGAGGGAATGCACAGGCAAGAAAACAAGTTCAGGATCACGGTCAGAACAAAGACGAGGGCCAGGAAATGAACAAGGAAAGGATGTGGGGAATAGGGGAAGTCAGTTTGGTGGAGGGGGGGCTAGGGGTGAGAGAGGTGGGCAGGGCTGTTAATGACAGACTGCATGGCGAGAGGAAACCCAAATTTAAAACGTGAATGGGAGGGGAGAGCAGAGGGGTGTTAGAGCAACAATGGCAAACTGAGAATGCGGTTGAATACAAGAATACAAGCCACTTACATTTTGGAAATACCATGAATGAGCAATGGAGCATTACTAACGTTGGCAAGAGATAGCTGCTGATGCTCAGTTAGAGGTAATCACAGACTGGAAGTAACAGGTGTTGCCATGTGGCGTCATCAATGTTCACCCTAATTTCCTTTGACTAATCTGGATACCCCAAGTCAACTTCCACACTAAGGCACACCATCACCGCCACAAACTACACCAATGTTTGTTCTTAAAATATTAAACTGTAGCTTATGGACTCATCTAGACAGACTTGGGATAAGTTACCTTCCTCCACTCTCTTCACCCTCCAGCTTAGAAAAACACACTAGTAGTGTGGTTGAACACAGACTAGACGTCCTTAAGTATTCATAATTTCACACATGGATTTTATAATGACAGAACAGAGCAAAAAGGTGGGCACAAATGCATGCTCGGACACCCTCACTCAAGAAGAATTATGGTTTAATTTAATCTGAGTGCGCAATTTTAAAGACAGTTGGTCAAATACAATATAAATTGGGAAATTACCAATCAAATGTGCGGGAAATGTAAAAATTCTGCTTTGTGAAGCGGTTAATAAATATTCCACTGCAATAGCCTGATCTATTCCACTTAAACCATCCCCATCCAAGGTCAAAACAACACACACAAAATGGGGATTGTAATTAAGTAATTGCTTATTTGTAGAAAGTTAATTTTCATCATGACGCTTGACAGGTTGATTATTGATGCAGAAAAACATAGAGTGAGTGGTGGAGTTCGCAATTAGCATTTATAATTTGACAGAAGTTATGGGAAGCAAAATGAAGCAAAATGAAATCCAACTATTTTAAGATGGCCTTCTGAGGGAATTGTAAACATGTTGATTTGATCCAAATTTCAGCGCACTCAAACATATTTGCATCAATGTAAGTGAAGTAATGAACAGAATTCCAAAATTCACTTCAAACAATCAAAGTTATGGATGCTTTGTGCCACGTTATAGCACTCAGTGACACCTCAGCTGTTTTTACATATGTATCAACAAGATGCAACCGAGCTTTACTTTCTGAACACAGATCACATAAAATCATCCATAAAAATAAATCATAATGAAGTTAATGAGTATGATTATGGCATACTATGTTATAAACAGTCTTCAATTAGCCTGGAACTGAACAATCTAATTAACGTATATTAGAGTGCTAACATAAAACAATGTCGTTTGTTGCCCAGACAGACATGACACTAGATATTTTTGTTAAATACACTGATAGTTTGAAGGCACATAAACCAAAACCAAAGTTGATTACATTTTCCTTCGCTATAGACATTCAGCACCCTACATTAGACTGTTAGACAAAGTGACTCATGGCTGTATCAATGCTCTTTCCAGTCCAGTTCTTGAGGGCATTGCTTGATTCTTACAGCAATGCAAACGCACCAGTAAAAAAAATTGGATCTCAATGTTCATTGAATCTTTCTTATTTCACGCTGCTGCATATTTAAGATAGGGCACAATTACAAAAGTGGATTTCAACAAATATCTAGCACAAGTCTTTTACTTTTTTTTTCTAGATGAGCACTGCAGACAAATGATTAATCTTATGCCTTCATAGAAGACACCGTGCATCAAAATCCAATCTATTTTAACAAAAACTTTTTCCCCCTTGCATAGAAGCAAGGTGCAGATGTATTTTCACCTCTGCTTTGATATTACAAGTCCTAGAAATGTTTTCAGAGAAGTTGTAAAAATCAATAAATAAATGCTAACACATTTATATACATACAAAAAAATAAAAGTTGCATAGCTGAAGTAAGTCCCTGTACATCTGTGCATAAGAGATGAGGTTGGTTTAAAGAAGTCCCACCATCTGGTCAATCTGCTGCATGTAAACTCCTTTCAAGGGTAGTGCATATCTCCGCTCACTGGGGACTCTGCTACACTGTGGAGACATTTTCAAAGCAATTAGTTTTCATTATAGCAAATTGCAAAAAAGAGCACCCTCAAAAATAATTTGAATTTGGAATATGAATTAAGATTGTAACAAAGTGACCTTGTCACTTATTTTACAAAGCAAATATGTAAATAGCTGTACCTTCTCATGAAGATCATTATTATGTTTAAAAAAACAGATCAGTGTACATGATACCACAGCAGCTTTATGTTACATGCACACAAACTAGAACATAGAGCAGTGCAGCACAAGACCAGGCCATCATGTCTGTGCCGAACATGATGCCAAGACCACGTAGTCCAGATCCCTCCTTATCCAGGTGCCCATCCAATAGTCTCTTAAATGCCACTATCTTAACTGCGTAAAAAATTTGCCCAGCACATCACCTTTAAAGTTTGCCCCTTTCACCTTAAAGCTACGCCTTCTAATATTTGATTATTCCATCCTGAGTAAATGATTATGACTGTCTATCCTATCTATGCCTCTCTTAATTTTATGTACTTTATCAGGACTTCCCACAACCTCTGGCGCTCCTGAGAAAAAAATCTAAGTTTGTCCAACCTTTCACTGCAGCTAACATCCCCTAATCTAGGCATCAGTCTGGTAAACCTCCTCTGCACCTTTTCCAAACCCTCCACATCATTCCATTAATAGTGCGTCCAGAGCTGCACGAAATACTCCAAATGCAGCCAATCCAAAGTTTTATAAATATGCATCATGACTTCATCTGCATTGTACTCAATGCCCCAACCTATGAAAGCAAGCACGCCATATGCATTCTTTACCACTGTATCTATTTGTGTTGCCACTTTCAGGGACTATGGACTTGGATCACAACATCAATGTTGCAACGAAAAGAACAAAAAAGCAGATTGTCCTCAACCAGTGTAGAAGCATCAATGAAATGGATATACTACTAGAACCCACCTCCCATGCTCTTGTCAATCTTGTACCTCTTGCACAATGATAGCAACTTGAAGGGAACATGGCCCGGATAGTGGGGACCCTTGATGATAGTGGCCTAACGGAAGTTTTATAAAGCAACTTGATTTCCTGACTCTTATACTCAATACCCTGAATGCTGAAAGCAAACATACTATACGCCTTCTTTACCTCTCTAACTACTTGTGTAGTCACTTTCAGGGAATTATGTACTTGCATCCCAAGATCGCTCAGTACATCAACACTGTTAAAGAGTCTTGCCATTAACTGCATACTTACCACTTGCATTCAACCTCCCAAAGTACAACGCCTCTCGCTCCATCTGCTATTTCTCTGCCCATATCAGTTAACTGATTTACATCCTTTGACAACCTTTCTCACTGTCCGCAACTTCACCAATTTGGCACCATCTCCAAACTTACTAACTATCCAACTGCAGGAATTGAGTAATTTCATGAAATGGTTCAGGTAAATTATCCCTTTGCCATGAACCCATTGCAATTCAAATATATGGAAACAGTATGTAAAAAGCTGATTTCAAGGAACAGAACTTCACTGCCTAGAAAATATGGCAATATTGTCCAATAATTTTTTTTAAAGTTGTGCATACACAACCCGACTTACTTACATTAATGCTGGAATTGGCAGGTCTGTGGTCCAGCTCACCAGAGTTATCTACAATACCCTCTTGTTTTGAGGTGGTATCTTCCCATGACTTTTCTCTGAAAATTTTATCTATTGGCAAAATATGGCCTTCTGTTGTGAAAAGATATTTGCTCCCTGATCTGTGCAATGGGTTATCTTCATCAAATAGCTATTCATTCATTCAAAACAAAGAAAATATTAAAAGTTAATTTCAATTAGCATCACAGCAGCAAAGGCATCCGATTTAAACAGATATATTTAGAATTAGCATAAGTAACCATCTCAAATATTTAACCATACATTTTTAATGGGCACCAAAAGTAAAATTATTAAACTACACCTCTCACTGCAAGAATGAAGAACTTTCAAATGAAGGTTCCCATGCATGAAATAGATTTTGCTATGAGGAAGGAAAGGAGCTGGAAGATCGATGAAAGCCAAAGAAATTGAGCAGTTTGGCATCTTTACACTGTCCCATGTTTAGACTGTTGTCTAACATTTAAATCTTCAAATTAAAGCCTCTAGTGCCTTTACAAAAGCTCTTTGCAAAAGATCACAGATGGGAATGATGAAGTAAAAAGGACACCCTCAATAAGGGGACTGTGTATCAGAACTAGACCATTGCTGTTTGCAGGAAATGTATTTTTATCTGTTATATGCAAGAATGATTTGGCATTTAGACAAGAATGATTTGATTACAAAGAATCATTGTGGATATGCAACGTGTAAACAATGCTAACATAAATGCTTTTTGCTTTGAAGGATGACAATTGTTGTACATTAATGGCATCAATGAAAGCTATTTCCAGTAGACGTTCAAAGCTGCATACAAAATTATTAATGAGAAATGAATTGGAAACAACCTATTAGTTTACACAGGTGGCACTGAGATGAATGTCACCCAAATCTCACCTACATCTTATTGAATGGCAGAGCAGGCATGAAGGACTGATTGGCCATTTTTTTGTTCCTATTTCTTATGTTGCACTGCAGAAAGATTTGTTAAATGGAAGTGAGATCTGCATATTTATTCTTAATTGTTAACTGTATGTTTGCGTTGTCATTTGCGAGCGGGGCACCAAGGCACATTCCTTGTATATGCATACTTGGCCAATAAACTTATTCATTCATTCATAACTGACGCTTCCAAATACACAAGTTAGGGAACCACAGATGGGGGAAAGAGAATGCACAGCAACAATGGACTGGTAAAATGCAGCCCCAGATTGTGACACATAGAATTCAAAGTGGGGAAAGTACAAGAAGACTCAGTTTGGATACATAAGCATAGTATTTTCTAAATGGTATGAAACCAGATTGCAGGATAAGTAGAAATTTAGGAGTCTCAGTTTTTAAAGTTAATGCAGATTTGCAAACAAAAAGCTTAACTAAGTAGTTTTAATCAACAGCACTGGAGCAGTGGACGTTACACTACAACTGTGTAAAGCTATTGAATACAATCTGAGGCACTGTATTTATTTCTGAGCAAATTTCAGGCACGTTACATAAGCTTTGGAAGAGGTGTAAGGCAGATGCACCAGCATGATGCGTGGGATAGAAAGTAGGATAGAATTATAATTAATGGTTACACCAACTATACATACGTGCAACCTTGGAAAGGAGGCAAGAGTATGCTCGAGATGTCTGCATGAAATAGAGAACATAAAGTGAGAAATTATTCCCTCTGAAGAGAAAAGAAAATAGGGAACTGTGATAAGACATCGTAAGCCACAACGATACTGGAATAGTAACCAAATATCCAGACTACTAATCAATGGTTAAATCCCACTTGGCAGCTGAGGAATTAAAACCAAAGAAAATTAGTCAATATGGACTTCAACAGATAAATTGAAAGGGTATGATGACACCAGCAGATTGCTGTAAAATTCAGCTGGTCTGCTGATATCCCTCAATGAAGGAAATTTCCCTTCCTTTATTGACCTGTCCCATGTGACTCCAAAATTAGGGGCAATGTGGTTAACTCCTGAATGCCCAATGAAATTACCAAGCAAGCCACTCAGCTCAGAAACCATAAAAGACTAGTGACAAAATCCCTTTAACTGGTGGCACCCGCATCCCCCAATACATAACCATTGCAAAATCAGTATTACATTACTCTTAGTTGATGTCTGTAAGTTGTTTCATACAAAGATAGTTCTCATCCTCAAGAACAATATTGTTAGAAAATTCTGTATAAATCCCCAAAGTTGGCGAGTTTCTTAATTGGCATGCACCCAAACCAAGGTTTTGTCATCACGCAACTAAATAATTATCTCCACAAACACGATTCCTTTCTTTGACTCACTTAAAAATCTTCAAAGTATTTAATTTGTACATACCATGCCTTTGATACACGTGCCAAATTTTTATCTCAGAAATTACATTGTCCTCTTTCACAGTGCACATTTTCAATGCAAACTTGTGACATCGCAGTTACAATGTCCCACCATTAACAGCAATGTCGGGCTTAGTTTCATCTCAGTCTTACAGCGATTTCTCTAGCGTTACAAGCTATAATTCAGACAATGCCCCTTGATGGTTTTGTAAACAATAAAATCATTTTGAACGATGCAACACATTAGTAGGCCCTTTGTGATTATTTATCAGAGTTATTACTGAATTAGTTTTCACCACTGGATTCCAAATAACAACAGACTGCATTTACTGTAATAACCAACTACTTAAAGAAAAAATAGAAATGTTTACAGGAATAACATACCAAATACAAATATTTACAGGTCTCACTGAGAAAGAAGCTCTCCATTCGATCTTCCTTTGACTTGTCTATTACATGATGAAGTGTAGCATAACCACATCTGTTTCCAAATAAAACAGCCAACAGTAACTTAAGTACCACAAAATGACATAGAATAGGTTCAAACGATAAGCAAATTGCAGAGAATCAGAGCTAACAGAATCTTGGTCTGCTTTATTATCCTCTGCAATCATGAGTTAAGAGTTGGCAAATCAATTTTTTTTTAAACTGCAGATGCTGCAAATTTAAAACAAAAGCATAAGTTGCTGAAATCACACAATACTTTGGGGAATACCTGTGGGGGGAAATAAAGTTGATGTTTCAGGACAATGAAATTCTGAGATGCAATACCAAATCAATACCCATGTGCTGTCTAACCAACGAAAGAATGTAGGATATCTTGTGGCTGGAGAAAATTTTGAAGAAGTAATGGTAAAAGATGATCATGAGAAATACTGTAGGTAAGAGGAAGCATGAGGTTCTACTGATAGATAATAAATTGATACAGAGCCCCCAATAAAACAAATCCTGAAATAAACGGAGTCTAGCAGTTTAGTGGAAAGAGAAGCCAAGGAGTGACAAAAATTATTGTTTTTTTAAACTAAAATGCTGGAGGAACTCAGCAGGCCAGGCAGATTAGTGGAGGGAAATGGACAGATGATGTTTCGAGATGGGACACATCTATGGACATGAAGAACTGCCCTGATCTAAAACTTCTGTGCAGCTCAGTGGCCCGGTTGGTAGATGTGCCACCTCACAGCACCAAGCTTTTGGGTATTTTTAAAGCAGAGATTGATAGGTTCCTGATTATTAAGAGTGTCAAAGGTGACAGGGAGAAGGCAGGAGAATGGGACTGAGAAGGAAAGATAGATCAGTCATGATTGAATGGAGTAGGCCCGATGGGCTGAATGGCCTAATTTTGCTCTTATGACTTATGAACACGGGTTTGATCCTGACTTTGGGTACTGTCAAAGTGAACTTTGTACCTTTTCCCTGTGACCACGTAGGTTTCCTTCGGGTGGTCCGGTTTCCTCCCACATCCCATAGACGTGTGGGTTTGCAGATTAATTTGCCTGTAAACGTGCTAATGTGGAGAATAGATGAGAAAATGTGATAACATGGAACTAGTGTGAATGGGTAATCAATGGTTGGCGTGGACTTGGCCTGTTTCCATGCCATATCTCTAACCTAATCTATATGTCGTCTATCCATTTCCCTCCATAGATGCTGCCTGACCTACTAGTTCCTCCAGCCCTTTGTTTTTTTGCTCGATTCCAGCATCTGCAGACTCTGGCAAAGATTCAACATTGGTAAAGAAAGGAAAAGGGCTGAGTAGGAATAATCAAAATCAAACAAATCTCTGGAGAGCAGTGAACTAAAGAACAATAATTGCCAGATAATTAGTATGCCAAAAAATATTATAAATCTTTAGAAATATTGAGGAATTGATGTTAAAATCTAATTAAACTCTCTGTAGCGCACAAATTTTCCGTTAACAAACAGGAAAGCTTGCAGCTACAATGCATTGCAAGGAACGAAACAGGCCATTTAATAGTGAAAGGGAAATAGAAATGAAAAAAAGATTAATGGGCAAATGTAATTTACTTTTTAAAAATAAGAATGCCTTCTATAATAAACGCCAATTCTCGCAAGAAAAGTAAAGCAACCAAAAAGCTCCGTTAAGGATGCAAATTAAAAAATGAAGCCATCAATAAATATGATGGTAAATGGGAAATCAACTGCAATACTAATTTGGGGTTGGGACATGCCACTTCTGTCTTTCAAGGGTCCATGAAATAATAAAATAAATAATTATTCCTAGATCACGAGATACATTTCTTATCTTGCTTAGATGGCCTTAATCTTATTACCTGCTTACCATTTACTAGTTACCTACTGAGACAGCTGGTTAGAGGGAGAACATGCCTAATACAAGGCACAAGGAAATGGCAATTTGAAACTTGAACAGCCAGGAAGTGTGAGACATTAGTTTTATGTGGGAGTGGATGGCATTCGCCATATTAACTGTTAACCTGTTTAGCGGATACAAAAGCAGTCCTATATTTTTTCTCTCCTTCCACATTGCAAACCATTTTACTCAGTTGTATCTATCTGAATTTCTCAATCTCATTAGCCTAATCCAGTGAGAAGTGTCACAGGAGTTTATTTCCTATAAAATCCTATTCAGAAAACCTTCACTCTGATAATTAATCTAAAAGTTAACAATACTAATCCAGCAATCTCATGGAGTTTTTACAATCATCTATAGGATTATTAAGCAAGAAACAAAGTGCTGGAAGAACTCAGCGTGTCAGGCAGCATCTGTGGAGAGAATGGACAGATGACATTTTGGGTTGAGACCGTCAGTCTAAAAGAAGGGCCTTGACCCAAAATGTTGTGTGTCCATTCCCTCCATAGATACTGGCTGATCTGCTGAGTTTCTGTAGCACTTGTTTTTTGCTCAAGATTCCAGCATCTGCAGTTTCTTGCATCTCTGTGACGAAGTCAAATTTTAAACTTTTAGAAAATATCACAAATGAACAATAACTTGGAAACAATTCATAAATTATATTCCAACACTGACCTAACTTTGGTGTATTTCTCCAGACTCTGAAGGATATCCATTCCCACATGCAAGTAGAAAGGGTTTTTTGTTGCCTGATATCAAAATAAAAACCAAACTGCATGTCAATCAAGGGCATTAACTCAATGAACAGTGATGCAATAGTACAAATTCAACTGCATAATGTTTAATTCAATAAGTCTGTTTTGTACAAAATAACATACAGATCATTGCCAAACAAAAACACTTCAAAGTTCGAAGGAGACAATTGATAATGGATACCAATTTGCATTGCGCTGAGTGTTCGTAATATGGTATTTGGATACTTCAATCAAGTAATTCAATGGTTTCAGGCCAAGGAAAGTACCCAGAATGATATCGCAATATGAAGGCAAATCTTGCAAACCACAAATGAGAAAATATGGAATTTGTAAAAGCCATCTTTTTCCAATTTTTTGCAGTGAATAAAAGTCAACCTATTTTCCAACATGTTCAGTTACATGGGATCAACGTCAGCAAATTAAGTTCAAGTGGGATCTTAATTCACAATGTATTCAATGAGTGTAAATAGTCTTGGGTAGAGGTACTGTACTCTATAGGTGCCATTGTATAGGTGGGATCCACATATTGGCTTACCCTTAGAAAACAGAGGGTGCTAATGGAAGGGTGTCCTTTTAGTTATCCTTTTTCACTTGGACAAAAATATAGGCGGAATGGCTAGTAATATTGCAGATAATACAAAAAATGGAGTTGCAGACAGTGAAGAAGGCTGTCAAAGCACACATCAAGGTGCTTTTGAGGGCGTGCAGCGTAGGTTCACTAGGTTAATTCCCGGAATGGCGGGACTGTCGTATGTTGAAAGGCTGGAGCAATTAGGCTTGTATACACTGGAATTCAGAAGGATGAGGGGGGATCTTATTGAAACATATAAGATAATTAGGGGATTGGACACATTAGAGGCAGGAAACATGTTCCCAATGTTGGGGGAGTCCAGAACAAGGGGCCACAGTTTAAGAATAAGGGGTAGGCCATTTAGAACAGAGATGAGGAAGAACTTTTTCAGTCAGAGTGGTGAAGGTGTGGAATTCTCTGCCTCAGAAGGCAGTGGAGGCCAGTTCGTTGGATGCTTTCAAGAGAGAGCTGGATAGAGCTCTTAAGGATAGCAGAGTGAGGGGGTATGGGGAGAAGGCAGGAACGGGGTACTGATTGAGAGTGATCAGCCATGATCGCATTGAATGGCGGTGCTGGCTCGAAGGGCTGAATGGCCTACTCCTGCACCTATTGTCTATTGTCTATTGTCTAAGGTCTACTATCAGTTATAGATGTAGACAGGAGAAATGGCAGATGGAATTTAATTCGGGCAGACAAGGTGTTGCACTTTGGAAGGTTAAATGTAAGGGGAAAATATACAGCTAATGACAGAACTCTTAACGGTATTGATGTACGGAGGGATTTTGGAGCCCCAAGTACATAGCTCCCTTAATGTAGCAACACTAATAGTGATAAAGAATGCATGATATGCTTGGATTCATCAGTCAGGGCATTGAGTATAAGAGTCAAGAAGACACAAAGCAGCTTTACAAAAAATTGGTTGGGCCACATTTAGCGTATTGTGTGCAGTTCTGGTCATCCCAATGCAGGAAGGATGTGGATGTTTTGCAGCATGTGTGGAAGAGGTTTATCAGGATACTGCCTGGATTTGAGAGTATTAGCTCCAAGAAGAGATTGGACAACTTGGATTGTTTACGCTGGAGTATTAAGGCTGAAGGGAGAATTGTTTACTGAATTATGAGAGGCATAGATATGATAGACAGCAAGAGTGGATCTTCTTAGGGTGGAAATGTCAAATACTAGAGAGCAAAGATTTAAGGTGAGAGGGGGAAAGTTCAGAGGAGATGTGTGGGATAAGTTAAGTTTTGTCTTACACTGGGAGTGGCAAGTGCCTGAATGCCTAGCTATAGGGGAGGTGGTGGAAGCAGATATGGTTGTGGTGTTTAAGAAGCATGTTGAAGATCTGGATTCCAAATGAGACATGTTTAACTTTAATGCATTGAATTTGCCCTGCTCAAAATTCCAGGGTAGTTGAATCATCATTAGACAATCTGGAACAAAACTAAAGCAAGTGAAAAGACCGCAGGCAAGGATATCATCTTATGGATGTTGCACTTTCACTCATGAAGAAATTCCATCTACATAATAATTCTGTCATTAAACTGACACTGATAGTATTTTTATGGGCTCCAAATGCAGCTAATTCATCAGTCCCCAAACCTGCTACTCCAACTCTTTCCAGGAAGGTCTGACATTTATCATCATGCATAAATACCTCAACTTATTAAAAGTCCTGATCACTAATCTTATTCGCTCATTACTGGGGGGGAGGGGCATAACTTTATCCAGTGCTTTGTTTTGTGACGGTATGTGCCAGTATGGTGTCCGGCCCCTCTAAATAGTCAAATTGTTAGTATAAAAAGATTACTGTCGTTTACCAAATATTTCTGAAGTAAATTTGGCCATCAGCTCCTTAAACAGCTTTAGCAGCTTATAGGATGATGATCCACCATAGGCATCAATGAATGATATGCATACTAGCATCCTTTTGTCTACAAAAAAGCACTGATTTTAACTATCTCAGCTAGAAGGGCTGCAATTCCCTTCCTAAACCACTCTATTAAACTCATTGCTCCTCCTTTAATACACTCTTTCAAACCTACCTGATCTAGCTTCTTGTCCTTAAATGGCTTGGTGTCAAATGTGATTTTGTTGGTATAGCTTGTTAAGGTCAGTAAAGGCAGCTTTTCAAGTGTGAGCCGTTGTTATTGTTCTCTTCTTCTGAAGAGGAGAGAAGGATGAGTTTCATAGGAAACTACTTTGAGACAACGAGAGAAAACTTGATTGCCCAGGGTTTCAACAGGTTCACTTGTTGTTAAAGATCTCCTTTACATTCACACTATTGTGATAACGTTAAAATGAAGCCCAAATACTGCTCTGTAAAGGAGCAATTCTATTCTACTCAGTCAAACAGAAAGTTCTAAGGAGCGAGGTGGGATTCGACATGGCATAACTGGCGATCATAAAAGGGATTTTGAACAGACCAAAGGAATTCTGGTTAATCACTATGAAGTAATATTACATTACTGGTATCGTACCTGATACAGTAGATAAGTCGATTCAACTAATTCAGGCCTTAGTGGGTAAAACATTACATCAGGTGCTTGAAGCTGCCAGTTATATCGTTCCGGAAGAGCTCCGTAACGTTTCCATATGGCATAATAGAATGCATGAAGGCAAATAGCATCTTCTACATCACCTGTCAAAACCTAAAATTTAAAAATATCTTTAGATTTAAAAATCCATACAGGGAAAGATTATAAAATGTCTAGAAAAATAGCCATTTTAAAAGCAATACATATACCTGAAGACCAGGGAAAAACGCCTGTAGTGAATCAATCCATGTATTCATTAGTTGGCCGTTGAACATATTCACATTAACATAAAGCGGAGGATCTCCCTCTCCCTCATTACAAGCTTCACGCCTGTATGTTCAGAAATATTGATACAAATTTAAAACTGCAATCTATCAGTTGTCAAACTAAAGCTGGAGCAGACAACAGGCTCCAGTATTACCTCATAATATTTGTTTCAAATGTTTCATTGTGCAAATAAATATGGCTACTTCATCAAATATTAGTAAAGGCAGCTACATTAGCTACACATGGGTATATATCAGCAATATATCATGCAGTAATTTCTTGTATACTTTGAAAAACGGAGACAAAAATGTTGGATGGGAGCATTCTGATCTTAAGACCAAAGTTGTAGATATAGCATGCATTGAACAGCAGAACAGTAAAATTACGAGGTAGTCTGAATCTACTATCAATCCTATCTTTGTTCCTCATAATTTTTGCCTACCCGTTTAGGCCCCCCTCAGCCTAATCCATTCTAGGAGAATGAACGGTAACATTTGGGATTCAAATAAATTGCTAATTTATTATTCCATGCCTGAAGTCACAACTGGTCCCTGAATATATTGCTAATGGATCATGTTGATGTTTAAGAATTGATTTGATTGATTGAAAGAGAAAGCATGGTCCACAGTCCACACTGACCATCAATCATGCATTCACACTCGTTTTATATTATTCCACTTTCACATCCACTCCATGCACACACACTGACCAATTAACCTACAAACCCACACGTCATTGGAATGTGGGAGGAAAACCACATGCTCACAGGGAGAAACCATCAGAACCAAACCCATGTTTCTGGCAATGTGAAACAGCAGCTCTACCAGCTGTGCCACTGTTGCCCTAAGAAACCGTGTACAAATCAGGCAGCCAGGTCTCAGATATTGTTGTACAGAGATCCTGACAGGCTTCAACATCAGGAAAAATTGGGGATGGAGGTTTATTGAAAATGACCGGCACTTTTTAAACACCTCTGTCTCAGTGTAATGCTAAGACAAGACGGGGCCTCACTTGGGTGTCCAATAACAAGGACTGTTATTATCTGTCATTGATATGGCACCATCTCTCATTCAACCCAGGACTTGCTTTCATTGGAAGAGGTGAATGACAGTTTAAACAGGAGGATTTACCCAGAAAGAGGATTAGGGAAAGGGCACAAATTAGACAGCAGGAATAGATGAGCAGACTGTTAACAGTGGAGTGACTAATGATCAGCAAAAGATCCTCAGGTCTTTCCAACAAAATGAATTAAACGATAGTGCAAGCCATCGCAGATGCTACAAAGCCTGTAGACTGTGAAAAGGAAACCGTGCCACATAGGCACGTTATGGCATGTGGCATAATGTGCATTGGCATGAATGCAGAGAAACATGGGAGAATAAGATTATATGCAGAATGAACAGAAAATAAACATTTTAAGTTACTTAAGAGACTAGTAAAGGTTGTAGTACAAAGGGATCCGGGTGTGCCATTCCACAATGTATAGAACATTAAGTGAAGTTTTTATACTGATTCTACTTTCATCACTGTTCTCAAAATGTACCAGTAAAACTCAAGAAAAATTGCAGATATAACATGAATTATCATTATATTTACTACTGCAGTGAAATCTGTTATGAACAAGGTATCACATTTTATGCATAAAATTAAAAATATTCAAATCAAGGTTGATTGCTTGCAGCAAAAGTAATTGTCCCCAAAACACTCAGAACACATGGAATATCCTACCCTCTTCTCAGATGATTTTGAATGCTCTCATATGCAGCATTAAACATCTCCAGGTCTTCGCTTTCTCCAAACAATATGTAGGATTTCAGAAGATACTCATAGAAAGAGTCCATTCCTGCTCCCAATCCACTCTGTTTCTCAACCCATTGTCCAGTCTGAATATTTACCACATTCCCTGTGTAAAAGATGACAGCAAACTGAATGTTCAGGTGTTCAAGTATACATATCTAAATAGATACAAAAATATATAACAACTACAAAGGATGGTGCATTTGAGATCTTAAAAGATTACTGGCCATGCTACATAACCTGTGTATAGCTGACACCAACTTGGTTATGAAATAGACTTAGCCAAAAGAAAACTACAGAAATAGCCAAAGTCAATTCAATCAAATGATGTGACTGTATATCGTAAGGATATGATGTATTGTCTTCCATTCCTCTTTCTGTTATAAGTACTCACTCACTTTCAAGGTCTCTGAGAACTGAGCGCAATTATCCTTATACAATGCTGGTCTCATCCTTCCCAAGATACGCTTGTTTATTATTCTCATTTTTAATGTATTGTTTAGCAAACAATCCTTCGTGAAATATATTATGTGGAAGAGGAGGTGCTATTCTTCCAGTTTGCTTGTGGCTTAACTGTGGCAATGGTGGAGGGCAAGGAGAGAAAGATTGGCATGGGAAGGACAATTAAAATGGTGAGCAACCTGGAACTCCAACAGGTCTTGGCAGAGAAAGCTCGTGTTCAATGAAACGGTTGCCAAGTCTGTGCTTGGTCTCGCCAATGTAAATAGTATTTTACGATGATTCTCTGCCTCTCTCTCAGACTCTGCACATTCTCAAAAACAGCTCCGAGTTCTGTCAAGCATTGGAACATTAAGGGGACACAGAGAGCATTTCAGTCAATCTATTTTGTTTGGATATGGATTACCAACAGGTAATCAAGCAGACCTTAGCTAAGGTAGACGGTGACCTACTGCAGAGGATCCTACATGAACAAGAGTGAAAAAGACTGAGAAAGGACTGGATGGCAGCAGGGCAATACAACAGAAATAAACATGGCAAAAATCTTGGAAGCGCGCAATTAGATTTATAGCCAGTTTTGGGTGGCATCAGCACTAGCAACGGGTGGGAAAGAGGCCAGCTCCTGAAAAGGGTTTAAACAAAAAGAGCTCTCCAGCCTGAAACTTGCATTTTTGTGGAATAATTTACAATTGAGGAAGGTTTAAAAAAAATAATGTTAAACACGTCACAGATGTAGATACGTTAAAAATATTGATAATTGATACCGTAACAACATAAAATGGTTATCACTTATAATTATTAGCATCCAATTTCCTGCCAAAGTCAACAATTCAACTGACCCATTAAAAAAGGCGATCCTTAAAAACTGCTTCCGTCACTTCTGGTATTCAAACAATGAAAAGATGCCACAGGCGACAGTCCTTTAATCCCCTCTACAAACAGCAATTTGATTTTAAAACAGTTCCAGATTTAGAAAGAGTGACAAAAATGTTGTATTAGACTAGCATTTATTTTGAATTACATAATAATGAAGATATTGTAGTTTTGCAGGTAATGCATTACATACCGAGGAGTCCCGTCTCATCACTTCTCAGCTTCCAGAGAGCTCTCACGGCTTGGCGAGCTACCCACTCAAATGTAGAATCCCCAATGAGGTGGCTGAGGATTCCAAACTCCACAAGCAGAGAACCAGCTCCAGCAGTGCAGGTTTCATTAAGACAAGTAGAAGGCACTCCCTTCTTTAGATTCACCTAAATAGTTTTTTTAAAAAGAAAAAAAAACTCTTTACCAAGATGAAACATAAATTAAATCAACAAAACGTTAAAAAATAAATAAAAAATCTGCATGTGGGTAAAATCAGAAATGAAAACAGAAGACTAAAAATGTCAGTTAGTCATTATCCATGGTGGATAATGTTTTACTTTTTCAGTCTGTTTTTTCTCACTCTCGCTCTCTCCAAGCTTTGACCTACTCTTTTTTTATATCTGAAGGTAGAGCCTTCACTTCACTGTCACAATCAGCAGCTACACGTCATTGCAGTCCGCGCTGTTCTAAACATTACAGATATTTTTGTTCCCTTTAAATGCAGGATCTTCTCATTTTGTGAAATTGTAACTTTAAGCATCTTTCTAGTCAATCTAAAAAGCAGCGATAATGATGTCCAAAAGCCACAAGTCTGTTCTTTGAAGGGGCGTTCTAGTAATTTACAAGCTCTCTATAACATGCTTGTCTTCCTTTCTGTTCTCTCACCCAAATATTTTCACCACCCAACAACAAACAAAAATCAAGCTTGTCAAGTTAAGGTTTTGTCAATACTCTGTAAATATATTATTTGCCAATCTGACATCTTGGTGGCCTCTAAAATTGAAAAAGATTGCTCATATCCCAAGTGCAACTAATACAGCAGCTCAACATATTTGTACTCAATAAATCCATAATCCAGAAGGCCCTTTAGTTTTACAGCTTTTAGCAGTTCTAACAAACACACCGTTTATAAATGAAGCATGTCACATACCCTTGGATGAGGAATGCCAGTTTTGGTGTTTTCAAACGCTGGCAACAATCTCACAGCCAAATCACGAGCTAGGTGAAGCAACTCATCATCGTAACCCTCTGGAGCCATGTTTCCAAATGGCTGAGCAGGATCCATTATGATCATGTGAGCAGAAAGCAGGCTTCCTAAAATCCTAGTTTAACAAACATATTGTTAAAATAAAACCAAAAATAAGAGTTATGAGGAAAAGGGAAGATAGGTCAATGTTACCTTGTGCTTGTAATTAAGATTAAAATTTAAACAAAATATTATGAATATCTATCATTACAGAGAAGGGTGTTTGATGAGGGAAATTCCCTTCCAACAATTTCTATTTCATTCCTTTAACCTCTTAGCACAGGTTATTTACTGCTAACCAGGCTCCAAAACGTAAATCCAGTGGTAACTCTTCATGTAATAGACAACATATCAAGTTTCTAAGGTCAAGGAATGTGACTTGAACGAAAAATCGACGGGCAGGAAAATAAATTTAAAAGGTTATGGGCATATTATTCTTCATCATAAGGAAGCTGGAATACAAAGGAATATGTTTTGCTAATTCTATTGCATTTAAATTTGGACACATCTTTTAAAAGATATGTTGAACTTGGGAGAAGATTCATCAGAAATTACATTATGGCAAATTCTAAAAATAGGGAATACCAATTTGGTTTTGCATTCAAGAATAAGCTGTGATTCAGCAGTAGCCTAACAGATCTTTTAAAATAACTCAATTTAATTCACTTGCATACAATAGCAAATCTACTCCCTTTGTTGGGGAAACTAGAATTAGAGGGCATAAAATGAAACTTTATAATGAAATCATAAAAAAGGTTTTTAAAGTTACATTAAACTGGAACTTGCTCTCTGAACAGATGTTTGGTCAATTGAAATTTGAAGATTTAAAATGTAGGGATTAAAAGATTTGTGGCTCACCTGATTGTTGCTTCAAAGACTTGCACTGTTGAATCTTTATTAAAGGAGACTGTGGTAATTACAAGCTTCACTGCTCTTTTGAACTCTGAAGCATTGCCCAAAACCTGCAAAGTGAAAATAAAAGTTTGATATTAAAAAAATGCATTCATAACTAAAGAAGTCTTAAATAGAAATGTTATCTAATGAGTATTGCCCTTTAAAACCAGGAACAACTTTTTCTTTTACCAAGAATTTTCATGACAATTCAAAAGATACAGCCATAAATTTCAGTAGTAGTTACTAAGAACTGCAGATGCTGGTTTACCAAAGAGACACACAAAATGCTGGAGTAACTCAGTGGGTCAAGCTGCATCCCTAGAGAACATGGATATACAGTATTTTGGGGAGGACATTTAGGTCTGAAGAAGGGTTCCCACCCAAAATGTCACCTATCCATGTTCTCCAGGGATGCTGCCAGACCTGCTAATTATGCCAGCAATGTGTGTCTATCGTAGCCACAAATTTCCACTGTACAACTCGTTTCCTCGGATTTAAATCCAATTTAGCATTGTGCTTGGCATTTCTAGGAGAAAGTATAAAACTAATCAAATTCTGAATTTACAAACTATAATAAATACAACTTTAACCTCTAAGCCCACAGGTGAAGATATGAAAGCAAACACATTAAATGAAGAATACACAAATGCTAGTTTTGGAGTCAGTGGACTTCATAAATGTTAACACATCCTGGGATGGAAAGATATAGGTTTGCTTTTGTTTTCAATCCCCACCGGGAGATGGCCGTCCTGAACACGCTGTCAAAGAAAAACTAGACAAAAAAAGGAAAAAAGGAAAACATCTTCCAATTATCAGATTATGGATTATCACTGCAGACATCCAGTTTCAAATTTTCATATTATAAATTTCATAGAATTTATATGGTTCAACTGCACACTGGTAGGTGAGATCAAAACAGAAACAGTTAAAGTTACAGGACTGCATAAACAGTAAAGGGAGACCTTAAGTGCAGAGATTAAGGTTATTCTCTATCAATTTATCAATGAATAAAAAAGATACCTTTAAGTCATATACAGACGTTGTTAATGAACATTACATTAACCACTACTGCAATTTTCACCATTGCTGCACCAAAATGAAGTTTCAAATTAACCTATGCCCTTAACCCGTCTATTTTGCTTTCTGTCGCAGACTTCTCAGAAGCAGATGGCAAATTCACTTTGTGAAATTCATAAATAAAAAAAACTATGAAAAATCAAATTGCCATATTTTCTGGCAGGCGGCTTTAATGCCAGATGAAATGTGGAGGAATTTAACCTAGGCAGCACTGTCTCATCAATGTCATACGTAATCCAAAAACAATTTAACTACGGGGGAGTCCCTACAAAGGATTAATATTTTCAATAGCTCAAAATCACCAAAGCCACAAACTTTGCATGTTCAGCTGTGATATGAAAACAAACTATGTTAATGATAACCACCACAGTTAGGAAGAGTTATGATGTAATAAGTACAAATTTTATACACTTAAAAAGCAAACCTCGGGTGTGTGATCAACATCTAAACATAAACATTTAAAAAGCAAGACATGTTTTGCCGCGTTAGTTATATGATAACCATTTTACCTGTGGAGGATTTCTGGTCAGTTATGTTGAGACACAACATATTGCTCTTTCACAAGTTTCTCTTTCACATTAAATTTTTAAATAGCAGAGCCAGATTTCAAAACTGTCATCTTCAGTTATAAAAGATGCAATTTTCTATCTTAGTTCCATTGCAGTTATTTGGCTGACACAGCCTTATCTGTCAGGTGACTGCTTCACATTTGAGAAACGGATCAGGAAGTAAATATAAAGTGTTTAGAAATTAGTTGCCATCAGCTCTTTACTTACCAAAATGTATGGCTTGACCACCCCCGACAAACTCCACCACCAGTGACACACAAACTTCTGAATCATTGAATCAGATGGCCGCTGATTCACTTCTAAGTTAAAACCTCTTCACCTAAATCTAGGGTCCACTCTAGATTACCACCATCGGATGGTATTGATTTATTAGCATGTGTACTGAGATACAGTGAAACGCTTTGTTTTGTTAGTTATTCGGGCAATCACACCTACATAAGTATAGGTGATGTAAAAGAGGAAATTAACAGTGCAGAATATTAATGTCACCGCTACAGAGGAAGTGCTAATAGAAAAAAGGGGCAAGAATCATAACAAGGTAGATCCAAAAAAACAGGAATTAGCATTGAGGTCCATTCAAGAGTCTGATAAAAGCAGGAAGGAAGTTGATCTTAAATCTGGTGGACGAGAGCAAAAAAGTCCCCCCTTGTTCTTTCAGGTGGAGAAAAAAAGATCACATGGCTCTCTTTGGAAGGCCAACTGAGTTATCCTGCAGGTGCACAGCAAACTACTACAAATGACATTAGACCATTATTAATAAGTAACGGTAATCCTTGGGCAACTTCGCTTAGGAAAGCAAAGTTTCCCAGGGATTAACTTTACATTAATAAATGGGTTGAATGTCATTTGTAGTAGTTTGCTGTGCATAAGCTGTCTATGTTCAACGGTAATTGTACTTCAACTGGATAGTTAATTGCTCAGGTTGTGGAAAACGCTATGCAGTTGAAACAACAATGCCTATTTGCATATTCCAAATTCAATCCCTGTTGCAGCTCAAACCATCTGCTGAAACTGTTTAGGCCTTTTCGAACTAGCATTTCTCCATAACACTGCACATACTCTAGCATAGGATTGCTGAAATAAAATGTGATTAAATTTTATTTGGTTCCTGATAATGGTTCTAGGTAAATTGACCCCACTGAAAAACTACATCCAATAAATAAAGTGATTTATTCTACACATATTGCAGATTATAATCACAACAAATCTTTATACTAGTAAATCTCCCTTGACACTAATCACCAGTAATTTGCCGAGGCCTCAGGTAGACACTTACCCTCAACCGCTGCTGCTCACTAACCGGCTGCTTCTAATGCTCAGGTTGGAGCCCTGCCACTCCAGTAAGCTGGATTACCAGGCATCACAATATAACTATCGTGGTCAGTTATTCCCCCCCTTTGGCTCTCCAATCTGATGGTCACTGCACCAATTTGAAAGCAATCCTACAATCCAAGAAAGACACAAAAAGGAAAAAAAAATCCAATACATTGGTGTCACATCATTGAAGAAGCATGGCAGGTACGGTTAGCCCTGGCAATTTTTTTCTTTACACACAAATGTAGATAATGAGTTTCACCTATGCTGTTTCTATTGAAAAATTTGACGGTAGTTCCATGAAAATTTACATTTCAACTTCACCATGAGGAAGAAATCATAACCAAAGCTATCAAAATTTAAGTTAAAAAAGATAAAAATTAAAGGCTCTTTATTCTTATGTATCCCCGATAAGATAAATGATGAAAACACATATTTTTAAAACAATTAATGATCAGTTGCATGAGTTTAGTATGATGAAAAAAATTGTTGATCCCAAAAAGAACCAATCACATCACAATGGGTGTGGGACCCAGTACAAACTCAAACACTTCAGTTGTCAGTCGTTGAGAATGCCACAAGCTTCTTTTATGGGTGTGCGAATTAAATCATTGAACAAGTATCAGGGTGTTACTTAAGCACAATGCAGCTTCAACAAACAGAGATACAGAATAAAGAACCCGTGGTGATAGAAAAGTCTGATTATGCTAAAATGAGTATGTACTCTATGTAATTATTTTAATAGGTCACAATTGTTCATCTGCACGATTCCAAAGCAGTTTAAAGTCAATCACCCACTGCCACACTGAAATGGGCAGTTTCCAATTGCCAATGTGGCAGACGTCATGGATTAACTTCTCTTTCCCACCTTTGATCATTTCTTTAACTATTGTACACCTGGTGGTGTTGCTATCAGAAAAACAAGAGCATCAAACGTGATGAAAGATCATTACCAAAACATTACCTCTGCTTCTCTCTTCACAGATACTATCTGATATGTATGCTTCCAACGTGTTCAGTTATTTGTTCACATTTCAAAAAGCACTGTATGTTTGCAATTAATGCATCAACAGATGATCAAAGATTGAATACAAACAATATTGAAATTGTCCATGGTTTCAGGAACATTGTATAACTGACTGTAAACAGGTTAAATATTACAAAAAAAAGGTGAGCTGGGTTATTGACTGGAGAAAAATTCCATCTAGGCAAATATGTTTTTATTAAGGATTTCTGTGTGAGATTTGAAAATAAAACACACAGAAAAACTGCTTTTAATAGTCGCCATGTCAATTTCCAGGTGCATCTTCCCACATACTGTCTGAGCATTTTGTTCCTTCAATCTTGGAGATAAAGCACAGTTCAAAGTTGCTCAGTTGTTCATACCAGTCATTACAACCGCACTGATTCAAGACTATGATGTCAATTATCAGATCTGCACTGTCGAGCAGCTAGTCAGAAATATAAACCACTTGCCTTGCAGCTGAAACTGGGTGGATAGGATGACAAAAATCAGTTACAGCAGTCAGATAGAGTCTATCATAAAATAGAGCTATATATATACTTCAGTTTTGTCATTTTCCAACGGATAAATATCCACGCGTGATTAGGCTTACATATGATTAATTTACTAAAGTTCCTCCTAATCCTGTAATATTTTGCAATAACCCTAATTATTCAACATCTACAGGTTTAACAGGAACATGAATGAGTCATGGCAAAAATACTGCCATTATAACTAAAGAAAATATTTAGACCTCTTAGAATAATCAATAGCTCCTGCAAAATGCACCAGAATTCCAATCATTCCCTTCCTTGGCATCAAAGATTCAGTACCATTGCAGAACAAAATACGAAATTATAGTTTGGAAATATTACGAGACTACAAGTATTTAAGCTACTGAAAACATCTTTTACATATGTGGAACTTCATCACAGAGAGACAAAGCAGGATTCTGCAATTCTTTTAAAAATTCAAACAATAAACCCCTTTTAAGTCAATCGACTTCATAGAACTGGCAAAGCCAACTGTCATGCAAAAAACAAGATGCTGATCCATATACAAGGCAAAAACAGAAAACGCTCAAGTACTCAACTGGTCAGGCAGCATGTGTGGAGAGGGCAACAACAAATATTTCAGGCTGATCACATTTCACCAGATGAAACATTGTTTTCCTCTCTACAAATGCTGCCTGAACTTCTCAGTGTTTCTACTATTTTGTTTTTTTAATAGATTTCTAGCCTGGTTTTTTTTTAATGTTTTTTCCAATTTAACTCATGATGATACCGTATGAAAAGGGATTTCCGTACAAAAACATTTCCAATATTGTGTATAAAATATATCTGAAAAACAGAAAAACATGCACAATGGTGAACACATCATAAAAAAAATCCCCACAGAGCAAAATAATTATTAAATCAAACATCTTTCACTCACCGCAAGTGTATCAAGTGCATCGATCAGTGTTAAAGAATAGTTCCCAAGGACATCATTAATGTTTATGTTTGAACTAGAAGGAAAACAAAATCAATTACAGGTTCCAAAACCAAATTAACTCAAATTGTGAACAGAAGAGAATTACATATTATCAAATCTTAAGGGAGATACCAAAATAATAATCAAACCTCCCTGCTTGAATTTTTGTGATGAAGATCTTGCAGTCTCCATTCTATTCCATTAGATATCAGAACAATTTATAAATTAGAAAGGTATTAAATAATTGCATCAATTCAATTTTTTTCACCTAGCTACACAAATGCAATGGCAGATACTTCAGGGATTGGAGAGGGAGGGGGAGTTGGGAACATTGGAAAGGGAGCGGAACAAAAGCTCAAATGCTTCCTTCTTTTCTGCAGTATCACTGCTGAAGAATTGCCAGAGCTTTTCACTGTAACTGACACAATTGCTTTACAGAAATATATGGCAGCCTGAAATTGGGTTTTCAAGTTGTGATACATGGTCACAATAATTATTTTTGCTCTGTGGTAACATTCCAGTTGAGGCCTTTACAGAATTCAATCAGTAACGCAAGAAACAAAATAGAAAATATTGAAAAACATAAAATCATGCAAGAGTTCAAGCAAATTATCAATTCAGGTGTGAATCATTCTTCAAAAGGGAGTTCTGATAAAGGGTCCACACATGAGAAGTTAACTCACGTAATCATTCCACAAATGCTGACTAACTCCTGTTACACTTCACAATGGCGGCTGCATTTGTAAATCATTCTCATTATTTTCTTGTCCATGAAGCATTACTGCCATCCAATAACTTATGAAGTGATGATTGTAATTCCCCCCCACAAAAAAAATGAGTATCTGCTCAAGGAAAGAAATAGCATTCTATAGTTCATGAACGTACTTTAATCAGTTAAACATTCTACATTCACCCCATGCACACTAAATATTAATTTGGCTATCAATATCAAGTCAAGTCAAGTTTATTTGTCACATACATGTACAAGATGTGCAGTGAAATGAAAGCGACAACGCCTGCGGATTGTGCTAAACTACAAAACAGAATACATTTTTTTTTTAACACAAAAATTAATTAATACAGTAAATTAAATTAGTCCCTGGTGATATGACAGTTAACAGTCCTGATGGCCTGTGGGAAGAAACTCCGTCTCTTCCTCTCTGTTTTCACAGTGTTTGCCTGATCGTAGCAGCTGGAACAGTCCGTTGCTGGGGTGGTAGGGGTCCCCCCCCTCCTGATGTATAGGTCCTGCAGGGGGGCGAGTGTAGTTCCCATAGTGTGTTCAGCCGAACGCACTACTCTCCGCAGAGCCTTCCTGTCCTGGGCAGAGCTGTTCCCAAACCAGATTGTGATGTTCCCAGACAAGATGCTTTCTACAGCCCCAGAGTAGAAGTACTGAAGGATCCTCAGAGAGACTCTAAATTTCCTCAACTGTCTGAGGTGGTAGAGGCGCTGCCTTGCCTTACTCACCAGTACGGCAATGTGTGTTGTCCATGTCAGATCCTCTGTGATGTGGACTCCCGGGTAATTAAAGCTGCTCACCCTATCCACAGTAATATATATTTATTGCTGCTATAATTATATCAATCAGCAAAACTTTCTTAAGGAGGTGTATTTATAGCTTTGTGTAAGAAAATAACTGCAGATGCTGGTACAAATCGAAGGTATTTATTCACAAAATGCTGGAATAACTCAGCAGGTCAGGCAGCATCTCAGGAGAGAAGGAATGGATGACGTTTCAGGTCGAGACCCTTCTTCAGACTTTTATAGCTCAGGATAACGTAAAATTTTAACAGTAAATAAATATTTTCCTGGTGCTCCGACCCAGAATTTTATGCAGATTACCGAGCACAGAATTGGACCATAACATAATGCAGCGTTTATGCCCAACAAGAGCATGCTCCTATATCATTTCACCTAATTCAGTGTTCTCTCATTTATCCTGTGACATTCCATAACAATCCCTTATAATTATGATTTTTGTTGGAACATATGGCATCTTTTCGTTAACTTAAACCTTAAAACGTACCTATTAGAACTTTGTGGGGAGAGGGAGAAATAGGAAAGGATGCCATTCAGTTAAACTACAGCCTTCACATCGCCGATTATGAACAGATTCTGATTTTAGGCATCCAAAAGTCACTTTTGTCCATAAATCAGAAAATCACAAGCACCATGGTGACCATACAGCCACAGTCTTGTAATGAATGGTGTTGAAAAGGGTCAATTAACATAAACATTTGTCTTCCCCGCCTAGTTACCAAGTAGGATTTCCCACAGTCAGCAGCTGGTAGTGATGGGTTTCAGGGGTCAGTGGATGAAATGTTATTTTTAAGAATATTGTTGCACAAGTTTCAAGTGCTTTTGAACGAGCAAAGACACTATCATAATTAGGGTACATCAGTGAAACTGGTAGACTGGTTCTCAGGAGATAATGGTGTCTGATTACAGCAGGAAGGTAACATGTGAACCCATTATTTTTCAAGATTGGTATTGAATTGAATCATATTTATGAAAGTTCATTCCTATGTGCAGGTGGCCATTATTTGGACTTTCATAATTTGCGGACGGCCTCCAGAGTACTAGAATATATTTATTACACAGTGTGTGCATTATTTCAGACAATACACTGTAAAATAAAACTTGATAACATTTGATGATTTGTATTTCCACTTGCTCAACTTTAAAATAGCTCAACACAGCAAAAATCTGCACTGAAAGAAATTTTGTCATTCACAATGTGAATAAAATTCAGATTTTTACGAAAACAAGTGAATTATTTTCCATTTTTGCATGTATATATTAAAAATTGTTGCACTGTGTACTGCACAAAATCTCTGCTGTAAATATTTGTTCTCACAATGCTCCTAGCACAGTCAATTTACATTTAGCTTTGGGACTTCATTTAAATATGTGAACAAATTTGCATTTTCATCTTTCAAATGGTGTGGTAATGTAATCACTGAAGTGGTCATGCAAACTAAACTGAACATTGAATTTTACTAACCACAAAAGAAACATTATCAGTAACAACTAAATAGCAAAGATAGATATAAACTGCTGGAGTAACTCAGCAGGTCAGGCAGATCCCAGTTCTCTGGAGAACATTAATAGTTGATATTTCTACGTACACTAGTTCTACTAAACACACGAGGGATAATATGCAGGTCAATTAACCTACAAACCTGCACGTCTTTGGAATATGAGAGGAAACCAGAGTACCCGGAGAAAACCCCTAACTCCATACAGGCAGCATCAAACCCGGCTCTCTAGCACTGTAAGACAGCAACTCTAACGCTGGGCCACACTGACATCCTTGGGGCCCTGATAAGTTAACCCGTTAAAGCTTCACAAAATGTGATGTTGGAACTCCACAGGCCTCCAATTGCTGCCTGCACTGAAGATTTACATCTTGTGTTACATGAACTAACACACCAAGATCCCACCAACAGTTTCTCGTTATTTAAAAGAGATCAGCATTGCCCAAGGAAAGGGCACTTCCGGCCTATTCAAGTATTGTAATCATTGAGAAAGCACTCATTAGTCTCATCGCGACCATCAATATACAACCCTTGCCATTTACCCATCCTTATCCCTACCACGTCTCCTGATCATTCTCAGTCAATTGCAATTATCCACCTCCCAATTTTTCAGCCACCTTACTCTATTCTCACCCTCCTATGCCGTTGCCCCTCACCACTTCAGATTTTCTCAATCTCATCAGTCCTCCTCAGACTCTCAATTCCTTATCCTTTCTAGACAATCAACCTTCTATCTTTCTCCAGCCACAGGCCTACTCCATACTCTCCAGATGCTATTCACCTCAATCGTCATCCTCAACTCCCCCTAGATTATTAACCAACTCATCCCCAGAATTCAGTCCACCTCACTCATATCTTTCTCACCCCACAACTTTCCACCTCCTACAGAAGCCCTTACCAAACCAATCCCTTTTCCACAATGACGTAAATCATCCACCAACATAACCCACCTACCCAATACATCTTCTTCATCCTCTCCAGGCAATCACATCACCCTTGTCCAACCACCGCCCCTCTCTCCCACCCCACTCCACCTAACCACCTCTCTTCCAACTTTCTTCTTGTCTCTCACTCCACTCGAACATCCACTCTCCCTCTCACTCCATGCACTCTTCACTCAACCCAACCACTCACTCTCTACCCACCAGCTTTCCCTCCCTCTCCACTCCATCCAATCACCCACCCTAGTAACCATTCTTCTTTCATTCCACTCTAACTAATCTCCCTCCCTCTCTCCACTCTGCTCTATCCAATCACCCAACTTCCTTCCCTCCCTCCAACCACCCTCTTTTTCTCTACCCTCATTTCCCCACCCTCCCCTCTCCACTCACGGGTTATCCCGGTCAGGTCCCCGGCCCCGACACTCGATTGGATTGAGTTCGTCCTGAGGGAAAGCGTGCTCCATGTAGTTCTCGTAGCCAAAGTAGAACATGCGAAGGGCGGCCTCCTTCATGCGTCGGCGCTGCAGCTCAGGGAAGGCGCTGTACTTGCGGCTGTACTCCCCGAAACTGTCCAAGAAATTGTAGCCGGAGCCAGCAGCGGGCCTGGGGACGGGGGGCGGGCGCCTCTTACACACCATCGGGTCCCCAATGGTCAGAGGGTGGCCTCCGGCGGCCTGGCCCCACACCCAAGTCTGGTCGAACCATGACGTCTGCTTGGCGGCCTGGGCCTGAGCCTGGGCCTCGACCTGCCGGACCACACTGAAGCCAAAGCGAAAGGGCACGAAGCTCTGGTAGAAGCCCATGCTGGGCCCGAAGCCGAAGAGGAGCCATAGCGTGAGGTGGAGGCCCAGCCTCAAGAGCAGGAGGCCCAGCACTATCGAGCGCCATTGCATTGTCGGATCAGCGGGGGAGACAACGGCATCGCTCGGAGGGCCGGAGGCGGACGCCCATTCCCAGCTCCAGCTCCGCGTCGCCTCCCGCCCCGGGCCCCTCCCCCTCCCCACGTCCCGCCCCCCTGCTCCACGCTGATTGTGCCAAACCCCCGACGCGCCGCCCGCCGATTGGCTCGTCACCCCGTCAATCTAGCCCCCCCCTCTCCCGACAACTCCCCACCAATGGGAGATAAGCACGTCTCTGTCGTCATGCGGAGCTGCCGCTCGCCACACCCTTCGGCCCATCCGTACCTTTCTCATCCGTTCATTCCCTCCACAAATGCTGCCTGGCCCGCTGAGTTACTTGGGCCTTTTGTGCCTATCTTCACTGTGCACCTACTTATTTGTTCTCCGACACGGGTCACTGTACGTGGCAACTTCCCAATGCTTACGAGTGTTTGAAGAAGTGGAAAAGTCCAACAACAAGCAAAAGTCCAAATGTCCAACAACAAGCAAAACAAAGATTGGAATGCAGTTAAGGTTACATAACATGACCTTTCAAATGAATTTATTAAAGTCCTTACCCTAGTTTCCACCTCACATCCTACAGTCCAAATACGTGGTGATGTAAAACTTAAGTCATAGAGCATGCAAACAGGCCCTTCAGCCCAGCCTGCCCAAAACAACCAACATGTTCTATCTATACAAGTGTTGACACAAAAAAAACTGGAATAACTCCACAGTACAGGCAGCATCTCTGGAGAGAAGGAATTGGTGACGTTTCAAGTTGAGACCCTTCTTCTCGATCTGAAACATCACCCATTCCTTCTCTCCAGATGCTGTCCGTCCCGCTGGGTTACTTCAACTTTTTGTGTCTATCTTCAGTTTAAACCAGCATCTGCAGTTCCTTCTTACTATCTATACGACTCCCACCTGCCCATGTTTGGCCCAAATCCCTCTAAACCCGTCCTATCCATGTACCTGTCTAAATGTTTCTTAATCATTCCGATAGTGCCTGCCTCAACTATCTCATCTGGCAGCTTGTTCCATACACCCACCATCTGTTATTTGGAAAAGATTACACAAAAAGTGGTGGGTACATGGAACGAATTTTCAGATTTTTTTTACAAAAACATCTGATCAGTGATAAAAAAAATAGGATTTAAGCACAGACTTGATATTAAAAATTCTAATTTTCAAGGATCTTGCCAGCCTCATCGTCAGGCATATTATCTACATAGTTTCAGGCAAAGTAGACTAGCACAGAATGCCAACATGGTCAACAAGTACACGGTGTGCCATGGGGCTGCTTCCGTTCTGTACAGCTATGACGCCTTACTAACCCATAATCGATTATACACATGGGCAATGCCACATCTTTCACGTTCTCAAACTCAAAGTCCATGGATCGCTAACTTACTTCCATATTCAAACTATGGATTCAAACTATTCATAGTGAACTTGTTCAGTGAATCTATATTTAGTTTTGGCAGTATATTGTAGCCATCTTTCACATGCACAAATGTGTTAGCTTAACATTTAATCTTCAGCACGTGAGCCAATTGGTATCACACACAAGAAAAGTTAAATGAATATAGTCCAAATGCAGCTGCAATCACATTCTCAGTTAGCCTGTTGGGCACTCAGCAGTAACTTAGGTGTGAAATGCAGGCTGACGCTAAGGTACCACTTTAGATATAGATAATACTTTGAACAGAAGCTTGAACACTTTGGGAAGATTTTAATGATTGCATTTCAAAGAAATGTTTTTGTCTCGTCTTGAGACCTCAATTGACATGACTTTAATTTCCTGTATATTTTTAAAGAAAAGCTGATCATGTGACTATTCATTCTAGATGATTAAACTCATGGAATATAGAAAAGCATTTACAATTAGTGCCCGCAAAAAAAAAAATCATCTTTCCGTGTCTTCTCCATTGTTCAAAATATCATTAAGCAGATGCACCAGTTTCATGGGATGTTTGGGTCTGATGTGCAACACTATGCACCCATTTAAAACATGCCTCCTTACAGAACTGGGATTCAAAGATCATGAATAGATTTTAATCTTTTCCAATGACCAGGTGGACTACTGGTTTGTAATGAATCTCAAGGTGTCTTATTCAAGATCCAAGTTTCATATTTCAGGTTTCAACTTCAACATATAATTATTTAAATCTCTCAATGAAACACTAACCAACAATAACTTCACCCACTTTGAGATTAAAATACTTTGTTCAGACAACCCTGTTTGAAAGCAGAAAATCACTTTATTTTTTATACAGTTCAAATAGTTAAAGTGAATATGACACTCACTTGACCCAAATCCTTGTGATACCTTTGTTTCTGATTGCTTAATAAACCAGTTATTTGTTAATGGAATCAGTCGTGCCCCCCAAAATACAATGCACATGATCGCAAACACACAGCTAAATTAAACAGTAAATTCAAACAATTCAGGTGGCAATTGATCTCATCAGCATTCTCCAAGGTGTCAAAATATCAAGGATTTCACCGGAATCATGTCTGTAAATTTCACCCAGATATCAAGGGCAAAACGAAATAGTGCAAAATCTTTTAAGAATTTAAAATGCTTGTTATGCCCAAACAACGTATACTAAGTTTTGTTACCTTTTACAATCGCTCTAAATAACATCGAGGCCTGCAAGTTGATATGATACATTCATCTATCTTGAGTGTTGTGTTCGTCATATTATGTCCATAATTTCCATTGTACAGGCATGTGATCATGTTAATCCAGTGTTAATGACCTTCAGCTAGAGTGACCTACAGATAATGAAGGCACAAGAGACTGTCGATGCTGGAATCTGGAGCAAAAAATGGAGAGCTGCTGGAGGAGTTCAGGTCATGCAGCATCCGTGGAGGGAAATGAACAATGTTTCGGGTTGAGATCCTTCAACTGGACTGCCACGTGAAAGGTTTGGACCCAAAATGTCAACTGTATATATCCCTCCACAGATGCTGCCTGGCTTGTCGACTTCCCCCAGCAAGCTTTCCTTATTTTTGACCTACAGATTATCCAATCTTTTAGTTCCATTTTTAAAACTCATGCTACAATCATTTGAAATCAGTTCAAATTTAGGCAACTGATCTGCCTTTCCTAAATAAGACCTGTGAGGCCCCAGATGGTAGCTGAAGAACCAAACTGATTTCAGTTTAATTCTTAAACTAATAACATCAGCCAAGTGAAGAATAACACTGCTCAATTCCATCAGTTTGTGAGAGATCTGCACTCAGACTGTGTCAAATTAAAGTAATGAACTTGATCTAACAATCTCCGTAAAACTACGGCAATTTTCAGTGCAGTTTCCAGATTGTATTTCTAGCAGAAACTCCAGGCTCAGTCTTCAATTTCCACCCGTGTTAGAGTTAGTAGGTATCACAAAATGCTGGAGTAACTCAGCAGGTCAGGCAGCATCTAGGAGAGAGTGAATGGGTGACGTTTCGGGTCGAGACGTGACCCACCTGCTGAGTTACTCCAGCATTTTGTGATACCTTCGATTTGTACCAGCATCTGCAGTTATTTTCCTACAGTGTTAGAGTTAGTGATCATTACTGGACATTTTATGTGGTCCAGATTATTCACAAGTATCTATGAGCAGGAAGGGCAAATTCAAGTCTCAAAAATAAATTAATGTTGCCCAACTCTATTCAGGGAACAGTTATACAGCGGGCACCTTTGAAACAGAAGTGTTCACTTTAATTTTTTTGCCTTGAACAGATTTTCTTTGCATATAGCTGAAATACCTGCAATACCTGCACAACAACAAATATAACATGACAATATGCTCTCGATAACTCCATTTATTTCAACAGAAGTGAGAGGAGAGCACAATTATTCACAAGTCAACTAAATAGAAAAGTAAACTAATTCCACATAATATTTACAATCTTATAATTGGAAATTTTGCATGCATGTTTGCAGGAAGTTCACATGTTGCCCAATAGTGCCAAGACTTTAAATGTTGAAGCAGTGTATTCAACCAGCACACCCACGTATAAATTTCAGTTAAAGCTTAAGTAAATGCAAGTGATAGCCCCAAATTACAACATACATATGCCACTTAAATGCAAAAAGTTAATGTCTTAAATACAGAGACAGTAAACATTTTAAAAATCCTAGTGATATCTACAGCACCAACACAAAGGGATGCAATACAACATGCTCCATATCCCTATTTGTAAGGACATTAATGGTGAGATCAATAAAAGCTATAAAAAAAATTTACTTGTGATACTGCTGACTCCAAACACGAGGCTGAGAAATAAGCATGATTATTTTCATTGGCTCTTCCTTGTGCTTTTATATCACTGACTTCAACATTTGTTTCAATCATGATTTGTATCTAACTGCATTTGTAAAGCGAGTTTGTCTCACAATGAGAACATACTTTTCAGCGGTATGCGTCACAGGGGATTGGAAATATTTTCATATATTCAGAATAGTGTATTTCTGCTCTTTATCCCATGAAGAATGAATAGTGAATGAAGAAAGGACAGTGGCTGCTCACACACAGGTTTTCACCATTAAATTTCAGCTTCTTCTGGATTTTGAATGCTGAATTAGCCATTGCAGAGTGATATCTAAGAGAAAACAAAAATGCAAATTATTAACTTGAATAATTGTATTTTTTGGTAATAATTAGCTCTGTCATACAATATCAAGATCAATTGAATCTTTTAGTATTTTGATAAGTCAAAGCAACTAGATCTACTCACTAGAAAGGAACATGCATAAAACACATCTCGGATTACAAGCAAAGTAAATGAAATTGAGCCAAACTTAAGTATTGACACATTTATGTTGAACATTACTTACAGAAAATGTATGATTTCAATAGCCTCACAGGTACAGCAAATGCCACAATTAGTTTATATTTTAAACCATCTGCAGCACTTGAGCATCAAGTCTGGGTTGGCCATGCTACATTTATAACAGTTTATGTGGTAATAGTTTGAGGTTAATATTCAAATTGATATTAAATATAACATCCTCCAGTTCATTATGTCAGTTGGCCAACAAAATTGACATCAACTGGCTTCCGCTATTTTTCGAAGCCAGCAGAAACCAATTCACAAAGGGCATAAAACCAAAATTCTTTTATATCATTCACAGTTCCACTCTTAGTCTTACTTTAGTTTAGTGATAAGAGTCAGGGGGAAAAAAAACTTTAACCAAGTGCCCAGTTAGTAAATTAATAAACAGCATCTCTGGAGAAAATTGATAGGTGACGTTTCAGAGTCTGAAGAAGGGTGCCAACCCAAAATGTCACCTAACCATTTTCTTCAGAGATGCTGCCTGACCCGCTGAGTTACTCCAGCATTTTATGTCTACCTTTGAGATCTGTCTTTGTGGTTGTGGTGGTTTATGAAGGTACATCAAAGCAAGCATAGAAAGCATTGAACTCAATAGGGAGTGATGAGTCTGTCACTTGAGTTACTTGGTTTTAGTTTGTAAGAATTGGTGGCATGCAAGCCCTGCCACAGCTGCCTTTATATGTTGGGCATTAATACAAAAGAAAACCGTTTTTTAAAGAGATTAAAACTTCTGCAGATTTTTACTGACACCCAAGTAAAATTTAAGAATGTAATTGAACTGCTTTTAGCCCAAGACTTCTTGGCAGAATTAGCCTTACATTTTCACTGCTGACCCAACTCAATTTGGTATTTTAGTTGGATCTCTACCCCGATCCCACACATATAAATAAGATCCCATGAGTTTGGATTATGCAGAAGTAGTCACGCATGACCCACTCTTTGCAAATCCATGCCAACTCTTGGGTTCATTCAGTAAGCTTGGGATTTAAACCAAAGTTCCAATTAACATTATTCTTTACTTTATTTTGGCCCATATTTCCAAATAGCCTCAAACCTCTTACCTATGTTATCCTTCTCTTTGCATGAAATTGAATAGCAGCAGATTTCTCGGTCCTGAATAGCAGCCAGATTCCTACAATGACATAATCAATTTAATTCTCAAAACACACTGATACAAGTTATGCAATTAAGCATTGATACAAGTCATGCAATTTGTAATGAAGTTTGGGACTGACCATGAAAATACTTCAGTTACATGCTGCCAGACTAACGATTCACTTTACCAATGCTTCCCAAGAACCAAAACATATGATAAAGAAATGAATAATCTACCAACACATTTAAATCTAATTTGAAAAATAGATCACTAACATCCAGCTTCTCCATCAGATTGGTCATAAAAAATTACTAATGTTAATATCCGATTAGCATTCAATAAAAGTGACATACTGCATTATTGCCCATTGGGCTGCAATCAAATGCCTTTTGTATTAAGCAAAATCAAGGTACAAATAATACCTTGGTCTTAGATTCTTAGGAATAGCACTAAAATGGCTTCTGTAATATGACAAAATGATCACATGAGTTTGACAGTAGTGGCTGGGCAAATAATAATTATACTGTCAGCAGACACAGCTAATCTGAACTATGTGTATAACATTTCTAAAACATCATAAGATGAATGTTATTTTATCAACGTGGCTTGGTGCATACTAGCAGTTTCCATACAATAACCAGGACTGCTGGCTCAACAGCAAAAGACATGGCTCAAACACTGTGCTGACTGACAAATTTAGTGTTTCATGTTAGATGGCAAGAGCTCAACACCCAATTAGCTTCCTGGAAGATGCATTTGAGAAAGAACTCACTAAAGCAGTGTATGAGTTTTTACTGAAGCAAAGTAAAATGTGATGCAATGTAGACGGAGGAATTGAGACTACTCAAAAATGTGTGTTACTGCAACTATTAAGCCTTGATACAAAGCAGGAAATGCTAAATCCAAGAGATCTGGTACTCCGAGATTAGACTACTTCAGAATAAAGTGAACATAAATTAACCTGCCATATTTAAAACCTCTGAATTTTTCCTGAACCTTCAAAAGAATGAAATTCGACATGTAATAATATGAAAATAAGAAAGATTTCCAAGCCCCCTTGAGAAATGAGCAACCGCAATTATAAAGTTGCTCCCCTACTTTCTTTAAAGGCACTTCACTGGTTTCTGCTAATGATTGATGATCGTAATAACATTTCTGGCATAACCTCAGATAATTGAGGTTTCCTTGGATCCTTGAAAGTATTTTAATCAGATACTGAATAAATAATTGTGGAAATTAAGCTTTCATTCCCCAACATTATTATTCTTACCACAATTTTGGAATTCTGTAAAGAACCAAAAAAAGGATGCCACCATTCAAAACAACGACTTACATTTTTTCAATGAGCTGTTTTTCATCCAAAGCATTTTGTAGATCTCTCTTATTGCCAAGAACTAGGACCTGAAAAGGTAAAATGAACAACATATATTATTTAAAAGATATGTTTGTCACTAACCTCTCAAAATTTACCTTTTACTGCAAGGTAAAAATAACTTGCATTTCTTTCCACTACAGTCATATTGGTAATATCGTACTGGTTACAGGGGGTTATCATTCTTGTACTCGTTATTCTCTGTTTTTAATCAAGTTGAATAGATCATTCAAAATCACAGTTATAGAGTGATACAGTGTGGAAACAGGCCCTTCGTTCCAACTCGCCCACACCGGCCAACAATGTCCCAGCTACATTAGTCCCACTTGCCTGTGCTTGGTCCATATGCCTCCAAACCTGTCATTTCCATGTACCTGTCTAATTTTTCTTAAACGATGGGATAGTCCCAGCCTCAAATACCTCCTCTGGCAGCTTGTTCCATACGCCCACCACCCTTTGTGTGAAAAAGTTACCCCTCGGATTCCTATTAAATCTTTTTTTTTTTTTTTTTTTTTTTTTTTTTTTTAAATAAAATTTTATTGGGGATAGGTACATAACCTGTTTACATCTTTACAGTCATACATTTTTGAATTGATAATATTGTCAATTATTATTATATACCTTTTACCCCTTTTTTTTAATTTATTTTATATAAACTAAATAAAGCTAACGAAGTAGATGAAGTGAAGAAAGAAAAGAGAGAGAAGAAAACTAAAAACAAAAACCAATTTAAAAGAAAAAATAACTAAAAACAAAAAAAAAAATAAAAATAAGGAAAAAATTAGTTAAAGAAGAATGGAAAAATTTATTAAAATAACAAAAACTTCATTCGAGATATATTCGTACATTCCAAAGTATAGCATTTCATTCATTCTTTAGTCCGAGTGCTAGTCAGGTTCCTGTGCTGAACTATTCTGACCCTTTAAGTAATCAATAAAAGGAGACCATGTTTCAATGAATAATTCCTGTTTGTCCAACAGGGAAAATCTGATTCTTTCCACGTTTAAGGTCTCCGTCATTTCTATAATCCACATTTTAATTGTGGGGGCCGTAGGGCCTTTCCAAAATTTTAGAATTAATTTTTTTCCTGTTATTAAACTATAATCAATAAAGTTTTTTTGTGTTGTTCTGAATGTTTTATTTAATTCTAATTCTAATATTCCGAGTATAATTAATTTTGGATCTGGGTCCAATTGTGTGCTGGTTATTTTAGATATTATACTAAAAATATTTACCCAAAATTTTTTAATTTTTATACAGTTTGCAAACATATGAGATAATGTAGCTTCTAAATGTTGACATTTATCACATTTAGGTGAAATATGTTGGAAAATTTTATGTAGTTTTGTTTTTGAATAATGTAACCTATGTAATACTTTAAATTGTATTAGAGAATGTCTGGCGTTTAGTGAACACTGATCTATATGTTGCAAACTTTCTTCCCAAGTATCTTTCGTTATTACTTGATTTAATTCTTTTTCCCATTTTTGTCTATATAAATCCGTAGAAGGCATGTCACTGTCTAATAAAATATTATATATATAAGATATTAATTTTTCTGTATTAGGATGTTTGTTCCAACATTCGTCAAGAATTTCTGAATTTCTAATTTGAAAATTTTGGGAGTTCGACTTTACGTAATCTCTAAGTTGAAGATATCTGAAATAATCATTTCCACGAAGACCATAAATCTGTTGCAACTCCTGAAATGTCAGAAAGGTGCCTTCCTTATAAAGTTGTCCCATATTTTTAATTCCATAATTCTTCCACTGTGTAAAAGATTTAAGATTCCTATTAAATCTTGAACCTACTGTATGCCCTCTGGTCCTCGAATCCCCGACTAGGGTTGCCGGGCCCACAGGATCGTCAGTTGGGGGAGGGTTGCCCCAGGAGAGATTTGGACCTAACAGGTCTATCTCAGTCCAGTACACAAACAAAATTACTTAGGTTGCCTACAAGAACAACTTACTGAAGGGCAACTCCAAACATTGCATTATGAATTCATCAACAGCACCTGTACTGTTGGTTTTTTCCCCAGTAACAGTAATTGCACCTCTCAAACATGAACATTAGATGCCACACTAGCATTAGGTTACATCAGACACCACTTGATACAGTACAAAAGACACAAAATATCAAATGTTTGAAAATTATGTTTTGTTACTTTGACCTAGTTGGCATTTTTGAAACCACAGAAAATGATGCACCTTGTATCTATATCTTGAACTGCTGTCAATGCCTTCTACACAATGGTGTTTGCACTGAAACAGTTTAGCAATGTGCATTAGAGAGTGGAAAGGAACCAATATAACTCATTACATGCATGTAGCAGTACAGAAGGTGCCAGTTTAACATATAATAACATATATAACAACTACAGCATGGAAACAGGCCTGTCCGGCCCTACCAGTCCACGCCGACCATTCTCCCTGACCTAGTCTCATCTACCTGCACTCAGACCATAACCCTCCAATCCCCTCCTATCCATATACCTATCCAATTTACTCTTAAATAATAAAATCGAGCCAGCCTCCACCACTTCCACCGGAAGCCCATTCCATACAGCCACAACCCTCTGAGTAAAGAAGTTCCCCCTCATGTTACCCCTAAACCTTTGTCCCTCAATTCTGAAGCTATGTCCCCTTGTTGGAATCTTCCCCACTCTCAAAGGGAAAAGCCTACCCACGTCAACTCTGTCCGTCCCTCTCAAAATTTAAAAAACCTCTATCAAGTCCCCCCTCAACCTTCTACGCTCCAAAGAATAAAGACCCAACCTGTTCAACCTCTCTCTGTAGCCTAAGTGCTGAAACCCAGGCAACATTCTAGTAAATCTCCTCTGTACCCTCTCCATTTTGTCGACATCCTTCCTATAATTTGGCGACCAGAACTGCACACCATACTCCAGATTTGGCCTCACCAATGCCCTGTACAATTTCAACATTACATCCCAACTTCTATACTCGATGCTCTGATTTATAAAGGCAAGCATACCAAACGCCTTCTTCACCACCCTATCCACATGAGATTCCACCTTCAGGGAACAATGCACAGTTATTCCCAGATCCCTCTGTTCCACTGCATTCCTCAATTCCCTACCATTTACCCTGTACGTCCTATTTTGATTTGTCCTACCAAAATGCAGCACCTCACACTTATCAGCATTAAACTCCATCTGCCATCTTTCAGCCCACCCTTCCAAAAGGCCCAAGTCTCTCTGTAGACTTTGAAAATCTACCTCACTATCAACTACTCCACCTATCTTAGTATCATCTGCATATTTACTAATCCAATTTGCCACACCATCATCCAGATCATTAATGTAAATGACAAACAACAGTGGACCCAACACAGATCCTTGGGGCACTCCACTAGACACTGGCCTCCAACCTGACATACAATTGTCAACCGTTACCCTCTGGTATCTCCCATTCAGCCATTGTTGAATCCATCTTGCAACCTCACTATTAATACCCAACGATTTAACCTTCTTAATCAACCTTCCATGTGGAACCTTGTCAAATGCCTTACTGAAGTCCATATAGACAACATCCACAGCCTTGCCCTTATCAATTTCCCTGGTAACCTCTTCAAAAAATTCAAGAAGATTAGTCAAACATGACCTTCCAGGCACAAATCCATGTTGACTGTTTCTAATCAGGCCTTGATTATCCAAATAATTATATATATTGTCCCTAAGTATCTTTTCCATTAATTTTCCCACCACAGACGTCAAACTAATAGGTCTATAATTGCTAGGTTTACTTTTAGAACCTTTTTTAAACAAAGGCACAACATGCGCAATGCGCCAATCTTCCGGCACCATCCCTGTTTCTAATGACGTTTGAAATATTTCCGTCATAGCCCCTGCTATTTCTGCACTAACTTCCCTCAATGTCCTAGGGAATATCCTATCAGGACCTGGAGACTTATCCACTTTTATATTCTTCAAAAGTGTCCGTACCTCCTCTTCTTTAATCCTCCTAATTTCCATCACTACTCTACTTGTTTCGCTTACCTCACATAATTCAATATCCTTCTCCTCGGTAAATACCGAAGAAAAGAAATTGTTTAATATCTCCCCCATTTCTTCCGGCTCAGCACATAGCTGTCCACTCTGACTCTCTAATGGACCAATTTTATCCCTCACTATCCTTTTGCTATTGACATATCTGTAGAACCCCTTGGGGTTTACTTTTACATTACTTGCCAAAGCAGCCTCATATCTTTTTTTCGCTTTTCTAATTTCCTTTTTAAGATTCCTTTTACATTCTTTATATTCCTCAAGAACCTCATTTACTCCCTGCCGCTTATATTTATTGCATATCTCCCTCTTTTTCCGAACCAAGTGTCCAATTTCCCTGGAAAACCATGGCTCTTTCAAATTATTATTCTTTCCTTTCCACCGAACAGGGACATAAAGACTCTGTACTCTCAAAATTTCACCTTTAAATATCCTCCATTTCTCTATTATATCCTTTTCATAAAACAACAATTTCCATTTCACTCCTTTTAAATCCTTTCTCATCTCCTCAAAATTAGCCTTTCTCCAATCCAAAATCTCAACCCTTGGTCCAGATTTGACCTTCTCCATAATGATATTGAAACTAATGGCATTATGATCACTAGACCCAAAGTGCTCCCCAACACATACCTCCGTCACCTGACCCATCTCATTTCCTAACAGGAGGTCCAACACTGCCCCTTCTCTGGTAGGCACCTCTACGTATTGCTGCAAAAAACTATCCTGCACACATTTTACAAACTCCAAACCATCCAGCCCTTTAACAGAATGTGATTCCCAGTCTATATACGGAAAATTGAAATCACCCACAATCACCACTCTGTGCTTACTACTAATATCTGCTATCTCCTTACATATTTGCTCTTCCAATTCTCGTTCCCTATTTGGCGGTCTATAATACACCCCTATAAGTGCTGCTAAACCTTTCTCATTTCTGAGTTCCACCCAAACAGCCTCCTTAATCGAGCCTTCTAGTCTGTCCTGCCAAAGCACTGCTGTGATATCCTCCCTGACAAGCAATGCAACACCCCCACCTCTTGCCCCTCCGATTCTATCACATCTGAAACACATACTGAAGAGCAAAAATCCATACATCTGGAAAATGCTCAAACTTTACAGGCCAGCACAGTTTAACCTTTTGACAGCCCCTTTGAATGGCATTGGCATGACACCTCTTGGCATAAATATCCATGAGCCCGTCTTCATCGACAGGTGGTGGTGGAGAGTCAAGAACTTCAAGTTCCTGGGCTTGGATATCTCTGAAGTCTGTCCTGAACCCATCACATTAATGCAATCACAAAGTAAACTTATCAACACCTCCACTACCTTACAAGATCAAGGACTTTTGGTGTATCGATGACCATTGAGCTTCGACATATGCAAGGTAGAAAGGGCACAGAATGATTGAATCAGGGTCTGTTTCGGCAACTCAAACACAGGAAAAGCAATTACAGAGAATGGTAGACACTGCCCAATGATATTGGCATCCGCATCATCAAAGGGTTCTATAGGAGATGCTACTTCAAAAAGCCACCCAATATTGCAGGCCCATAGCACCCTGTCCACACTATCATTTGGCTCCAACCAGGTTCAAGAATAGCTTCTTCCCATCAACCATCACGCTCTTGAACACTACACCACAGTAACCTCAGAAACTATGAACCTCTATGGACTGTCTTTGGTTGCACTTCAGACCGTTTCTTTTTGCACATTAGGGCTATTAATTTATTGAACTATTTTTTGATTGTTTTATTTGCATGTATTATATTTACAGGCCAGTTAAGCTGCAGCAAATAAGAATTTTGTTGTTGGTACGTATGACAATTAAACATACTTCACTCTTGAAACAACTTCCCTTCCTGACCATGAAAATAAAGTTAAAAATTAGGAAGCTTTGCTCACATAAGCCAAGTACACAATTTAAAACGAATTAATCCATTACTGAAGGACACACTGCTGGCTGTCATCCGCTAACAGGGATTTTAGTTGGTTATTAGTTTTGTGGTTGAAATTAAAACTAACAAACCTGCAGAGGATATAGATAAATCTCATTTACAAGGCAGTGAACATAGTTCCAGATATCTTCAGAAATAACTGAAGGCAAGAGGATTTAATTTTGCAAAACGTGACCAGAATCCAACACATAAATGTATAGGTAATTTTCCTATTGCCTTTGTTAATCAACACTAGCATATTGAAGTGCAGAATCTCATGGACAAGTACAACAAAGCTATGCAAAATTACTTCATTTGAAGGAATTGTTTTGTGATGTAGGACACCTTTTAGAGCAGTAAGTTCAGCTATTTTTTTACAAATAAATCAGCCTCAACCAAGTCTCAACTCAGCCAATGAAGTATTGTGACATGCTCAAACACAAGTAAAGGTATGCGTCAGCTTAACTGGAGTTCTTTTAAAATAGGGGTTCTTTTGCAAGGAGTAACTACTCTGATGTCAATCCTCTAATAAAATACAGTGACATTATTCAATAAAGAGATGTGCTGCCACATGTACTGTTGTGACAGGTTGCTTTAGTACCTTATTATCATACACCATATGAGTAACTAAATAAACTACCCTTTTTAAATATTTGGATTAGGTCACACAGATTGAGCCTGATGCTCGCCTAGTGGTTTATGCTTTAAATTTGCCTGTAGCTGAGAGATGTTTTCATTAATCCCAAAGTTAAGCAAAGGTGCCCTTTAAGTGCATCTTTCCTGTAGCAGAAGATTACATGCAGTTGAAGATCAGAAAAGCCCCCCTGGGCACATTTTCTAAACTGAGCCACACCCTGCGACAGAATAATGTCAACTCCGCACTCAAAAACAGCAATAATATATGACCATTTACCATTGGTTAAGAAGGGTCTCAACCCAAAACATCACCCATTCCTTCTCTCCAGAGATGCTGCCTGTCCCGCTGAGTTACTCCAATGTTTGGGTCTATTTACCATTGGTTGTTGAGCATGCTACATTAAAACCCCCAATCAATTTTTAAACTTTTTCAAGCTACAAAATGTTTCTGCAATTGGCTATACATTGAACTCTTGTGATTTCCTGTATTTTAACCGACTATTTGGCAATACATCCAGCCCTTAATTGTAGCCTTTGGAATTTGTTACTTGCACATTTAGAAATACAATGTGGAAAGCGTTCCTCTGGCCCACACCAACCATTAATTACCTGTATACTCATTCTAGGTTATAACATTTTCGCATCCTACACACCAGAGGCAATTTACAGAAGCCAATTAACCTACAAACCGGCACGTCTTTGGAATATAGACGGAAACCAGAGCACCAGAGAAAACTCACAAGCTCTTAGAATAAAGGGGAGGCCATTTAAAACTGAGGTGAGAAAAAACTTTTTCACCCAGCGAGTTGTGAATTTGTGGAATTCTCTGCCACAGAGGGCAGTGGAGGCCAAATCACTGGATGGATTTAACAGAGAGTTAGATAGAGCTCTAGGGGCTAGTGGAATCAAGGGATATGGGGAGAAGGCAGGCACGGATTATTGATTGGGGACGATCAGCCATGATCACAATGAATGGCGGTGCTGGCTCAAAGGGCCGAATGGCCTCCTCCTGCACCTATTTTCTATGTTTCTATGTCTGTTTCTATGTCTGTTTCTATGTTTCATAAGGAGAATGTACAAACTTCAACAGACAAGGTCAGGATTGAACCCGGGTCTCCAGAGCTGTGAGGCATTAGCTGTACTGCTGCGCCACTATGCCACCTTTAACTGCTGTTTCAATGGAACACAATGTAATGGCCAGAGCCTAAACTGTGACAACTAACGAAACTAACATGCAAAAACACTCATGTCAAATAGAAGTCTGTACTCACAAAGGGAGCAAGCTATTTTAGTCTGAAGAAGGGTGTTGACCCAAAACGTCACCCATTCCTTTTCTCCAGAGACGCTGCCTGTCCTGCTGAGTTACTCCAACATTTTGTGTCTACAAGCTATTTTATAAGATCCATGAACTACATTGGGGCATTTCAATAGCACAACTGTAATATACCAGCACAGAAAATGTCTAAATGCTAAATATTCAAACTGGAAACTGCAATAATTTACTTTACAAAGAACCTGAGACATAGCATAGACATAGCATCCTCTGCTGTTCCATTAGGCATACTACACTCATTTCAAACTAAACAAGCCTAGACACAAAATGCTGGAGTAACTCAGCAGGACAGGCAGCATCTCTGGAGAAAAGGAATGGGTGATGTTTTGGGTCGAGACCCTTCTTCAGTCTCGACCCAAAACATCACCCATTCCTTCTCTCCAGAGATGCTGCCTGTCCTGCCGAGTCACTCCAGCATTTTGTGTCTATCTTCGATTTAAAACAGCATCTGCAGTTCTTGCCTAAACAAGCTTAGATATGAATTCATTCATCTGAACAATTGACCGACAACCAGGGGTCTTTTTGCCAGCACATTTGCATATCTAGTTGTAAAACAACAAGATTAGAGTGGTTTGCACGATTATTGACCCAGCCACCCTCTGAATGCAATTTTACCAGCCCCTCAATCACCATGCAGCCAGAATTTAAGCATTACCCCACCATTGCCTAGATTTTTTTCCCCTCACACAGCCCAACTGTTGAATAGGAAGAAGCCATGTGCTGTGGGTTGAACTGGAGGGGAAAATAACTGAATTTGGTAAACAGTGTATCCATATAAATTGCTTGTTCACCATGCCAATCAATATGACAGCTATTGGGCTTTGCAGGGCAGGCCTAGATCCCCAAAATGGTAGAACTCCCCCAATTGATATTGGGTCCAGTTGCACTGTATTCAGGGGGTGGTCTTTCCGGTGAGCAAGTAGTTGGCAAGGCCAGTTGTGACCTTGCCAACACCCAACTGGAAATAAAAATAAGTGCTAGGACATGATCCCAGAATTGTTAGTTTCTGCTCCCCTGGTAGATAACTGACATGGAAACTCAGTGGCATTTCACAGGCATGTCCTTTCCAAAGGGAGGGTGGGGCTGGTGGAGAGAGGAGAAGAGTGGAAAACATGTCAAGTAACGCCCAGTCTCAAAACCCAGTACAGCAGAGAAATGCCAATGTCAATCATGTGAATAAAGAGAATTATGTCCTCAACTGATGCAAACACAGCCACACACCAGCTGATGCAGTTAGTCACAGTTGCTGGATGACTGATAGATGTAAAGTCAGATGATCCAGCACTGTATTGCAGCCACATTACTCCTGTCCAGCCCACAAAGTTTTATATAGCACTGCAGATTCACGAGCAGATATAAAGATGCAGAGTCATGACACTCTACTGACATCTCGTACATGTGATACCAATAATCCAATACCAATATAATCTCCATTTTCTACTTCAATTGTGTATCAATCAGTCACATCATATAGGCATTTTGTTACCTTAACTGAAGCTTATAGTTATCTCCTATTACCAAAGTACCAGCCTTGTCATCAATGCCATGGATGCTTTTGGGGGTGTTTTAGATTATACCCATTATTTCTTATCTCATTGCAGCTTAATGACCATGTCCCAATTCGAGACTTCTTACCAAGGCAAGCAAATTTCCCAATTTCAGACGGTTGCTTTGTTTCTTATCACACGCTGAACTAGTTCAGCCCATGATTACTCAATGCCAGAGGTTCATTCCTTCCTCCTTGCTTACATTGTTATGACATTCTCAGAGAAGTTGCAAATCATTAACCATTCTTGTACTCAACCACCAATTGTTCGTTCAGAAAACAATGTCTATTATTCAGCTGTTTTGAACCCTTTATAAGTCCTCCCCCTTCTGTCGTGTGAGAGACTGACTCCCCTTCCCCCTCCCCAATTTTTGCACATGCCGAATCCTGGACTTTCAACGCGTCACTTTAATTTCATGTTTCATGCATCTTGTTGTGTTCTATGACTGTTGGCAGACCAATTTCCCCCCCGGGATAAATAAAGTTCTATCGTATCATATTTACTACCAAATCCATAAGAAAAATGTAACAAACTCCCACGTTTGTGACTCAATGAAAAAAGTTCTTCAAATTTAAGAACCAAGGAGTCTCATTTAATTTCTAACTTGAAGAGTTGAATGAAAATCTGTCTAGTTTATTGTAGGCACCTTTAACAAGTCAAATATATTTGCCAGATTTAAAATTACATATGCTCTTGCCACAATACATGTTTATATTAATAAAACTGCATTAAGTAAATCTTATGAAACTAAAATATGTAAACAAAGACTGCTAATCAGTTTAATGAAGTCATATGTTCAAGTACTCACAGGGATTCCTTGCAGCTGTGGTTTATCTAACAGATTGTGAAGTTCATTTCTAGAAGCCTCTATTTTATCACGGTCTGCAGCATCCACCATGTAACTTTAAAAGGAAAGACAGCACACACTGAGTATTTATTCTACACAAGTATTAGGCCACATTTTGATTAAATCATATACAATTTAACGGCATAACTCATTTATTTGCAGCCTGCAATTTTGCAACCTGACAAAGATCAATAGGCACAAAGCATTCAAATTATGGAGCTGCAGTGGAAGTCATCTGGTTATTTTTAAACTGTGTAGTTTTAATGCCAGGCTCGATGGCAACTTACCATGGTTTTGTCGAATAAATTAGTTATCAGACTCCTGTGGATAGCTAGAAATCTAAATGGAAATAATCTCTCCCATTTTTTAATTTAAATATTATTGGTATTAGTATATATAGAAATATATATAAAATATATTTATATTACTAAAACTCTCATTGTATATATGTTTGTTTGTTTCTGAAATACAGCCAAAACGGTACACGATAGCGCAACAATTTTAGGCCCACCTTACTCACCATTGGCCTGCGGTGTGCAAGCAGCAAATTTCGTTCAAATTGTTTTATATTTTAAAAGTTATTGACATTTTAAACTTTATTAAATCCCTTTTCCACTTGCCGTGCCCGTCAGCCGTGCCTGCGCAGTAATACCTCTGTGTTCAACGTCACAATGGGAACCCAACGGGTCCGCGCCTGCGCGGGGCCCGTTGATCTAATACTTACGTGATCATCTTGCGTCACAACGGTAAATTAGCCGCCGGATCCACGGGTGCGCAGTTGGGGGATGGTTGCCATTTTGACATCGACATTTTGAGATTGCCATTTGATTGGCTCTACCACCACCCCCCAGTGCTCCAGCACTGATCCTTGTGCCAATCCAATTATAATCCCTTTACCAGAATAATCTGACAATGATAATAATGACATCAGTTTGCCTAGTGTCTTTCTTCTTATAGCTGATTGTTTCAAGTTTCTTCCTCCTTTGCTCTCGGTTTTCTAATTAAAAGGGATGTTTCTGGTGCCTACTGCCATAGAGAAATACAAAATATTTGTGCAAAATCTCTGCCTTTTCCACATATTCCAGACAATTCTCCAGACGCATCCTCCTAGGAACCAAAGTTTACTTTGGCAACTCAATTATTTTTATGAATTTAGAGGAGCCATTTCAAATTTATTGACAGTTTTCTCAATCTATATAGATTAAGAGGGCTGAGGGGTAATTTTATGGAGGTGAATAAAATCACGAGGATAATAGATAAGGTACATGGACAGAATCTTTTACTGTGGAAAGGGGAATCCAGAACTGTAGGTTTAAGATCAGAGGGACAAGATAATAGGAACTGGAAGGGCAACTTTTTCACAATTTGTGTGGTGGGTATATAGAACAAGCTGCCAGAGGAGGTAGCCTAGGGAAGTACTTTTACAGTATTTAACAGACATTTGGACAGGTACATGATAGGAAAAGTTTAGAGTGATGTCGACCAAATGGAACAAGCTTAGATAGGGCAACTTGATCGACATGGACGAGTTGAGCTGAAGGGCCTGTTTCCCTGATATATGACTCTATGGCTATGTGGTCTTTTTGGTTAGAACATCCTTTGCTGTTTTCTCAAGTTTACACAATCTTCAAGCATACCACCAGCCTATTTTTTCATTCAATTTGACAGCACCTTCAACTTCCTCAGTTCATCACAGATAAATATCTCTTATAACATTTGTTGCAATGGAATACTTTTGTTGGAAGCTATGTAATAGATCCATAACTCTTATAAACTGTCCTCATACTTTTAATTCCTTTCATCTAGGTTTATAAGTTTCAGATCCATATATTGATCACCCTTCTCCAGAGGATCCTTCATTACACGATCACTAATTAACACCATCTCACTTCCACATTACCAACTCTAAAAAGGTATGTTCCTCAGTTAATTCCACAATGTAATAGACAATAGACAATAGGTGCAGGAGTAGGCCATTCAGCCCTTCGAGCCAGCACCGCCATTCAATGCGATCATGGCTGATCACTCTCAATCAGTACCCCGTTCCTGTCTTCTCCCCATACCCCCTCACTCCGCTATCCTTAAGAGCTCTATCCAGCTCTCTCTTGAAAGCATCCAACGAACTGGCCTCCACTGCCTTCTGAGGCAGAGAATTCCACACCTTCACCACTCTGACTGAAAAAGTTCTTCCTCATCTCCGTTCTAAATGGCCTACCCCTCTTCTTCACCCACTCACCCTCTTCTTTCCCCTCCCCCCCCCCTGCTGGGAGGGCGAGCTGCGTTGTCGACGCCATTCCGCGCGTGCGCAGTTGGGGCCCGTCCATCTATTACAGATGCTCCCCGACAGTGGGTGAGTGAGGGGGGGGAAGGAGGAGGGGGAGGGGGCTGTTGAGCCCACGAGCTGCTGCTAACTGTAATATATGCGCTCACACCCCCGCCAGGAGTACCGGCGCCCGTCCCGGCGTGCCCTGTACTTGACCTTCCTCCTGTGGTGCAGCGCGGCAGCAGTGGGTCCAACAAGATGGCCGTCGCCGCTGTTCGCCGACGATCGCCGCCGTGCTGCAGGAGAGGCTTTGGGTCCACGGCTCGCCCTGACTGCAGCGCTGGTGGCATGAGCCGAGGTGAAAGGGTCCCTCTCCCCTTCCCTATTCCCCCCCTCGCCCACCCACGGCCCCGGGGGACACTCCCCACCCGGCAATGGGCTTCGCCAGTTGGTTGCCAGGCCTGCAGGATCGTAAGTTGGGGAGGGTTGCCCCAGGAGAGGGCCGCAGGAGAGATTTGGACCCAACGGGTCCACCTCAGTCTAGTAATTTATAACAGTGGACTGATGAAAACTAAACAAACATGTCACACTACTAACTTATAGTGAATCATGATGTAAACGGTTTCCTTGGAAACTTTAAGAGTGTGTTACAGAAAAGTTTGATTGCCTGGTGAAAAGCATTCATGCAAGTACTGAAAGGGGTAATTACATTTATCTATAGCCATTTCAAAGACCACTAGTAATCCAGGACTGACAGGATCGTGGTTTAATTTACTTGTGGTGCAGAAAAAGTGGCAAGGTTTTAATTAAACCTTATGTTCAATTACTTGCACCATTTTCTTGACAGGAACTAAATGATTTCTCCATCACTATGCACCTGGACCCAGAGACTATATAGCAAAGATGCAAGATACTTACACAACTGCATTTACTCCTCTGCAATAACGTTCCCACATACTCCGAAACCTGGGCTGTCCACCAATGTCCCAGATCTTCAAAATATAAAATAAATGAAAATTAAAGACTGCAATATGAATATTGCTATGAACATTTAAAATTTAATACATACATGTGGACATGCCCAGTTGTCTTACATGGGGCTTACTGAACCCTGACAGGAGAAAAGTATACCAACTCAGCAGAGTCTGAAGTAGCCTGCCCCAAAGATTCATCTCAAGATATGCATGGTCATTTAAAATCTAAGTCTCATCCTTCACAGGAATGCTTTTGCAGTGACAAAGAGGCTCCATCTTTCTTATTTCCTGTCCTACGACACTGAAGAACTTAGAGGTCGTACATTGGTGATTGACTACTACATTGATCACGTTCTCTACTAGTATCTTCCGGTTTGGCTTGTCTCCCTCATTTTATCCCAACCTCCCTTCCAAATCTTACTCTAGGCACATAAAGACAAGATTACACATAAAATGCACTCAGAGAGGATCATCCACCATAGCGACCACAGTGCAATCTTCAACAATGTTTACTCATTAACCTGCCAGACTGTTGAATGTTTTGTAAAAACTAGCATCTTCTACCCCTAGAAGGATGTGATGGTTGGCACAGTTATACAAATACCTCCATTCTTCCCCAAAAAGAAAAAAATCCTAAACTGGAAAGATATTGGTGCCGACTGTCATCACTACACCAATATCATGCAAGTTTCCCACAACAACATGAAATTTCCTTTGCCACAAAATTCAGGGTATATTCCAGTTACCAGAAGTGGGATTAGTGAGGGGCTCATATTTTAAGAATCAGTTGCCGAGTAGCACCCAATGAAGTGAAAGCTTCTTATCTTAAATAGGGAAATGAACAACATATTTAGGAAGTGTATACCATTTCCAAGCTAAACAATACAATCATAGGTAAATTTAATTACGTTTTTGGAAACACCCCCTGGGAAACTTCAACCTGCATAAATTCAGACTGGAAAACCCTACTCAAACCTATGAGGAACCGATTAAATGGACTGTGGTTACCTTGGCTTCCAAACAGTACAAGTAAAATATGAGTAATCAATTACATTCACATTTTCAAAGTTACAGCTAAACCAGCATCTGCAGTTCCTTCCCACACATTAAAGCTAGAAATGATAGGGAGAGAAAAACTTGAGATATACAGGTATCTGTTACCCGATTCACAGAATCACTACCATGTCCTACAAATCAAATATGTCAGTTTTCCTCTTAAAGGTTATTTCTGCTTCCATCGGTATTTTTATGACTATTGAAAGCATAGCCCATTCACTTCATTCTCTTGCCCAATTGACAGTTTCTTAATTCCATTCCCCTCTTTGATTGAATACATTTTATAACCATCAATTTCTATCAACCGACAATATAATCAAATATTTCACAAAGATTCAGCAATGTCTGTATAGAAATTCCTTGATTTAACAAGTTAGAGCGATATTTTTGTTAAACAGATAGAAGTACTCTGTTAACTCTATATTCAGATCAAAAATGCACATTTGGTTTCCCAGATTCTTATAGTATGTCTTAAATATTCAACCAAACTAATTGAGACAAGCACAAGGATCCAACCATCCAGCATAATTCTCATGATTGCACCACATTCCAAAGGAAGAAAGTTGCATTATTTCCAAATATATTTCAATAGGCATAACTACTTATAATCCCAAGAGAGATGGAGTATCAATAAAAGTTTTAATCCTTTTTTAAATTAAATGTGTGGTGTACCAGAGTAAAACGAAAGTAACATACCTTATGTTATATCTTTAGATTATATACTTTAGGTGTATAAAATCATGAGAGGAATAGATTGGGTAGATGCACGGAGTCCCTTGCCCAGAGTAGGTGAATCGAGGACCAGAGGACATAGGTTTAAGGGGGAAGATTTAATAGGAATCTGAGGGGTAACATTTTCACACAAAAGGTGGTGGGTGTATGAAACAAGCTGCCATAGGAGGCATGGGCAACAACTGCAGATGATGGTTTAAATCGAAGGTAGACACAAAATGCTAGAGTAACTTAGCGGGACAGGCAGCATCTCTGGAGAAAAGAAATGGGTTACGTTTCAGGTCGAGATCCTTCTTCAGGCAGATCAGTCTCCAGAGATGCTGCCTGTCCTGCTGAGTTACTCCAGCATTTTGTGTCTGCCATAGGAGGTAGTTGAGGCAGGGATTATCGCAACGTTTAAGAAACAGTTAGACAGGTACATGGATAGGACAGTTTTGGAGGGATATGGTCCAAACACAGATGGGACGAGTGTATCTGGGTGGGCAAGTTGGGCCGAAGGGCCTGTTTCCACGCGGTATCACTCTATGACTAACATATATTTAATAAATATCATCAAAAACAACTGAAACAAATTAAACTGATTTAACTTCATCACCCTGCAAAAGGCAGCCTTAATCATCTAAATTTGAACAATGATAATTTACTTTACGTTTAAAAACATTTCTAAAAGCAAACAGCAGCACTGGACACATCCTGCAAATGATTGTTTCAACTGAAACATATTGAACACAGGATGACTATACATTGGTTCTGCCATTTTCATCACATACCTTTATTGTTACGTTGCCTTTGGTGACCTTTCTCATATTGAATCCAACAGTTGGAATCATATCTTCACTGAACTGACCACTCTAGAAATAAAAATAAATGATTAAAATTGGTTATTTTGAAGAGACATCCTTTCAAACCCCTCTGAAAATAGCAATTGTGACTAAATTCAGTATTTTCTTCATGTGATTAACAATTATAGTTTTCACTTGCAAAGTTAAATAATTTTACAAGCAAAACTATTTCAGCATCAGAAATAATTGAAGTGGCATGAAATTGGATGCCATTGTTTTAGCTAGGATGGTCAGATTGCAATCAATATAATGGTCAATAAAGCTGCCCAAGATAATCTTAAGTTACATTCTGAGCAGGAATTATGAAAACCATATCTGGCTTTGATATGGTAAAATACTACAGATAACAGTAAATTTGACTACAGGCAACCCAAGTTACAGGGGCATGGAAGGGGATTGCATTCCTAGAAAACTGCATGTATTGCAATTTTATAATGCAAAGCCACATATTCTATAAATGTGTCAAGAACAAATAAATGGTGTTCATTTTTTTGTCCACAAATTCTGCGAGAGCAAATATTATTATATACCTCAAATTTTTGTGCTGTGAATTCTGTACGGTCGAACTTACACAGTACATGTTCAAACAACCATAATACAGTAGTAAGTGGGGAGGTGGCGGCAACAACATATCCGTGCAGCTAAAGGGAAACAGAGTGTAGGAAAGGTCACGTTTAAACTAACAGGGCAGGGGATGGGACCCAATGTAAGAAGACAGAGGGTCATAAAAGGAGGACAGAAGCAAAAGGTAGAAGGGAGATAAGAAAAACTAACCTGAAAGTTTTGTGCCTTAATGCGAGGAGCATTCGAAATAAGGTGGATGAATTGAATGCGCAGTTAGTAGTTAAGGGATATGATATAGTTGGAATTACGGAGACGGCTCCAGGGTGACCAAGGCTGGGAGCTAAACACACAGGGGCATTCGATATTCAGAAGGATAGACAGAAAGGAAGAGGAGGTGTGGTGGCATTGCTGGTTAAAGAGGAGATTAATGCAATAGCAAGGAGAGACATTAGCTTGGATGCTGTAGAATCGGTATGGGTAGAACTACAAAATAGCAAAGGGCAGAAAACGCTTGGAGTGGTATACAGACCACCAAACAGCAGTAGGGAGGTTGAGGATAGCATCAAGCAACCAATTAGGATGCGTGTAGCAAAGGTACAGCGGTTATCACGAGTGACTTAATCTACATATAGATTGGGCCAACCAAATTAGTAAAAGCGCTGAGGAAGATTTCCTGGAATGTATACAGGGTGGGTTTTTAAGCCAATATGTAGAGGAACCGACTAGCGGGTAGGCCATCCTAGACTGGGTATTGTGCAATGAGGAAGGATCAGTTAGTGATCTTATTGTGCAAGGCCCCTTGTGCAACAGTGACCATTATATGGTGGAATTCTGCATTAGGATGGACAGTGACACGGTTAATTCGGAGACCAGGGTCCTGAACTTGAATAAAGGACACTTTCAAGGTATGAGACGGGAATTGGCTAGGATAAACTGGCAAATTATACATGAAGGGTTGGCAGTGGAGATGCAATGGCGAAGATTTAAAGCTTCAGAAATTGTTCATCCCGAAAAAATAAAACTGGGAAGGTGAATCGACCATGGCTGACGAGGGAAGTGAAGGATTGTGTTAAAAAGCCAAGGAAGAGGCAAAAAATTGGCCAGAAGAAGTGGCAAACAGAGGACTGGGAGAAATTTAGAACTCAGAGAAGGACAAAGGGGTTAATTAAGAGGGGGGGAAAGAGCATGAAAGAAAGCTTGCGGGGAATAGAAAAACTGACTGTAAAAGTTTCTATAGGTATGTAAAAAGGAAAAGATTAGTGAAGACGAATGTAGGTCCCTTGCAGTCAGAGACAGGTGACAAAACCATTTAAAAGTACTCCTTCAATACCCTCTAACAAACATCCACCTCAATCTAATCAAGACCAATCTCCAAACCAGCATCCTGCTTCCCACAATATCAATCCAGCACTACACCACCTTGGCAAAAGCCAAATGCCATTGTTCTCTCCTTCACTATGGCAACTCTGCTGTCCTTAGAACTTAACCAAATATAGGGGTTAGAAATCTCACTATTTATTTTCCATTTCAGCTTGATATCTGTAAAATGTCTTAAGTACACAGGAATTCAAACTCATAGCCATTATACAACACAGCTGCTCGGAGGAAATGGTTATGCTGGAGACTTTCACTTCACACTAACCACCGGAAGGAGGACGTTTTGTCAATCCTGCCAACAATTTGTTTGATGACAATTGAAAGACAAAGAAAATGCACAAAATTTCAAATTAAAAGAACAGAAAAGGACAAGCCAATATAAACTGACATTTCATTTAGAGGTTTTTAAATGCGGTGAGTGGGGGACGGAGGGGGAAGAGGGGAGGATATACAATTTAGTGAAAGCAGTTTCATGACAACATTTAACATCATAATTTCTCTGTATGTCAGAATTACCAAAAATGCAGAGAGTGCAAAAATGTAGAAGTCATAATTAACTAAGTGAATTTGAGCAGAAAATATGTTAGTCATGGAATGAGGTCAAATTCACAAACACATGACTATCATCTGACCAAGTTAACATGAAATGAATATGCAATTTGAATACTGTGGCTACACAGAGCAGGAGCAGTTTGAGCATTAAGATACATTTAAGAACGCAAAATAAAGATTTGCAAAGCTTTTGAGAATCAAATTTAATTTTAACAACGCAATATTGAACATAATATTACTGAATGTGTAGGAAGGAACTGCAGATACCGGTTTACACTGCAGATCGACACAAAATGCTGGAGTAACTCAGCAGGACAGGCAGCATTTCTGGATAGAAGGAATGGGTGACGTTTCGGGTCGAGACCCTTCTTCAGACTCGTCTGATACGAGTCTGAAGAAGGTTCTTGACCCGAAACGTCACCCATTCCTTCTATCCAGAAATGCTGCCTGTCCCGCTGAGTTACTCCAGCACTGTGTCCAGCTTCTCTATAATACTAATGAAATTTAGTGAGTCACTAGACCAAGTGGACCCGTTGGGCCCAAACCTCTCCTACATTGGTGCAGCACTCTCTCCTCCGCCCCCTCCCCTCTCTCCCCCTACCCTCCACCCCACTCCATCCCCTTCCACCCCACTCCATCCCCTTCCACCCCCCTTATCCTCCTTCCTCCCCCTTCCTCCCTAGGAGATAGATTTAAACTTTAAAATGTGAATAACTATAAAAATATAACACTATCATGTACCTTTTTGGCTGTAATTCAGGAACAAACAAACGAGAGTTTTAGTATATAGATGTTGTTAAGACCTGACTATAGAGAAAATAAAATGTTCACCAAGTCGCATTACAGCTCACAAGGTACATCGAGATGGCAGCGAAAAAAGTGAAGGGAAAGTCAGTGACTGTGAACAGCCTGTGATCTCACCTGCTCACAAGGTCATAAGTGATGGGAGTAGAATTAGGCCATTCAGCCCATCAAGTCTACTCCGCCATTCAACCATCGCTGATCTATCTCTCCCTCCTAACCCCATTCTTCTTCTCCCCATAAGCTCTAACACCTGTACTAATCAAGAATCTATCCATCTCTGCCTTAAAAATATCCACTGACTTGGTCTCCACAGCCTTCTGTGGCAAAGCATTTCACAGATTCACCGCCTTCTGTTTAAAGTTGTGCGTTAATGTTCCTTGGTAGGCTCAGGAAGAGGGCCATGCAGCCTCAGTACACAGAAACAGCATAAGGGTTGGCTGGACCAAGCCCGAACTACATCGATCCAATGCTACCAGAACACCCAGATTTAAACTAAGAATATAAGTATTCTCTATCTCCTTAAACAAAGATAGGACTTTTCAGAGACTCGGAAGTTGCAAGATGATGCAGGGGTGTGGCACCTCTGCATGCCTCAAGCAGAAGGGGATTTATTGTACTTATGTATAATATTATTCGACTGGATAGCATGCAGAATAAGCTTTTCAAAATATCTCTGTACATGTGACAGTATTAATAAACTAAAAACTTTAAAAGGCAGTGCTCAAAATGCAAAGGTGGTCAGCCACATACATGGAAAAACAAATGTTTCTTGGGAGAGGGTGGGTTAGAGCAAGAGACTTGGTGGAGTGAAGTATTCTCTTTGGAACAGACTTTAGATGGAGGTTTAATGGAAATGACAAAACAGCACAGCAAATTCCTTTGAGCCAAAAACCACTTCCTCAAAATGGTGGTGGAACTTCCAGAAATTAATATATTAAACCTCCAATAATGCAGCATACTTGGGACTTGTGTTACCAAACTGATGCATTTTCCAGACTATTGGAGAGAGGTTTTGTTGTCACATTTTGTAGTGAAGCCCAAGTTTCAGGGGTGCACAGTGACAAACTATTACCTTTTCATTGGTACAGGAAAAAAAACTGCAGATGCTGGTTTAAAACGAAGGTAGACCCAAAATGCTGGAGTAACTCAGCGGGTCAGGCAGCATCTCTGGAGAGAAGGAGTGGGTGATGTTTCGGGTCGAGACCCTTCTTCAGACTGATGTCATTGTGCGATGTGACCATCCGGCTCAGCAGGACCGGTTCATAGCAGCTATGGCCCTGGGGATGAAGCTGTTCCTGAGTCTGGAGATGCGGGCGTAGAAGGCCTTGTATCGTCTGCCGGATGCAAGGAGTTCGAACAGACTGTTTCAGGGGTGTGAAGAGTCTTTCTGGATGCTGGTGGCTTTTCTGAGGCATCGTGTGTTGTAAATGCCCTCCAAGGCTGGTAGCTGTGTTCCGATGGTCCTCTGAGCTCTATGGACTACCCGCTGAAGAGCTTTCCTTTCTGCCTCCATGCAGCTGAGGTACCACACAGGGATGCCATGCGTTAGGATGCTCTCTATGGTGCAGCGGTAGAAGGTCGTCAGCAGCTGTTGGGGTAGACCAGACTTTTTCAGTGTTCTTAGGTAGAACAGTCGTTGCTGTGCCTTCTTGACCAGCGCAGCAGTGTTATTGGGCCATGTTAGGTCCTCTGAAATGTGAGTGCCCAGAAACTTGAAGCTGGACACTCTCTCCACACTGTCCCCGTTGATAAAGATCGGGGCGTATTCCCCGCTATGTGACCTACGGAAGTTGATGATCAGCTCCTTGGTCTTGGTGGTATTTAGGGACAGGTTGTTATCAGAGCACCAGTCCGCCAGGTTCTGCACCTCCGCTCTGTAATTTGTTTCATCACCGCTGGTGATAAGCCCGATCACCGTTGTGTCGTCTGCAAACTTGACAATGGTGTTGGTGTTGAATGCAGGAACACATTCGTGTGTGAAGAGGGAGTAGAGCATGGGGCTCAGAACACAGCCCTGTGGTGTGCCGGTACTCAGGGTGATAGTGGAGGACAGGTGCGGGCCCATTCTCACTGCCTGCGGTCGCTCCAGCAGGAAGTCCAAGATCCAGTCGCATAATGACGAGCTGAGACCTAGCTGGTGGAGTTTGGTGATGAGCTTGGTGGGGATGACCGTGTTGAAGGCAGAGCTATAGTCAATGAATAGCATCCTCACTTACGTGCCCTGTCTCTCCAGGTGAGTCAGGACAGTGTGAAGAGCCAGAGAGATGGCGTCCTCTGTGGATCTATTTGTCCTGTATGCAAATTGATGTGGGTCCAGTGAGTCAGGGATGCTGGATTTGATGTGTGAGAGGACCAGCCTTTCAAAGCACTTCATGACTATCGGCGTTAGGGCAACCGGACGGTGGTCGTTCAGGTTGGTGATCTTTGCTTTTTTCGGCACCGGCACTATGATAGCCGACTTCAGGCACTTGGGAACCGTAGCCAGAGATAGTGACAGGTTAAAGACCCTGGTGAATACCTCAGCCAGCTGTTCAGCACAGTCCTTCAGTACCCTTCCTTGAACTCCATCCGGGCCTGCAGCCTTGCGTGGGTTGACCCTTTGCAGAGCGCGTTGTACCTCCTGTGTGCTCAGTTGCAAGACCAGTCCCTCCTCCTCGGCTGGGGTTCTTCCACTCAAGGTGGTGTTGCCAGTTTCGAAGCGGGCAAAAAAGGTGTTTAGCTCGTTGGTTAGTGTCATATCGCTGTGGGGGCAGGCAGGGCTGCTTTTGTAGCCAGTGATGTCCCTGACACCCTGCCACATGCTTCTGGTGTCCGTGGTGTTGAAGTAGTCTTCCACCCGTTGCCTGTGGGTGTCTTTGGCCCTTTTAATACCTCTGTTCAGGTTTGATCTGGCAACACTGTATGCTGAGGTGTCACTAGATTTAAAGGCATTGTTGCGTGCCCTCAGCAGGTTCTGTACCTCCTTATTCATCCAGGGTTTCCGGTTTGGAACATCTTTATTTCCTTGTCCTCCGTGACATTCTCCACAGCAGTTGATGTAGGAGAGCACAGTGGATGTGTATTCCTCCAAGTCTACCTCTGAACCGCAGGTCGCCCGTTGTGCAAACAGGTCCCAGTCGGTGCGATCAAAGCAGTCCTGGAGTTGTAGGGTGGCATCCTCGGGCCATATTTTGACCGTCTTTATTGTAGGTTTGGTCTTGCGGATGAGGGATTTGTATGCGGCCAACCCCTGTGGTTGGCTATTTTGGACTCAGCAACATCATTAGTTACAGTCACACACCAGCCCTCTGTTGCAAGACCATCAATGTGCAGCAACTAGAATTGTGGCAACTTTATAGGTGAAAGAAAAATATTCGATTGAAGTTAATACCTGTAACTAAGAAATATTGTTAGTCTTTACCAGTGGGACTGGATAACAGTTCCTTACTGCACTTATACAAGACCCTGGAGTGACAATTGCAACAGTGTGCATAGACTTGGGCCTCCTTATCCATAGGAGGCAGTATCTGTGTTACAGGATGAAGTTTCTATAGAATCTGTGATTAGAATCCTGTGGACCCAGGATGAAGGGTCATCGACCTAAAACATCAACTGTTTCTGCTCCCTCAGATGCAACCTAACTTGCTGAGTGTGTCTGGCATTTTCTGTTTTATTTTAGATTTTCAGTATCTGCATTTTGTTATTTTCACTTCTGTGAATTTGCCTTCAAAGTGATCATAATACTTCTTGCATTTTAGAATTCAGGTGATCACTTTCTAAGAGACTGAAGGAGACAAAATTCTAAGAGACTGAAGTGAAATACAGGCCATCTATTTAAGAATGAGAGGACAAACTATTTCTACACTAAAATGCAAGCGAGGGAGAGCATCTAAAACCTTTCAATTTACAGAAACTATCTACAATGGAAATTTGTGAAGCACAATTAGGAAACAAGACAAGATTTTATTGAACAATTAAATGTCTCAACAGTTGAATGGCTGATTCCTGCTACTTCCTACATTATAACCATAACAGCTTTACAAGATATTCAACATAAGATCAATACTTTAAGATGACCTTAAATGCACAGGCTCGTTTACCCAAGGTAGGCAAATCAACAAACAGAGGACATAGGTTTATGGTAAGAGGGGCAAGATTTAAAAAGGGACTTGAAGGGCAGCTTTTTTGTTAAAAGAGGAAGTAGTTGAAGCATGTACTATAACAGAATTTAAAAAGACTCTTCAACAGGTACATGAATAGGAAAGGTTTAGAGGGATACCAGACCAAGTTGGGCCCAAACTTCTCCTGCATTGGTGTGCAGCAGCCTCTCCTTCCCCCCTACCTCCACCCCCCTCATCTCCCCCCACTCCCCTCATCTCCCCCCCCATCCTCCCTCCCTAGGAGATAGATTTAAACTTTAAAATGTGAATAACTTTAAAAATATATCACCGATTTCAATGAAACTTCTTCCATTAGCACCAAAGGGACGACAGTGAGTAAGGTGGGTCTAAAAGTGCCGCACTATTGTGTACCGTTTTGGCTGTAGTTCAGGAACAAACAAACAAACGCGAGTTTTTGTATATAGATGAGCCAAACACAGTTAAATGGGGCTAGCATAGATAGGGCATCTTGGTCTGCAGAACAAATTGGCCCAAAGGTTTCCATAAAAAAGATTTCCAAAACATGAACATTCAAGAGGTCGGAGTTTGACCAAGACTTTTGATGCTTTGGATATTAAATGACATGTTGGGACTTTACAAATGTTCTGCCATGATCTTCTGAATTAACCTATAATCCTTTACTTAAATTAATTTACTGGGTGTGGGCTTGTCCAGCAAGGCCAGACTTTACTGTCCACGAACAGAGTCTGAACATCTACAGTCCTTTTGCCTACAGTGTTAATAAGTTCAGAACTTCTAGCATTTAGACACAATGTAAAAACACTATATAATGATGTGGATGGTGAACTGCAGCTGAGGGAGCTCCAACGCTTCTGCTGCTCTGGTCCCTTTGGGCAGTATAGGTGATGGGACTAATAAGGTTGCCATAGCCGCCTTGGCAAGTTGCTGAATTGCATTTTAGTAAACTGAATACTCTGTGGTAATTATTTGCCAATGAAGGAGCAAAACAACCTGAAATGTGGCAGAAAGAGCACCCCTCAAACTGACTACTTGCTGTTGAAGTTCTTGGTGCTACACTTAAACAAGTATAGATAGAATACTACTTCATTCTTGAGGTACATCATACAAGCAGAAGGGCAAGAGAATCAATAAGTGAGAATACCCTGTAGATAGACACAAAATGCTGGAGTAACTCAGCGGGACAGGCAGCATCTCTGGAGAGAAGGAATGGGTGATGTTTCGGGACGAGAAGCAAGAGTCAGAGATGCTACCTGTCCCGCTGAGTTACTCCAGTATTTTGTGTATATTTTCGGTGTAAAGCAGCATCTGCAGTTTCTTCCTACACAGAATAGCCTGTGTCTGCTTTGCTCTGATCAGCTTCGAACTGATAGCAATCTCAATGCACTTGGTGGGCAACAAGATAATGTTAATGCCCTTAAATAATTACAGACTATCTTATGGCAAATATTCATTTCCTAGCATTTCTGTGCACCACAAATGTTATTTATAGGTACCTGTCCAAACATTTACAGGTCTTCCTGCGTGCACCTAAAGACTACTTCATCATAAGGTGTTACAAATGAAATTGACTATCGCATTAAATATTCCCACTAATATTAAAACAAAATATTGATGGAGCAGCTGAAGTTGGCTGGGCTAAGAACATTGTCCCTTGGAATTCCTATCGTCACATCCTGGAGCCTGTGACTGACATCCACATATTTTTTGTGAAAAAGAGATATGTTGTTAGGGACAAGAGCCTGCAGACGCTGGAATGTTGAGCATAAAGCAAATTGCTGGAGGAACTCAGTTAGTCATGCAGCATCAATTCCCTCCACAGGTACAATTCTACAAACACCTCTCAAATTCAGCTTGTTGGCCCATGTTTGGCCCACTTCTAACATGACTAGTCCAGAATAATTTGGCAAAATTACAACTAAGTAGTGAGTAGGTTACCAATAATTAAATGCCTCCTGAAAGCAGTGACGACACCAGGCATTTTCCTTATAATTCATAGCAGACTGATATGGCACAGGTTCACCCATTTAGATGTCCCTTGCTTTTTCTGGACAGGGACATAAGTGGATGCTTTTATACATAGTTGGGCAGTGGTGCTCCAACTGTCCTTGAGCAGCTTAGCTTAAGACAATACTTCCAGAGCATGTTTGTCAGTCAATGAGCTTAGTTGCATCCAGGCTCTCAGTCTTTCATGAAATTAATTGGCTGACAACAGGCTTTTGTGATACTGTGCACCCCAGGATGAGGCATTAATGGACCATCCAGTTGGCATTTCAAAATACAAGGATGATTTACACTCAAGATACACACAAAAAACTGGAGTAACTCAGCGGGACAGGCAGCCTCTCTGGAGAGAAGGAATGGGTGATGTTTCGGGTCGAGACCCTTCTTCAGACTGGTTAGGGATAAGGGAAACGAGACATATAGATGGTGACGCGGAGAGGTACAGAACAATGAATGAAAGATATGCAAAAAAGTAACAATGATAAAGGAAACAGGCCATTGCCAGCTATTTGTAGGGTGAAAATGAGAAGCTAGTTTGACATGAGTGGGGGGATAGGGGGGATAGAGAGAGGGGGAAGGCCAGGGCTACCTGAAGTGAGAGAAATCAAAATTCATACCACTGGGCTGTAAGCTGCCCTAGCAAAATACGAGATGCTATTCCTCCAATTTGTGTTTAGCCTCATTCTGACAATGGCGGAGACCTAGGACAGAAAGGTCTGTGCAGGAATGGGAAGGAGAATTAAAGTGTCCAGCAACTGGTAGATCAGGTAGGTTCAGGCGGGCTGAACGAAGGTGTTCCGCAAAACGATCGCCCAGTCTGCGTTTGGTCTCACCAATGTACGAGTCCACATCTTGAACAACGGATACAGTAGATAAGGTTGGAGGAGGTGCAAGTGAACCTCTACCTAACATAAAAGGACTGTTGGGCTCCCTGGACAGAGTCGAGGGAGGAGGTATCACGACAGGTGTTGCATCTTCTGCGATTGCAGGGGATTTACACTAAATGGGCATCAGTGAGTGCAGAAACTCGTGGAGATGGCTCTTTCTGTTAGAGATTCCTTGTCTATGAACTGAATGCAACAGGGCAATTGTTTGCAAGACACTTTTCACTCTTTTGCAAGTACATACGTTTTACCGTTAATATCTCATTTTTAGTTCCATCTGCACTAATCTTAACATTCTTCTTACTCAGTATAACAGAGTTAGCTCCGTGGCTTGCTATCAAAATGTAGCTATCAGGTTGCAAATTCAAAAGAGTAAGATGTTTTCTCATCAGTGCTTACCCTGCTGTCACAAAACTTCAAGGAGTCAGTCAAATAGGGCTCCGAAAACCATTTCCTCCCAATTATTGTGTTGCTGACCTTTGTAGATCCTTCCTGTCAGTTGGACTCTAGTTCCTATTTTTACGATCTCTCCATGTGCAGAGATGTAGATTATGAAAAAATGTCACCCAAGACAAGATTTTTCTACTTAATGGAGGTGAAGCAAAAAAAGGCAAATTAACTTTCAAGATTACAAACCAGCCATATAGAGAATGTTCTTGTCCATACCTGTGGTTACCCTAACTTTTCATCTTATTTGAAATACAGTTCTATTGGTGTCAGCAACCATACCGTATGGATACATTTGGCACCATGAACATGTTATTAAGCTTTTAAGTGGAAAAAAAGCATCTTAACTACATTGTCGGGCCGGGAGCCTTCTCGAAGGGGGCAAGGTAGATACCGAGGGGCAGAGGGGGGCATGGGTGATACCGAGGGGGGGGGGGATATTGAGGGGCAGATTAAAGGCAAAGTAGGGATTGGGAGCAGAGGGAGGGGGGGGACTAGATATTGAGGGGCAGAGGAGGAGCTCGGTAGATACAGAGAGGACAAAGTAAATATTGAAGAGCGGCATCGGGGGCAAACACGACACTGTTGGGGGGGGGGGAGGAGGGGGCAAAGTGGATATTGAGGGGGGGGAGTAAATACTGAGGGGGCAGAGCAGATATTGAGAGATTATGGACAGCTGAAGCCAGCAGAGGAGATCAAGCGGACCCCCGGAGCAGCCGGGCCGCTGCACTCACCGCGATAACGTTGACGAAGGTGGTCTTGCCCGAATACTGCAGCCCCACCAGCGTCAGCTCCATCTCCTCCTTCCAGAACAGCGACTTGATCCAGTCCAGCACCCGGTTGAAAAACGCCAACATCGCGCGTGATACGGGGAGGGTCGGGTCGGAGGGAGAGACGGGGAGGGAGGGAGTGAGTGTACGAGGGAGTGACGGAGAGAGAGCGCTGGGCCTCGGCAACGACCACAAGCGGCCGCTCGCAACGCCGGAAGTGCTGGCGAATCAGATGACGGGGCGCGGGGGGCGCCGGGATCGCGGAGGACCAGACCCGGAGACCAGAGATACTAGAGGAACAAGACAGACCACTCGACCCTCAACACCGTAGTACGTCATGGCGCCATTTTAGTAGGCAGAAACTTGCAAAAACACTTAAAAAGAAAAACAACAAAAATCTGTGAATTAATAGATGAGATATATTCTGCACTTTAATAGTATTATCACACATACTGTTCCCCCAAAACACTGATTACACTGCTAGAGGCATAACGAATGTCAGGTTTTGCCTACTAAAATGGGTCCTTTGCGTTCTACACTTCAGTATAGGCGATTTCAACGGCGTGGTCCATCTTGTTCCTCTAGTATCTTTGCCGGAGACCATGGAGGATGCTGAGGCCGATGGGATACTGGAAGAGTCGCCGGTCTCCAGCGCTTCCCCCATGACCAAGGGCGCAGCGCCAGTGGCCCGGGTTCGATCCTGACTACGGGTGCTGTTTGCACGGAGTTTGTACATTTTCCCTTTTAATCGCGTGGGTTTTTATCCGGTTTCCACCCACATTCCAAAGACGTACAGGTTTGTAGTTAATTGGCTTTGGTAAATTTGTAAATTGTCTCTGGTGTGTGTGTAGGAATGGTTAGTGTACGGAGATAGCTGGACTCGGTGGGCTGAAGGGCCCATTTCTGCGTTGCATCTCCAAACGAAACCTGTTGCCTTTTCATCTTCATTAATTTTTTTAATTACTTTATTTATAACAAGAAAAACACTTAAATTAAAATCGTATCCTCTTTGTCTTTTTTGTAAAATAAACTTTACAATTAGAATTAAAAGCGTGCATGACTTTCTTCACGTTCCTAGTCTATACTTTCATATCTATACCTCCCTTCCATTGACTCCATCTGCACCTCATGCTCCCTCGGCAAGGCCAGCAGTGCAATCAAGGACGTGTCACACCCGCCTAGCCACTCCTTCTCCTCTCTCATTGGGCAAATGGAGTAGAAGTGCGAAAATGCACACCTCCAGATTCAGGGACAGTTTCCTCCCAGCTGTTATCAGGCAACTGAGCCATCCTACCAACAATGAGAGAACAACCTGAGCTACTATCTACCTTGCTGGAGACCCTAGGACTATCTTTGATCGGCCTTTACAGGACTCTATCTTGCACTAAACGTTATTCATGTTGTGCAGGAAGGAACTGCAGATAGACACAAAATGCCGGAGTGACTCAGCGGGACAGGCAGCTTCTCTGAATAGAAGGAATGGATGGTGTTTTGGGTGAGCCCCTTCTGGTTCATGTTATTCCTTTTATCGTGTATCTGCACACTGGATGGCTTGATTGTAATCTTGGAAACATAGAAAATAGGTGCAAGAGTAGACCATTCGGCCCTTAGAACCAGCACAGCCATTCAATATAATCATGGCTGATCATCCAAAATCAGTACCCCATTCCTGTTTTCTCCCCATGTCCCTTGATTCCATTAGCCCTGTGAGAAACAGGATGATTAAACCACCAGGGACAGGACAATTGGACTACCACTCTACCAGGGACAGGGCTATTAAACCGTCAGGGACAGGATGATTGAACTACCACTCTACCAAGGACAGGGCTATTAAACCGTCAGGGACAGGATGATTGAACTACCACCGAGTTCGTTGGGGCACTGATAATGTGGTACAGGGACAGAGACAGGCTGGACAAAGGGCCGTAAATTTAGGAAAGTGTCTAAGCAGCAGGGAAGGGTTGAAATGGGTCATGAAGGTAACTAAGGGTCATGTGGATAACTACTGCGCTTGCTCAATGAGGTAAATGAATATTGCAAATACGCCCCTGATCGGGGAACTGCCAATTTCCATGCACATACAATGTATGATCTGGGGGGGTACCCGGGGCGGTACAGAAGATTGTGCACCTCAGCGCTCTGATTGGAAGGAGCCCGAAGGGGAGGGGGATTCAGCGAAGGGGAGGGAGATTCAACGAAGTTGTACTGTATAAAGATAAGGCACTGTCTTTGTCTCGGTTTGGAGAGGCACCCGGCTCTGCAGACTCGTGAATAAACTTGTCTTGTTTCCACGACTTTGTCTCTGGCATCATGATTGTGAGCACTCACATTTGCATCTCACAGCCCAAAGGGCTAAATCTAACTCTCTTGAAAACATCCAGTGAATTGGCCTCCACTGCCTTCTGCGGTAGAGAATTCCACAGATTTCCAACTCTCTGGGTGAAAACGTTTTTCCTCATCTCAGTCCTAAATGGCCTACCCCTTAAACTTAAACTGTGATGCCTGGTTCTGGACTCCCCCCAACATCGGGAACATGTTTCCTGCATTTAGCCTGTCCAATCCCTTAAGAATTTTATATGTTTCTATAAGATCCCCTTTCATCCTTCTAAATTCCAGTGAATATAAGCCCAGTGGACCCATTCTTTCATCATATGTCGGTCCCGCCATCCCGGGAACTAACCTGATGAACCTACGTTGCACTTTCTCAATAGCAAGAATGTCCTTCCTCAAATTAGGAGACCAAAACTGCACACAATACTCCAGGTGTGGTCTCACCAGGGCCATATACAACTGCAGAAGGACCTCCTTGTTCCTAAACTCAAATCCTCTTCGCAATGAAGGCCAACATGCGATTGGCTTTCTTCACTGCCTGCTCTACCTGCATGCTAGATATACTAAACTTATATACCAAAGATATATATATATATTGAAACAAAACATATATATATATATATATATATATATTGAACTTAATAGTGCAAAGACAAAAAAAAAGGCCCCCAAGTCTATGTAGTTCGGAGTTTATTTGGACATTGTGGTGTTTAATAGCCTGATGGTTGTAGGGAGGAAGTTGCTCCTGAACCTGGATGTTACAGTATTCATGCCCCTATGCCTTCTTCCCGATGGTAGGAGTGGAATGAGAGTGTGGCCAGGGTGGTGTGGGTCTCTGATCATGCTGGGAGCCTGGGAGATCAGTCCCTGATATGGGCCACCACTTTTTGCAATCTTTGTCATTTCTGGGTGTTTGCGTTGTGGTAATGCAACCAGTCAATATCCATTTTATGATTTCAAAGCCAGTTATGACTATACATGGCCCTCGATGAAAAGTTGATGCTAATCACGTGGTTCTTTGCTGCCACGGGAACCATGACCTCTCTGAGGAATAAACTCCAAAGAGGGCATATAAGGCCATGGTAGGTTGAGATGAAAGTTCAGCTCCACTCTGCCCCTTGTATAGTTCACTCAACCTCCATCCTTCAGGGAATTAAAAATGAGGTAAGAATCCATAAGTATAAAGTGTTGCACTTTGCAGGGAAGTGTTACACTAGGCCAACCAGATGGCAGTACGAAGAACTCTTTACCACCCTATTCACGTGCTGCCACCTTTAGTGAGCTATGAACTTGTGGCCAAGCAACATGTCAGTACTTTAATATCAGTAGAATGTCCTTTTAAGTTGTCAGAAATTACCCACACTGACATAATATGGTTCTAGATAAACAGACATCAAAGAAATGCAAGAATGATATACTTAAAATGTTGATCATCATGATCATAGTCATCAAAATCATACTTTATTAGCCACAAGTGCTTTGTAACATACGAGGAATTTCATTTGCCATACAGTCATACCATTAAAAAACAACAGAACACACAAAATACATTTTAACATAAACATCCACCACAGTGACTCCTCCGCATTCCTCACTGTCATGGAAAGCTAAAAAATAGTTCAATCTCTTCCCTTCTTTGTCCTCCAGCGGTCAGGGGCCTCGAACCTTCCATTGACGGGATAATCTTGACTCTTGTAGCCGGCAGTCGGGCCTTCCTCTTCGGGGCGATCAAGCTCCTGCATCGGGGGGAATCTCAGCTCCCCCGCGCCGAGCGATCTGACCCTGGTCGGGGCTAGTCGAACCTTTCTGCATTCTTTGGAGCTTCCCGACATCAGTCTCTACCCGAGACTGCGAGCTCCTCGATGTTGATGTCCACAGGTCGCGGTTGGAGCGTTGATCCCAGGTAAGGGATCGCACGCTCTGATGGTAAGTTCACGGCCCCACGGTGGGGCCCAAAGTCAGTCCCGAGCAAGGCCTACAGCTCCATGATGGTAGGCCGCAGAGCGATCGGCGATATGATCCGAAAAATAATCGCATCTCCAGCAAGATAAGAGATTGAAAGCAAGTTTCCCCCGACCCCCTGCCCATCCCCCACATAAAACAAACGAGAAAATATTAACACATACTTTTTAAACACACTAAAAATAACAAAAAAAACAAACGTAAAAGACAGACAGACTATACTGTTCATGAGCATGAGGATTCCATACATATGAAATGGGAGCAGGAGTAGACCTGTTTGCCATTCAATACAATTATGGGTGTCCAATTATAACATCAGCTACATGTCTCCATCTACCAATAATAACCTTTCACCTCTCTATCCACCTCTGCCTTAACAATATTCTAAAACTGCTTCCTCCTTCGAGGAGATGCAACATTACAGCAAGAAAGATTGAGGAACTGATGGGGCCACAACACAAGCTTGTTTGACATTGGTCTGAAAATATTTGTAAATTATAAAATTGTCCTTTGCCTCCAATACTGACTTCATCTGAAATTCAGTTTTGGTTTAATGGTTCCTACCCTCTTTTACCTGCACTTCCTCTGTAGCTGGAGCTTTGTCGCTCCATGGCACAATATTCTACACTCTGGTTATTTTTCTCTTTGTACTGCCTGTTGTACTTGTATAAGGCTTGATCGTACTTATTGCTATGACTCTATGACAAATGCCGGACAATGGAAAACCCTTAGACATTGTTATTTTAAAAATAATTTAATGGAATTTAAACAGTATTGACCCATTACATGTTCTAACAGCTTCTAGCATTTAACCTTAGACACAACGAATGGCACATCTTGGTTAATACAGAAAAGGACACGAGATGCTGGAGTAACTCAGCAGGTCGAGCAGCATCTCTGGAGAACATGGGGAGGTGATGTTTTGGGTTGAGACCCTGGCATTTAACCTTGCAGCTGTGATCTCAGCAGTCACAGTATAAGTGGGAATCTTCAAGTTACTGGGGATTGTGCTCATATTTAGTATAATTTAACTGGACAGCACACAAACTAGGCTTTTCACTGTATCTCGGTGACCGCAACAATAATAAACCAATACCAATATAAGATGGGATGGAGAATCTTAAATCCATGCATTGGGAATACACATGAGCCCTGATTCATTGTCAGGAGAGATGCATTGCATAAACTGCTGCTGCCTCTGGGTGGCAGTATTGTGCAGCAGACAGTTGAACTCTGGGCATGTGCAGGCATGTGAATCTCACTATCAGTAGCCCAGTCATGCTCTCCACCCTTCTGATTCTTGCATAGCTGTCATTGTGCTGGTGCCCCCGAGACTGCGGTCCCTCAGAACACACCCCCTATAACAGTACATCCAGCACATGCAAAAGCTTAATGTGACTCTCCCTGTACACCGAGCCCATCAGCCTGTCCTATCTACGGAGGAGTCAGTGCCTCTTACATTGCCCTCACCATAGTGTCCAGAGTGGAAGTAAGTCATTTTCGACCCGAAGGAGTGCGTAAGAAGAAGAAATAATAATAAAAATATTATTAGATAAAAATATTGAAACTGGTCATATTTTGCTTGGACTTATCCTAAATGTGTTGGTCCAAAGATGATTAAAGTATGTGACAAATACATTCTCTAGGACCAGGGGCCATAGGCTCAGAATAAAAGGACATATCCTTAGACAGGAGATGATTCCCATGAACAAAATAGTTCACTATTCATGCAGCCAAGGTTTAAAGGTTGACCTGGTAGGTAATTTGTATCAACTTGATGGCCAGAAGGCACAAAAGCTTGAAAGTACATACCACCAGATCCAACAACAGATTCTTCCCTGCTGTTAGGATCATAAACGGGCCTATTATCTGATGAAGATGTAATCTGGATTAGAGGACCACACTGTGGCGCAGTGGTAGATTTGCTGACTTACCACACCGGAGACCTGGGTTCGATCCTGACTACGGGTGCTATCTGTATGGAGTTTGCACATTTTCACTGTGACCGCGTGGGTTTCCTTCAGTCGCGCCGATTTCTTCCCACATTCCAAAGACATGCATATTTATAGGTTAATTGTCTTCTGTAAATTGTCCCGAGAGTGTAGGACAGAACTAGTGATTGTTGGTCAGTATTAACTCAGTGGGCCGAAGGGCCTGTTTCCATGCTGTGCCTCTAAACTAATTTCCCAATCTACCCTGTTGCGGCTCTTATGGGGTTTTAAGTTTTTCACTGCATCTTGGTACACGTTGATAAGAATAAACGAATCACATTTTCAAAAAGTCTCTTATGCTTTATTTGTTGCAGTTGTAATGCCAATTGAACTTGATATAGAGGCAAAATAATTAGATTTAAATGATAAATATTTATATTCCATGCTCATCCAGTGACGTCAGTCATCCTTCAGTGGAAGTCATTAGGAATGTGTGCTTGGTGTCGGAGGATGTAGGTGAGGCACTTGGCATCTGTTTTCACAAATGAGAAGGATATGGGGGACAGTGAGATCAGTGCGGAGAATACCAATGATATAGAACAGTTTGAAATCAAGAAGAAGGTGGTGTTGGGAATCTTAAAGTGCATTAAGGCAAATAAATATCCAGAATGAAATGGGATCTATCCCAGGTTATTAAGAGGAGCATGAGAGGAGATTGCAGGGGCCTTGATGATAATCAAGAGTAGCCAACATTGTTCCTTTGTATAAGAAGGGACGTAGAGAGAATCCAGGGAATTATCGGCCAGTGAGTTGTAGGGATTTACCTCCACTTGCAGGGGACTGGGTTAATGAGAAACAGTCAGCATGGCTTTGTACATGGCAGATCATTGTCTTACTAACTTGATCAAGTTTTTTGAGGAGGTTAATGTCCATTAATGGGAAGGCAGACCTGTGAGGAAATCCATCAACCTCCCTAATGCTCAACCCACTGAATCCATTTGGTGGCCAAGATTAGAAACTTGGGACTGAAGTGTGGTGAAAAATTGAAGAGAAATCTATCAAAAGAAGGATTGTAACATACTATGTAGGAAGGAACTGCAGATGCTGGTTTAAACCGAAGGTAGACACAAAAAGCTGGAGTAACTCAGCGGGAAAGGCAGAATCTCTGCGGGGAAGGAATGGATGACGTTTTAGGTCGAGACCCTTTTTCAGCCCCGACTGAAACGTCACCCATTCCTTCTCCCCAGAGACGCTGCCTGTCCTCCAGTTACTCCAGCTTTTTGTGCCTATCTCGATTGTAACATTCTGTTCTCCACATCTATTTGAAACATGGATTCATCCAGCAACTAAAACTACAGACTCTCTGGAGGATAACAAAGCTGATTAAAATGTACAACAAAGTACCATCCCAGCAGCAGACTTCACCTTCTAGCAACAATGCTGTTTTAATGGCGACACTGCGAACTGCAGATGCTGGAATCTTGAGCAAAACAACGCGCTAGAGTGACTCAGCAGGTGAGGCAACTTCTGTGGAGGGAATGAACAGAGGACATTTCCTGTCGCGGCCCCTTCTTAATCTGTTTTAATTCTCAGCTAAGAATATTAGCAAATTATTTTAATCATCGGGTTTTGGATGTGGCATGAATCAAACATGAAACGCCACAGTTTAAAATGATGAACCATTATGGGAGCTGATTATTATCAAAGCCAAGGAAATGTGTAAGTATTTTCACAAATCTAACAAAATGTACTTAAAGATAGGTACAAAATGCTGGAGTAACTCAACGGGTCAGACAGCATCTCTGGAGCAAAGGAATAGGTAACGCTTTAGGTCGAGACTGAATCATGGGAGTGGGTTTTCATACCTCCAGCTTCCCTCTCTCCTGACTCTGTCTGAGAAAGGGTCTCGACCCAAATTCCTTTTTTTCCGGAGATGCTGCCTGACCTGCTGAGTTACTCCAGCATTTTGTGTCTATCTTCGGTATAAACCAGGATCTGCAGTTCCTTGCTACACTCCCTTGATCTTTCCTCAGTTTATATCCTACCAGCAGCCAGAAGTCGTAGTGCATGTCGGCACAAACGACGTCGGGAAGAGGGAAGATATTCTGCAGCGTGACTTTAGAGAAGCAGGACCTCCAGTATGGTTATCTCCGGTTTGCTTCCAGTTCCTCGTGCTGGTGAGGGCAGGAACAGAGAGATAGGGGATCTGAACGTGTGGCTGAGAAGCTGGTGCAGGGGGCAGGGATTTAGGTTCTTAGACCACTGGGATCTGTTTTGGGGTAAGGGTGAATTGTACAAAAGGGACGGGTTACACCTCAACAGGCGGGGACCAGCATTCTGGCAGGCAGGTTTGCCAATGCTATACGGGTGGTTTTAAACTAAATAGTGGGGGGGGGGGGGGGGGGGGGGGAGATTGGAAAGACAAGGATGGAGTTAAAGGGAAAGAGGGTAGAGGAAAAGTTAAGAAAGACCCCAGAATTAATGGGACAGAAAGCTCACAAAGGGATAGGAGAGAATGGCCAAGTGTAATATGAATTGATGTGAAAGGTGACAAGTGCAATGGATTAAAAGTATTATATATGAATGCGCGAAGTATAAGAATTAAAGTGGATGAGCTTGTGGCTCAGTTAGAGATTGGTAGATGTGACATTGTGGGGATTACAGAGACGTGGCAGCAGGAGGATCGGGACTGGGAACTGAATATTCAGGGTTATATGTCCTATAGAAAGGTCAGGCAGGTGGGCAGAGGAGGTGGGGTAGCTCTGTTGGTGAGGGATGAAATTCAGTCCCTTGGGAGGGATGACATAGGGACTGACATAGGGACTGTGGATAGAGTTGAGGAACAGTAAAGGTAGGAAGACACTAATGCAAGTTATCTACAGGCCCCCAAACAGCAGCCCGGATATAGGGTGTACGTTACAGCAGGAGTTAAAACTCGCATGTAACAAAGGTAATGCCACTGTGGTTATGGGGGATTTCAATATGCAGGTAAAATCAGGTTGGTTCTGGACCCCAAGAAAGGGAGTTTGTAGAGTACCTCTGAGATGGATTCTTTCAGCAGCTTGTACTGGAGCCTACCAGAGAGAAGGCACTTCTGGATTTAGTGTTGCCCAATGAACCAGATTTAATAAGGGAACTCAAGGTAAAGGAACCACTTGGTGGTAGTGACCATAATATGATTAGTTTTAATCTGCAATTTGAGAGGGAGAAGGTTAAATCAGAAGTGTCAGTGTTGCAGTTGAACAAAGGGGACTATGAAGGCATGAGAGAGGAGGTGGCCAAGGTCGACTGGAAAAGGATCCTAGCAGGAATGACGGTGGAACAGCAATGGCAGGAATTTCTGAACATAATCCAGAAGATGCAGGATCATTTCATTCCAAAGAGGAAGAAAGATTCTAAGGGGAGTAAGAGGCAAACGTGGCTGACAAAGGAAGTTAGGGATGGAATAAAACTAAAAGAAAAGATGTATAACAGCAAAGAGTAACGGGAAGCCAGAGGATTGGGTAACTTTCAAAGGACAACAGAAGGTAACAAAAGGGGCAATACGGGCTGAAAGGATGAAGTACGAGGGGAAGCTGGCCAAGAACATAAAGAAGGACAGTAAAAGCTTCATTAGGTATGTTATGAGAAAACGATTAGTAAAGACAAATGTGGGTCCCTTGAAGGCAGAAATGGGTGAAAGTATTTTGGGTAACAAGGAAATGGCAGAAGAATTAAACAGGTACTTCGGATCTATCTTTACTAAGGAAGACACAAATAATCTCCCATATGTACTAGAGGACGGAGGATCTAGGAAGATAGAGGAACTGAAAGAAATTTACATTCAGCAAGAAATAGTATTGGGTAGACTGATGGGACTGAAGGCTGATAAATCTCCAGGGCCTGATGGTCTGCATCCCAGGGTACTCAAGGAAGTGGCTCTAGAAATCGTGGACGCATTGGGGATCATTTTCCAATGTTCAATAGATTCAGGATCAGTTCCTGTGGATTGGAGGTAGCTAAAGTTATATGATTTTTCAAGATAGGAGCGAGGGAGAAAATGGGGAATTACAGACCAGTTAGCCTGACATCGGTGGTGGGGAAGATGCTGGAATCAATTATTAAAGAGGTAATAACGCATTTGGATAGCAGTAAAATGATTGGTCCAAGTCAGCATGGATTTATGAAGGGGAAATCCTGCTTGAATAATCTTCTGGAATTTTTTGAGGATGTGACAAATAAAATGGATGAAGGAGAGCCAGCGGATGTAGTGTATCCAGACTTTCAGAAAGCCTTTGATAAGGTCCTACATGGGAGATTGGTGAGCAAAATTAGAGCACATGGTTTTGGGGGTAGGGTATTGACATGGATAGAGAATTGGTTGGCAGACAGGAAGCAAAGAGTAGGAATAAACGGGTCCTTTTCAGAATGGCAGGCAGTGGCGAGTGGAGTGCCGCAAGGCTCGGTGCTGGGGCCGCAACTGTTTACAATATATTTTAATGATTTGGAAGATGGAATTTGAAGTAACACTAGCAAGTTTGCAGATGACACACAGCTGGATGGCAGTGTGAACTGCAAAGAGGATGTTAGGAGGTTGTAGGGTGACTTGGACAAGTTAAGTGAGTGGGCAAATGCATGGCAGATGCAGTATAATGTAGATAAATGTGAGGTTGTCCACTTTGGCGGCAAAAACAAAGAGGCTTTTTATTATCTCAATGGTGTCAGATTAGGTAAAAGGGAAGTGCAACGAGACCTGGGCATCCTTGTATAACAGTCACTGAACGTAAGCATGCAGGTACAGCAGGCAGTGAAGAAAGCTAATGGCATGTTGGCCTTCATAACGAGAGGATTTGAGTATAGGAGAAAAAAGATCCTTCAGCAATTGTGTAGGGCCCTGGTGAGACTACATCTGCAGTATTGTGTGCAGTTTTGGTCTCCTAATTTGAGGAAGGACGTCCTTGCTATTGAGGCAGTGCAGCGTAGGTTCACAAGGTTAATCCCTGGGATGGTGGGACTGTCATATGAGGAATGATTGGAAAGACTGGAGTTTAGAAGGATGAGAGGGGATCATATAGAGACGTATAAAATTATAAAAGGATTGGACAAGCTAGATGCAGGAAAAATGGTTGTTTACCAGGGCTGTCACCAGATGGCGTGAGTGCACTTTGGACTACCCAGTCCAATGGGACCACCCAGTAATATTGAAAGCAGAGACACATGAGATACCACGTGAAAAATAAATACTGGCTTCCCACATTCACTTTAGCACATTGCTTTCATGGGATTTTTTAATCAGCTACATCACACAGTGTTGTTTTTGATATTCAGTCAGTTTCAAGCCTTCTAACATCCTCACTGATGTGTATCTTGTGATGTGTGGATATTTACCCCATTGCCTTGACTAGTGTGTGGCTAGATCAAGGATCCTAGAGCAAATTCCTGAATGTTTGGGAGTTTTGACCATTCCACGCTTGGAGATTTTTCAGTCTTCTTAAAGAAGCTAATGGCTAGTCTGATTCAGCGCCAAAGGTCTTAAAACAAAAGGAACGTAAAAGGACCTTTTGTTTAATTTAGAGGCAGCACCCTCATTTTCTACATGGTTGCCTTATTAACAGCACTATCAATCAGACTTGCTACCTCATAAGGTCTCCCATTTGTTAAGCAAGGGACACTTTGAGCCCAAGAGCCTGTATTCTGCAGTATGATTCTATGATTCTTATTTCTTCTCTTCAAATACTCTCCTCAATTCTTCAAATATGGTGTCAACATCCCTCTCCTTAATCAACGATAGACGCAAAATGCTGGAGTTACTCAGTGGGTTAGGTCTGGAGAAAATGAATTGGTGACGTCTGAAGAATGGTCCCGGCCTGAAACGTCACCTATCCATTATCTCCAGAGATGCTGCACGACCTGCTGAGTTACTCCAGCATTTTGTCTCTATTTTTGGTTAAAAACCAGCTCCTGCAGTTCCTTTTTATTACTTCTTCTTGATCACTTTGTTTTTGCGAATGTCTTTCACCTCTGAAGTCTTGGGATTTTTAGTTTTCCCAGCCAAATCCATGGCAATCTTTCTTGCAACTCCATGTTTAGACATCAAGTTTGGGCTCCACATAACCTTTGTATTGCAGCTTTATCAACATTTGATACCTCAGTGTAATTGGTTAAATTAGCCATCCGTGTCCTCTCTCTCCTTAACCTGGCCAGAGGTTATTGCCAACTGATCCGATTATCCTCCTACAATGTTTCTTCTCCATTATCCAGATGGATGGGATTGTCCTAGACTGGTTCTATCAATATCTATCCAGTTACCACCATGCAGACATCTGCACTGAACTATTGTTGGCCACTTCTACCATGTAATTGTAGGCAACTGTACCTCAGCACCAACTTTCCACTGTCGCCTTCACTCCTCCACTGCCCAATACCCAGTTCTGGTTGAGCATTTATTTCCTCCTGGGTCGATATTGAGAGGACTGAACTATTGTCTTCATTATCTCTTCGAGAACCGGACGACATAGGTTTAAGGTGAAGGTGAAAAGATTTCATAGGAATCTGAAGGTTAACTTTTTCACACGAAGTGTGGTGGGTGTATGGAATGAGCTGACAGAGGAGGTAGTTGAGGCAGGGACTACTGCAATGTTTAAGAAACAATCAGAGAGGTACACAGATAGGACAGGTTTAGAGGGATATGGGTCAAACATAGGCAGGTGGGACTAATGTAGATGAGATATGTTGGTCGGTGTGGGCAAGTTGGGCCGAAGATCCTGTTTCCATGCTGTATGACTCTATGACTCTACCTGGTCACTCTCTGAAGCTGAACTAATCACAAACTTGAGGTCATGTTTGACCATTGGCTGAACTCTTGATCACAACTGCATTCCATTTCTGAGACCAGCTGCCTGTCGTTATGTTATAGTTTACTAGCTTAATTTCCTTTTAAGAACTTTGTGTGTGCCATACCTTTAAGGATAGTATGTGTGGTACTGAACATTCTTGGTAGCTCAGGTGTGGTAATAAACAAAAGCAAGCATATTACTATTGTGTTCAGTCATGAATCTGTGTAATTAATCAAAACTACAAGGGCTAAAACAGTTGGAGCTGAACCGTCCTTACTTACATGCATTGGCTGTGCAGCAATACAACTGTTAAACATTGCCAGCAGCTAGCGTCTACCATGGAATTTATCCCTACTGCACACACTAAAATCCTGCTGAATTCAGGCTACAGATTCCCTACTAAATCTCCTTCTATGTCTCAGTGTACAATTTTGTTGGTGATGCTTCTAAACACTGGAATGTTTTACTATGTTAAAAGTACCACATGAAAAAAGTTTGTGTTGTAACTGGATATTCCTCAGAACCAATGGCAGGTTAAGAGGCAAATAAACCCTGTTAGCGTGTTTCACAATAAGTTACTCACTAATGCACTATAAAACAGGAGAGCCAATTAATGTATTGCGATCAATGCCATGGCAACCAGTTAGTTTCACCAAATTATTTTCAGGATGAAACTGTGTCTTTTCATCCGTGTCCTGGTTGTTCAACTGCAAAGCACCATGACTTAACGGCTACATAAGGCAAAGTTGATTGTGACTATTTACACTATTTCCAAACATTACCAGCCTAACCATATCGACAAGATTCAATGGTGGAAGACCCCCAAAAATGGTACAGAAGAAGTTGAAAATACCCAGTAGGTCAGGCAGTATCTGTAGAGAAAAAAATGAGTTAACATTTCACGTTGATCACCTGTCACAGACCACAATCTATCCAATTTATGAGTTCAGTTAAATCCAATTCTGAGTTTCCTGCTGACGACCATGAGTTTTTCCGGCACTTTCAGATTTTGAACACTTGGACAGGTTGACGTATGGACAGATATATGAATGGGAAGGATTGAGAGGGATATGAGACAAATGCAGGCAAATAGAATGAGCTCAGAATGCCAACTTAGACAGCATGGACGAATTGGGCTGAAGGGCCCCGTTATACGCTGTATGCCTCTTTGACTGTATGTCTCTATAACAACTCATTTTGTTACTATTCAATAATAAATTCATTTTTTTAGTTCATTGTAATATATTCTTTTTTATAAATAGCAAACTTTTGGGAATTTCACCTTTGGCAATAAGTGATGTTGGTAACACACACTGTTAGCTCTCAAAATTGACCTTGAAGCTAACCCGACTCTCTGTGTATTGCAAGGGCCGTGTGGCATCACAGTCTAATCAGTCCCATGATCACACCAATTCCTCAAGTGTCAGTGGGTTCAGCTTGTTGTACTTATCCTTGTAAATTGGGAAGTTGCGGTTTCAAGTGTCAGTCCTGGGTTCACAAATTTAATTTACACTGACATCCTGCTGCATTGTCCACCTTTGAACCATGCACCGAATTAAGACTCCACCTCTCATTCAGGATGTTAATTATTAGCCGTTGCTCAGTTGCAATAGTATTGCTTGTAAATCAATAAGTTCTAGGATAAAGTCTTCTTCAAGAAATGTGAGGCATAGACCAGGTTGGCCATTCAGTACAGCAACGAGTGCATAGGGAACATTATTAAGAGCTCCCACAATGGCCTCATCAACCAACTCGGGTCACAGAACCAGAGGGAAAGCAAGTCATTTTCAATCCTGGGGACTTCATATAATGAAGAATCTCTGTCCCAAAATTATAATATTGCAACCCAACAAATACAATGTTCACAGTAAAAGATAATAAAATTGCAAGTGTTTTGGTTCTTTTTAATTGGAAGAATAAACGAATAATAGACTAATTGTCAGAGATGTCTATTTGTGCTGGGCCTCACTCTGACAATGGAGGAGGCCCTGGACCGAAAGGTGTGTGTGGGAATGGGAGAGGAAGTTAAAATGTTTAGCAACTGGGAAATCTCCGGCCCAGCGCAAATTGGAGTAACAACACCTTATATTTCGCTTGGGCAGCTTATACCCCAGCGATATGAATATTGACCTCTCTAACTTCAAGTAACCCTTGTTTTCCCTTTCTGTTCACCCCCTCCCCCTTCCCAGTTATCCAACCAGTCTGACTGTCCTCGATTACATTTTATCTCTGTTTGCTTCATGTTACCTTCTCCTAGCTAGCAATGATCTATTCTAACATTCTCCTTGATCTCCATCCCCTTTGTCTCATTTTCACACCTTACACTTATCTCTGTATCTCCCTCTCCCCTGACTATCAGTCTGAAGAAGGGTCTCAACCAGAAACGTCACCCATTCCTTCTATCCAGAGACGCTGCCTGTCCCGCTGAATTACTCCAGCATTTTGTGTCTATTTTTGGTTTAATCTAGCATCTGCAGTTCCTACACAATTAGAATGTAGAACATACCACCTCCTGAAATGCTTGTGGTGAATAGCAAAGATGTGTTTCAGGGAAAGGGAGATGCAGAAAGGGAGAAAAAAGACTATATTGCCAAGGTTAGGTGGAGAGGTTTGAGAGGAAATAAGCGCGGAGAACAAATATTGGCATGAATAAATACTAGTTGGGAAGATTGGTTCTAAGTACCTCCAATAATGTAAATTACCGATTATAACTAAATTAATGCTAAGTTCTCATTAAACCCCTATTTATGTCTATAATGAAACAATTCAAGCTCAAAGACCTTATCAAACTCGCAGCTAAAATAAAGCTAAACTGCTATCGCAGACGAATTTGCAGTATCTGCGCACATCATGAAATTATAATGCCAAAAGAATAATTGTTTTGTCAATGATTGCAGAAGCACAGAGCTAATTAACCTTGGTGACAAAACACTACTGCACTGATTGTAATAAGTGAATAGGATCTAGTGGAGGAAGAAGAAACAAATTTTGTTTTGGGAGCCTGCAGGGAGGGAGGTCTCAAGTGAGTGGAAACAATAAGAGTGTTATGATGAGCGACCAGAACCTGTGAGGTCTGATGATTGCCTCCACAACCTTATTTTTAAGATGATTTAAAATAATCAGACAGTTCAATATTTCATGCTGAGCACAAACAACACTGCTTTGCACGCATTAGATAAACAATCATTACACTGCTTTTCTCTCTGAATAAGGTCAGGCATGGAAAGTCTCAGGACTAACCTTGACCTGACAGAACTCCAGCGGACATGGCGTTTGTTACACTGCAGATTATAAATGGCTGGAAGTGAATACAAAGTAGTAATTCGATTGATCAGTTCTGATACTAAGCAAGCAGACACCAGAGACCGGATTACCACTCTCAGCTCACTGATTGATGTTGACTATTATTATCACTGATTTTTAAAGCTACGTTACTATAAGAAGGCGCCTGCGACTTGATTTCATTGGGGCACCTGAGATTATGTGGTCACTCGGAAACCCACAGCGAAAATGGAGCATCGGAAAACATCACTATTTAAATCACTTTTGTTTCCCTGCCCCACACAGCTCGAGATCCAGCAAATCCCACAAGGATTAAATGGTATTTTGTTTTCCTCGTGTTTCAGACACCATGCACATTCTTCACAATTGAAACAGGCTTTTGTTCGCCCTTCTTGTGATGTATGTGTAATTGGTAAGCCATGCATTTGTTGTCCATTTCGTGTTGCCCCAAGCAAGTGGTGGTGAGACTTCATGACTTCTGCAGTTCATGGGGTTGAAATGCTCTCACGAGCTGTGGGTGTTCAAAGAGTTGCATGGGTTTATTCACCGGACAATGAAGGCAAAATGATGCATTTCCAAGTCAGGCTGAAATGTAACTTTGGGGGGAATTAGAGATGGAGCTGTTGTTCTTCCTCTAGCTCATTGTGTGTCACTGGTTTCACCAAAGTAGCTTTGAAGACTTGTCACATGGTGTCCTATAGAGATCAAAACAGGGTCCGACCTTCCCTTGCAACTAAACCCCAGTGTGCCGCGTTATCACCTTCCCCTCAGCTAACAATGATCCATTCTATATTTCCTTATGCTTTGATCTGTTATTTTCACATCTTACCCTGCTATATTTCTAGATTCCCTCTCCCCTGACTCTCAATCTGAAGTTGTGTCCCGACCCGAAACGTCACCCATTCCTTCTCTCCAGAGATGCTGCCCGTCCCGCTGAGTTACTCCAGCATTTTGTGTCTATCTCCTGTAGATGGTGTACAGTGTGGACATAGAATGTTCATCAGTTCTAGGAGCAGAATTAGGCCCTTCAGCCCATCAAGTCTACTCCACCATTCAATCATGGCTGATCTATCTTTCCCTCTCAACCCCATTCTCCTGCCTTTGCCCCATACCACCTTTCCTGATCAAGAATCTGTCAATCTCTGCTTTAAAAATATCCATTGACTAGAGGTCTAGAACCAGGGCTGCAGTGAATTGTAAGGGAGTACAGGGACCATGGCTACGGTGGTGAGGTGGAAGGGAGGGTGGGCACAGGGGTCCCAGATGAAAGCACATAAACAAGAGACCTGGTAAGCTGTACGAGAGCATGGCTAACAATGCTGAACCATTAGAATCTGAAGTTGGATCAGATTGGGCGGCACGGTAGCGCAGCGGTAGAGTTGCTGCTTTACAGCGAATGCAGCGCCGGAGACTCAGGTTCGATCCTGACTACGGGTGCTGCACTGTAAGGAGTTTGTACGTTCTCCCCGTGACCTGCGTGGGTTTTCTCCGAGATCTTCGGTTTCCTCCCACACTCCAAAGACGTACAGGTATGTAGGTTAATTGGCTGGGTAAATGTAAAAATTGTCCCTAGTGGGTGTAGGATAGTGTTAATGTGCGGGGATCACTGGGCGGCACGGACTTGGAGGGCCGAAAAGGCCTGTTTCCGGCTGTATATATATGATATGATATGATGATATGAACCCGAAACATCACCCATTCCCGTTCTCCCGAGATGCTACCTGTCCCGCTGAGTTACTCCAGCATTTTCTGTCTATCTTCAGTTTAAACCAGCATCTGCAGTTCCTTCCTACACATTAGGATTTCAAAATGGCCAGGAAACGGCTTATACTGTAGTTGCTTTTCTACACATTTTCGTGACTAGGTGTGACAGGGCTGGGTGCTTGGAACTGACCTCAAGAGTGGTGAATCTTTAGAACTCTCTACCTTGGAGGGTTGAGGATGCTAGACTAATGGAGGTACTTAATGATGAGATAGATAACTTTTTGAAAGATCGGGTAATTGAGGGCGATGGAGAACTGGCAGAGAGGAAGCGTTGAGGCCTGGGGCAGATCAACCACAATCAGATCAAATGGTGGGGTGGGCATGAGGGGCAGAGTGGCCTACTCCTGTTCCTCTTTTCTTCTGTTCTTGCGATCCTGGTGTACTGATTGTGAGACTGCTTACTTCTCTCTTTAGCTGCAGTTCCCTTCTTCTCCAGCCTTGGGGTCATGACCCGATTTGGAGTCACAAAAATAAAAACACACGCAGTTGACAGCGTGATATTTATTTGACGTTTTTGTTTGTCAGGATAATTGATTTCCTGTCAGCACAACAACCTTCTCTATTCTACAAAAAGTTTTAAATTAATCCGTTTATATACAGTACCAAGGCCATGCCTGGCATTTGCAACGCATATTTAAGGCAAGTTGATTTCTTTATTATGGGTGCACAGAAGTTTTCCATGTTTAGGTGGGACGTGCCAAAGAAATTGTTGGGAAGCACTGCTCTATAGTGTGCTAGGTTTACACTTGGTTTTATTGCTGTTACATTTATTTGGAGGTAATAATTGAGGCATATAAATATCAGTTTGACTTTTGCCTTTGCTGCAATGAAAGAACTGCTGCTGAAAGCATACAATGGTCAGATCTGTTTGGACCCATGGGTGTATCAGACAATGGTAACTCATTGCAACGTCGCTCCACTTTCTACTCCTGTCAACCTTATCGCTAAAGCTTTTGGGGGAAAAAAGGGAACTATTGAGTGATTTAGCAAATTAGAACATAAAGAGTATTTTGTGATTTATTTTCTGTGCGAAATGGCTTAAGGCAGTTATGAGCACAGAATGAAAGAGCTTTCAGTCCACATGCTCTGCACATCACATACTGACACCCAACCTTAGACTTATCAGCTGTGGCTCAGTTGATCGCCCTCATCCATGAATCAGAAGGTTATGAGCTCAACTCCCACTCCAGAGAGCTGAGTAAAAAAAATATGTGCAAGTAGGAACTGCAGATGCTAGTTTACACCGAAGATAAATGCAAAGTGCTGGAGCAACTCAGCAGTCAGGCAGCATCTCTGGAGAAAAGGAATAGGTGACGTTTTCGGGTCGAGACCCTTGGACAAAATTAGATGGGAACTCTAGTGTACTGGTGAGGGAGGTATAGCCTTCTCAGCAACATTTTAAAGTTTGTCTGTTACTGTGCGAGTGGATGTAAGAAAATCAATGGATACTATTTCAAAAAACATTTGAAGGAGGACCTTATAATCTCTTGGCTATTATTTATCTCTCAGCCAACATTAACAGAAACAGATAATCTGAGTAATTGCACATTGTATGAATTTAATCAGTGCAAATTGGTGCTATGTTTCCTGCATTACAATAGTGATTATACTTTAGAAGCATTCACAATCATGGTCAGCCAGAAGTGCCTCATAAATGATCCCTCTCGGTTTCTCCTGAGATCCCCACATGACAAAAGCCAGTTTCCGTCTGATTGGATTCATTCCAGATGATATCAGGAAATAGCTGTAAGCACCAGATACACAAAAGGCTATGGAACTAGACAACTCTATGGCATTGCATGACTATCTTTGGGCAGCAATGATGACTCATTGTGGATAGGATCATGGATAGGAATGTTTTAGAGGGATGAGGGTCAAATGCAGACAAATGGGACTAGCTTAGGAAATCACCTGGGTTGGCATGGACAAGTTGGGCTGAAGAGCCTATATCCATGATGTTGTAGGGACATAGGGATTGGCTGGAAGAGTTCGAACCCTCGGATTGGCTAGCGATGTCACCAGGTGTGCTAGCGCGGGAGGGACAAGCAGTCTAGTGTTGAACTCCGTGTAGAGAAGACGTTTTGTTGGTTGTCTACAGTTTTGACAGATTGTCACGGAGGTTTTTGCCCATGCAATAAACTCTGTCTGCAACACCCATCCGCTTCCAGACTCGCCACATTGGTGACCCCGACGTGATCAACGATCACAAGAACATGTCGCAAGAAGGAGCGAGCAGTGGGCAGCCGAACGCGGTCGGCGTTCACCTACCCCCGTTCTGGGCCCATCAACCGCACCTGTGGTTCGTGCAGGCAGAGTCCCAGTTCCACATCAAGAAAGTCTCGGAGGACCAAGAGAAGTTCCACCACTTGGTAAGCTGCCTACAGCCCGAGGTGGCCGCGCGGGTGGGACGGTACCTGACCAGCCCCCCCCAAACCGAGAAATACGAGGGACTCAAGAAGCTCCTGCTGAGGACTTTTGGTTTTAGCCAAAACCAGCGGGCTCTGAAGCTCCTGCATTTACTGGAGCTAGGGGATCGGCTACCGTCTGTCCTGATGACCGAAATGCTAACTTTGATCGGCGACCACCAACCTTGTATGATGTTTGAAGCGGCATTCCGGGAGAAATTGCCTTGGGACGTCAGGTTAGTTTTGACGGACGTCTCCTTCGAAGACCCGGTGGCGTTCGCGGAGAAGGCTGACGCGCTCGTAACAGAGGACTCGGCGGGAGACGATTCGGTCAATCGGGTTTCAAGGACTAGGAGCGACCGGCCGCGCGGCCAAGATGGCGGCGCATCGGTCGCCATTTTACAAAAAGCCCGCCAAGACGGAGCGGCAGCGCCCGCCATTTTGCAGCGGGCCCATGCAACAGAGCCGCACAGGCACGGCTGGTGTTTTTTCCACAAGCGATGGGGCAGTGAAGCCCGAAATTGCAGGGCCCCGTGCAGCTTTTCGGGAAATGCCTCGGCCGATCAAATATAGAGGCAGTCTCGGTCGGCCGCAATCGCCGCCTCTACGTCATGGATCGAGGTACTGGCACCGTTTTCCTGGTCGATACGGGAGCTGTCAGCATTGTGCCTCCCTAAGGCTGCGAAGTTCGAGCAGGTAGGAAAGGTCCGTCCCTCATTGCGGTCAATAGACAATAGACAATAGGTGCAGGAGTAGGCCATTCAGCCCTTCGAGCCAGCACCGCCATTCAATGCGATCATGGCTGATCACTCTCAATCAGTACCCCATTCCTGCCTTCTCCCCATACCTCCTCACTCCGCTATCCTTAAGAGCTCTATCCAGCTCTCTCTTGAAAGCATCCAACGAACTGACCTCCACTGCCTTCTGAGGCAGAGAATTCCACACCTTCACCACTCTCTGACTGAAAAAGTTCTTCCTCATCTCCGTTCTAAATGGCCTACCCCTTATTCTTAAACTGTGGCCCCTTGTTCTGGACTCCCCCAACATTGGGAACATGTTTCCTGCCTCTAATGTGTCCAATCCCCTAATTATCTTATATGTTTCAATAAGATCCCCCCTCATCCTTCTAAATTCCAGTGTATACAAGCCTAATTGCTCCAGCCTTTCAACATACGACAGTCCCGCCATTCCGGGAATTAACCTAGTGAACCTACGCTGCACGCCCTCAATAGCAAGAATATCCTTCCTCAAATTTGGAGACCAAAACTGCACACAGTACTCCAGGTGTGGTCTCACCAGGGCCCGGTACAACTGTAGAAGGACCTCTTTGCTCCTATACTCAACTCCTCTTGTTATGAAGGCCAACATTCCATTGGCTTTCTTCACTGCCTGCTGTACCTGCATGCTTCCTTTCAGTGACTGATGCACTAGGACACCCAGATCTCGTTGAACATCCCCTCTTCCTAACTTGACACCATTCAGATAATAATCTGCCTTTCTATTCTTACTTCCAAAGTGAATAACCTCACACTTATCTACATTAAACTGCATCTGCCATGTATCCGCCCACTCACACAACCTGTCCAAGTCACTCTGCAGCCTTATTGCATCTTCCTCACAATTCACACTACCCCCCAGTTTAGTATCATCTGCAAATTTGCTAATGGTACTTTTAATCCCTTCATCTAAGTCATTAATGTATATCGTAAATAGCTGGGGTCCCAGCACCGAACCTTGCGGTACCCCACTGGTCACTGCCTGCCATTCCGAAAGGGACCCATTTATCCCCACTCTTTGCTTTCTGTCTGTCAACCAATTTTCTATCCATGTCAGTACCCTACCCCCAATACCATGTGCTCTAATTTTGCCCACTAATCTCCTATGTGGGACCTTGTCGAAGGCTTTCTGAAAGTCGAGGTACACCACATCCACTGACTCTCCCCTGTCAATTTTCCTAGTTACATCCTCAAAAAATTCCAGTAGATTTGACAAACATGATTTCCCCTTCGTAAATCCATGCTAACTCGGAATGATCCTGTTACTGTTATCCAAATGCTCAGCAATTTCGTCTTTTATAATTGACTCCAGCATCTTCCCCACCACTGATGTCAGACTATCTGGTCTATAATTACCCGTTTTCTCTCTCCCTTCTTTCTTAAAAAGTGGGATAACATTTGCTATCCTCCAATCCACAGGAACTGATCCTGAATCTATAGAACATTGAAAAATGATCTCCAATGCTTCCACTATTTCTAGAGCCACTTCCTTAAGTACCCTGGGATGCAGACCATCAGGCCCTGGGGATTTATCAGCCTTCAGTCCCATCAGTCTGCCCAAAACCATTTCCTGCCTAATGTGGATTTCCTTCAATTCCTCCATCACCCTAGGTTCTCCGGCCCCTAGAACAACGGCAGTCCCATCCGCACCTACGGCAAGAGGGCCATGCCCCTGTCCTTCGGGTCCGAGACCTACCGTTGGGATTTCATTGTTGCCGACGTGGGCCAGGCCATCCTGGGCGCGGATTTCCTCTGGGCTTTTTCGTTTGTCGCAGACGTCCGCGGGAAGGGCCTGCAACCCTCGGGTAGCAGCATGGAGCCTGCTACTCCTCCACCTGCCACCCTACCCTGCCCGTCGATCCGGGCCATCGCCATGGCTCCCGATCAGTTCGCTGCGGTCCTCGCCGACTTCCCGCAGCTCCTCGTACAGTGGTTCGATGCCCCTTCCGCTAAGCACGGTGTCGTCCACTTCATCACTACCGAGGGGCCGCCTGTATTCGCCCGGCTCGGCGCCTGCCTCCCGACAAGCTGGCCATGGCACGGGAGGAGTTCCTGAATTTGGAACGGCTGGGGATTGTTCGTCCTTCAGACAGCCCGTGGGCCTCCCCCTTGCATATGGTCTCTAAAGCATCTGGGGGGTGGAGACCATGTGGGGATTACCGGCATCTTAACGCTGCCACCCGGCCTGACCGCTATCCGATCCCTCACATACAGGACTTCTCTGCCAGCCTCGAGGGCGCTACGGTTTTCTCGAAGATCGATTTGGTGCAGGGATATCATCAGATCCCTGTCCACCCACCGGACATTCCCAAGACGGCTACGATTACTCCGTTTGGTTTATTTGAGTGGTTGCGCATGCCGTTCGGTCGAAAAAACGCGGCTCAGGCATTCCAACGTCTCATGGATCATGTGGGTCGCAGATTGTCTTTTGTGTTTATTTATCTCGACGATATCCTGGTTGCTAGTCGTTCGGTCCCAGAGCACCTGGTCCACCTCCGCACTGTGTTCCAGAGGCTACAGGACCACGGCCTGATCCTCCACCCATCCAAATGCCAGTTCGGCCTGTCCTCGGTGGATTTCCTGGGTCACCAGATCACACCGGCCGGTGCCACTCCCTTGCCCGCTAAGGTGGACGCCGTCCGCTCTTTTCCCCGCCCTACCACCATCAAGGGCTTGCAGGAATTCGTGGGCATGGTGAATTTTTATCACCGGTTCGAGCCTGCGGCAGCCCGGATCATGCACCCCCTTTTTCAATGCCTTGCGGGTAATCCTGCTGAGTTGGTCTGGTCCACAGCTGCCGAGACGGCCTTTGATGCGGTCAAGCTGGCCCTCGCCAACGCCACCATGCTCGTGCACCCCCGCGCCTCTGCCCCCACGGCCCTGACGGTGGACGCCTCAGACGTGGTGGTGGGTGGGGTCTTAGAGCAACAGGTCAATGGTCACTGGCAGCCTCTGGCATTTTTCAGCCGGCAGCTCACTCGACCTGAGCTGAACTACAGTGCCTTCGACAAGTAGCTCCTAGCCCTCTATTTAGCTGTTCGCCATTTCCGTTATTTTTTGGAGGGCCGCTCTTTTGTTGCCTACACGGATCACAAACCCCTCACGTTTGCTTTTTCTAAGGTTTCTGATCCGTGGTCGGCCCGCCAGCAACGGCATCTCACCCTCATTTCGGAGTTCACCACAGATGTTCGCCACATCGCGGGTAGGCTTAACGCCGTTGCTGACGCCCTGTCCCGGCCGGCCAGTTCCTCTGTAGCTGCGGTGGCGAGCGAGGTGGATTTTCAGGAGCTAGCGGAGGCTCAGCGCCTGGAAGATATTGCCTCAGCGTACGCCTCGACCGCCTCAGGGTTGCGGTTGGCCCAGGTGGCGTGCGGCCCCACAGGCCACACTTTGGTGTGACGTTTCCCTTCCCCGCCCTCGCCCGGTTGTGCCGACCGCCCTGCGGCGTAAGGTTTTTGAGGCCATTCATGGCCTGGCACACCCGTCCATTCGGGCGACCTCGGCTATGGTGGCCGCCCGATTTGTCTGGCACAGCCTGCGGAAGCAGGTGGCCGCCTGGGCCCGCGCCTGTGTCCCGTGCCAGACCTCCAAGGTCCACCGCCACGTCCACGTTCCAGAATTTCGTGGTTCCGCCCGTCCGTTTTTTCCACATTCACGTGGATTTGGTTGGTCCATTGCCTTACTCTAGGGGCTACACTCATCTCCTGATGGTGGTCGACCGTTTTACTCGTTGGCCGGAGGCTTTTCTGTTGTCGGACACCTCCGCGGCCTCCTGTGCACGGGCCCTGGCGTTACATTGGGTTGCCCGTTTCGGCGTCCCGGCCATCATCACTACCGACCGGGGCGCCCAGTTCACCTCATCCCTGTGGGTCGCGCTTGCGCAGCTGTATGGGTCCCGCTTGCAGCAGCCTATCATCCCCAGGCTAACGGGTAGAAAGCTTCCACCGACAGCTGAAGGCGTCCCTCTGTGCCCGACTGACCGGCCCTGACTGGGCTGACTAGCTGCCTTGGGTCCTCCTCGGTATTCGCACGGCCCCTAAGTCTGATCTGGGTACTTCCTCGGCGGAACTCGTCTACGGCTCGCCCCTGCGGGTGCCGGGTGACATTCTTCCCTTATCCTCCGCCCTGCCGTCGTCCGTACCGGCAGTTTTGGCTTCTCTCCGGGCTCGGGTAGGTTCCCTGGCCCCAGTCCCGGCCTCCAGCCACGGGAGTACCGCAGCGCACGTACTGGCGGACTTGCATGACTGCGAGTTCGTTTTCCTCCGGCGGGATTCCCATGCTGAAAAGGGGGACGGTCACCTTCACTTTACAAGTGGGCACCCGACAGGAGCTCGTCTCTGTCTCCCGGCTGAAACCGGCCCACTAGGACCAGGACTGTCCCGCGCTGGTGGGTCAACCTCCTCGCCGGGGCCGCCCTCTGGCCGGCCCACCTGGTCCCCCAGCCGCGCCCCCATCGCCTCCCCCTCCAGCGGCGCACCCATCGTCACCACCGGCAGGGCCCTCCCCGCCTCCTTCGTCGCTGGCGGTACTGGCCTCCCCTCTCCGTACTCGTTCAGGGCGGGCGGTCCGGGTGCCCGTTAGGTACGGTATCGAGGGTTCTGGGGGGGGGTCTTGTAAGGACATAGGGATTGGCTGGAAGAGTTCGAACCGTTTTTGCCCATGCAATAAACTCTGTCTGCAACACCCATCCGCTTCCAAACTCGCCACAATGTATAACTCTGTGACACTGTAGCACTGAAGACCTATGCTCTAGGATTACGTACATCTATAGTCAAGCTGTTCCAGTACAGTTACAATATGGGCATTAACTTCACAAGACAGACACAAAATGTTGGAGTAACTCAGCGGGACAGGCAGCATCTCTGAAGAAGAAGGATTTATCATGGTATCACAAAATGCTGGAGTAACTCAACGGGTCAGGCAGCATCTCAGGAGAGAAGGAATGGGTGACATTTTGGGTCGAGACCCTTCTTCAGATCGATGTCAGGGGAGGGGCCGGGACAAAGATCCAGAGATGCTGCCTGTCCCGCTGAGTTACTGCAGCATTTTGTATCCCCCTTCAATTTAAACCAGCATCTGCAGTTCTTTTGTACACATTAACTTCACAATGTTGAAAGTGTGCCCAGGTATGTCCTGTTCACAAAAAAAAGAATTCAAATCCAAGCTGCCAGAGGAGATAGTTGAGGCAGGCACTCTGACAACGTTTTAAAAAACATTTGAACAGGTACATGGATCTTTATGGATTTTTTTTTAACAGGTACATGGATGATTTAGAGGGACATGCTGCTCCACTCTGCTTACCGTTTAGCACGAATGGTGTCCAGTGTTGCTGCTTCTTTGGATTGGCACCTCATTATCAAGTATGCCCGAGGCTGCACTCACCAGTAGTGCTGCAACCTCAGCTTTAAAAAAAAACCCTTGTTCAATCCTGACCTACAGGATTCTGACGGTGTTGGAAACTCTGTCCTCACCGATCTACCCATCCTGGTGGGTAGCATTGGCAGGCATAACATTTGCAGACAGTATTGCAGGCAGATGCACGCAGAACTTCTCTCAGTGAACCTAATCTTCCTCCGAAACCTGGAGGATAATTCCCCCTTTCCACCAACATCTCAGCACAGAGTTTCCCCACCACCCCGTCAAGATTATATCAGGGACTCAAGCCAACCCACGTGACAATATCTCCCTCAGCTCACTGTGATAGTATATCAGGGAGCCCCCCACCCTCTCAGCTCATGTCAGTCCCTATTTTGAAAGTGCAGGAGTTGAAACTAGATTTATATCATCTTGATTTCTCCCACACTACTTCGGTCTCAAGGAGATCCTTATCGCAATTTCTATTCACTATCAACTGAAAGTGGAACCTCAGCTTGAGTCTTCAGCTGAGGACTTGGTAAAGAGCGTATGCACATCTAATAGAGAACACGCCAGTATTTATCCAATTGAAAATGAACAATTGCTAAACTTTTATCTCAACCTACGAAGCCTGCTTGTCATCAGCAAACATGGACTGAACGATTTTGCCGAGCAATTATTAAGGTAACTTTGCCTCCTGCCAATTCTGCTTCAGAAACTGTGATCAGAGATAGTGCACCGCTGGCTTCAAATCAGCAGAACATTAAAGCAATCGAGTCCAAGGTCATTAGGATTAGCTTTTGACATGAGAGAGCTGTTGTGCAAAGGGGTGGTTGGTTCTTCACTCAAGGGAATAGTGTGGTGCAGGTCATTCGACAGGCAATTCAGTAGCCAGGGCTAATAATCCGTAGAATGTGAACATAAGGATGTGAGTTAAGGTCCCGCGGTGACAAGTGAGGTGGTGATTTCAGCTTTTGAAAAGCTGGTAATACCAGAAATGCTCGTGAAGCTGTTGAGCACTAAAATCACAAAAGGTTCTTCTGTGTGGGAGGAAACTGCAGACAGACGCTGGTTTACAACCGAGGTTAGACACAAAATGCGAGAGTGACTCAGCGGGTCAGGCAACGTCTCTGGAGAGAAGGAATAGGTGAGTTATCATGGCATATGTGCATTCAGCATATCGCCAAGAAGTATTACTGATTTTTGAAAGATGCACCCTAGAAAACATCCTATCGGGATGCATTGCTATTCGGTTTGGCAACAACTCTACCCAAGGCCGCAAGAAATCGCAAGGAGGTGTGGATGCAGCCTATCTCCCATCCACACCATTTACGTTTCACCCTGCCTCAGGAAATCAGCCAACAATCAGCCATCACAGAGTCAACGAGCTCATCAGGAAGGCTGGCTCCGTCCTGGAAGTGGAGTTGGATTCATGTGAGGTGGTCCTGGAGGGGAGGATGCTCCTCAAACTGCGGAGCATCCTGGACAATACAGCTCACCCCTTCCATGACACACTGGTCAACCTGAGGAGCACCTTCAGCAACAGACTGGTTCCACCAAGATGCAGCACAGAACGCCACGGGAGATCCTTTTTCCCTGTGACTAGCAAACTGTACAATTCCTCCCCCTCCGGTCGTGGGGTAGACTGACTCGACTGACTCCCCTTACCCCCCCCTACCCCCCCGAATCTTTGCACATCCCCAATCCTGGACTTTCCACTCGTCACTTTAATTGCATGTTTCATGTACCTTGCTGTTTTATGACTGCTGGCGGACCAATTTCCCTCCTGGGATAAATAAAGTTCTATCATATCGTGTTATCAAGAACCACTCATACGCGGGCATCTGATCTTCTCCCCTCTCATTGGGCAGAAGATACCAAAGTTTGAAAGCAACGGCAGCCAACCTTCTTCCCTACTGATTTCAGACTACTGAACAGTCTTTTCATAATCTATCCCTGACTCCCTGTCTATCTCTTGCATCTTTTTTAATCTGCACTTTTGCTTGGTTATAACACTATATTCTGCACTCTATCTCCTTCCTATTGTGAGCAGTTTTGGGCCCCATATCCTAGGAAGGATGCATTGGCATTGGACTGGGTCCAAAGGAGGTTTTTGAGAATGATGCCAGAAATAATTGGGCTAACGTACGATTAGCATTTGACGGCTCTGGGCCTGTACTCGCTGGAGTTTAGAACGATGAGGGGAGACCTCATTGAAACTTATCGAATAATGAAAGACTGGATGCAGAGAGAATGGTTCCACTAGTGGGAGAGTCTCGGACCAGAGTGCATGGCCTCAGATTAAAAGGACGTACCTTTAGAAAGGAGATGAGGAGAAATTTCTTCAGTCAGAGGGTGGTGAATCTGTGGAATTCATTGCCACAAACAGCTGTGGAGGCCGTCACCAGATATTTTTAAGGTGGAGATTGACAGATTCTTGATTAGTAAGGGTGTCAAGGGAAAGCAGGAGAAAGGGGTTGAGAGGAAAAGATAGGTCAGCCATGATTGACTGGAAGAGTAGGCTTGGTGGGCTGCATGGCCTACTTCTGCTCCTATGACATGAATTTATGAACTTTTGAAGTTTATCTCTTTGCACCATCAATTGTACTCGTGAACATTTTGATGTTCTAATGGTATGATTTGCCTGGATAGCACACAAAGCAAAGCTTTTTCACTGTATCTCGGTACATGTGACACAATGGCAAACTAATTCCATGAAACTTTGCCTATCCATTACCTCTACAGATGCTGCCGGACCCATTGAGTTACTCCAGCAATTTGCACTTTGCTCAGGTTTCCAGCATCTGCAGTTGCTTCTGTCTCCGTTGTCAGTGATGAAGTTTGATAGCTATTTCACTGATGTTTTTATAATCTTTATTGGTCATTTTTGGCAGGGCAGGAATTCTTCAGTCTCAGAAACACTATGTTTCCTTAACCACATGACACTCATTTCCACTTGCCTGTTTTCTTCAGGAAATTTAGGGTTCTTCATGGGTTGTACCTTGCCTTTTTTACTGAAGATGAGACATTGGTATCAAATATCAGCATTTTTTGTAGACTTTGGTAGCGCTTTTAAGGCAGGGATAGATAGATTCTTGATTAGTACGGGTGTCAGGGGTAATGGGGGGAAAAGGCCTAAATCAACACTTATGACGTTATCACCTTATGACTATGGTTGTTTGGACATTGAACCCTCGCCACCGCTGCGAGTGAAAGTGAAAACTATTTTTCTTTCCCTTTCCAATCTCCAGATGACACTGCTGGAACTGAATGCTCAGTCATGTGCTGTTGGCAAGGATTCCTAATCTTGGGTGGTTGCGTGAAATTCTCATTTATAGCATGTGATAAAGTTTGTAATCCCCAATGTATCAAGGGACACGAGTCACATGCACTGGAAATGAACTGGAACAATGTAATTATTACTTGCCGCAGGTTTACCAGGCACATTGGATGCAATAACAGCAGCAATAAATATATAATAAATTATCAGTTACTTCCACTGTACTCTCATCGCCCCATCCCCAAGTCCCATATTATCTTTTACCCCATTTTTCTCCTCCCCCCTGCCCTACACCACCCATATCTTCCCTCCAGCTTTACATTTCACTCCTCTTCTTCACTCCCACTGTGGCTCTAACATTGAAATAGACTCAGTCAACAAATCTAACGGCTAGCTTTGGAAATCTCCCACTGCTATACCTTCTTATCTGTGTTAGAAGTGAAATGAGAGTGTGGCTCGGATAGTGGGTCTTTGTGGCATTATGAGACTGTGCCTCCTATAGATCCCTGCGATGATGGGGAGATCAGTATCCCTGATGGCCACTGCACAGGGTGCATGATGGCAGCTTAATTTAATATTGTGTAACATCCCACAATCCACTTGGGTTAGAAATCAAGGGATATGGGGAAAAAGCAGGAACTGATTTTGGATGATCAGCCATGATCATATTGAATGGGGTGCTGGCTCGAAGGGCCGAATGGCCTTCACCGGCACTTATTTTCCATGTTTTCATGTTTCTATGAAATCTGATGCCAGTCACAATCATGACAAGCTTTGCGAGCTTAATTTCATAGGTAAAAATAATAGAATACAAAAGAAAATGTATTATTCCTAGAACCACAGAATATTCATTGTTTTTCGGGAACTCTGAAGATATATTCAGGGTTATTTTCATTTCCCCACTCCAGTTATTATTTGATAATGGGCGTGCAGCATAGGTTTACTAGGTTAATTCCCGGAATGGCGGGACTGTCATATGTTGAAAGACTGGAGCGACTAGGCTTGTATACACTGGAATTTAGAAGGCTGAGAGGAGATCTTATCGAAACGTATAAGATTATTAAGGGGTTGGACACATTAGAGGCAGGAAACATGTTCCCAATGTTGGGGGAGTCCAGAACAAGGGGCCACAGTTTAAGAATAAGGGGTAGGCCATTTAGAACTGAGATGAGGAAAACTTTTTCAGTCAGAGAGTTGTGAATCTGTGGAATTCTCTGCCTCAGAAGGCAGTGGAGGTCAATTCTCTGAATACATTCAAGAGAGAGCTAGATAGAGCTCTTAAGGATAGCGGAGTCAGGGGGTATGGGGAAAAGGCAGGAACGGGGTACTGATTGAGAATGATCAGCCATGATCACATTGAATGGCGGTGCTGGCTCGAAGGGCCGAATGGCCTCCTCCTGCACCTATTGTCTATTGTCTATAATTACTCACTGTTATTCGTTAGGTAATTGTTATTGCCTCAGCTCAGTCACTTCCTGCGATTTGCCAACATGAAATGAGTCAGGGATCCACCCGTTCAGCTTCCAGAAGTCAGGAAAGTTTGATGAATTCCAAGAAAGGGGCATTTTGTAAAGAATATCACGATAGGATCATGTGCGGAGAAGCCGACGCGGAGCGAGTGGTCGAGGCGAGGTGGTCGGGTCGAAGTCCTGAGGTCGGGTGGGGCTGAAGATGAGTCGGGGCCCCGAGCTCAAGTTGAAGCCCAGAGGTCAAGTTGGAGACCAGTGGTCAAGTTGAAGCCCAGAGGTCAAGTTGGAGACCAGTGGTCAAGTTGAAGCCCAGAGGTCTTTGGAGCCCAGTGGTCAAGTTGGAGCCCAGTGGTCAAGTTGGAGCCCAGAGGTCACGGTGGAGCCCCAGTGGACGAGGTCAGGTCGGGCTGAGGACAAGGTTGGCTCGGAGCTTCGAGGTCGGGGCAAGGATGAAGTCCCGAGCTCGGGCCGAGGTGGACGGGCTGAGTTGCTGTGAACAAAGGGGGAGCCAGGGTGGGGGAGGGGGGCTACCGAGCACAAAGCGGTACCCGGCATGGGGGGGGACGGGGGGGGACTGAGAACTAAGGGGGACATGATGGTGCGGACGAAGAAAGGATGAGTACTTTTTATAACTTTGTCGGCACCTCCGTGGCGACTCTTTTGTGTACTTTGTATGCAAAAAGAAAGCATTTCACTGTACCTAGCTACGTATAAGGGACAATGAAGCATCATCGTCATCATCATCAGCTGCATGTGGAGCTGAGGGAAGATAAATGTCTGCTGACATGATCATGCTAAATGATCAGTGATCTTTTCGAATAACAGACCAGGCAGGAGGGACTGAGTGCCTTATTCTTAGATCTATTTCTATCATTACATACCATTGACAACAGGATGTGGCAAAATTGCAAAGAATTGATCTGATCTGGCCGGCTGTGGGATCATAACCAATATTTGTGGGGCTGAATCATGTGATAGTTTTTCTTTATTTTACTCTATCAACACGCAAAATTATCAACAACGAGAGGCTAGATGCGGGAAGATTGTTCCCGATGTTGGGGGAGTCCAGAACCAGGGGTCACAGCTTAAGGATAAGGGGGAAGTCTTTTAGGACCGAGATGAGAAAACATTTCTTCACACAGAGAGTGGTGAGTCTGTGGAATTCTCTGCCACAGAAGGTAGTTGAGGCCAGTTCATTGGCTATATTTAAGAGGGAGTTAGATGTGGCCCTTTTTGCTAAAGGGATCAGGGGGTATGGAGAGAAGGCAGGTACAGGCTACTGAGCTGGATGATCAGCCATGATCATATTGAATGGCGGTGCAGGCTCGAAGGGCCGAATGGCCTACTCCTGCACCTATTTTCTATGTTTCTATGTTTCTATGTTCACCTAGTGAAGATGAATCTTTCATTATATAATCACGCAAAATTATCAACAACTAGCCAATGTTGCTCTCCATCATAATTTAACCGTTAGCTGGGAGAAAGTGCAAAATGACTACAACTTTATTCATATGTTTTATACAATCATTAGCACCAATTCTTATTGTGCCTTCAATACCACCTTTGAGTTTTTTTGCAGCTTACAGCCCAGTGGTATGAATATTAATTTCTCTAACTTCAAATAAGTTGCACCAATTGTGATCCTGAAAAATCATGGATTATCTTTACTGGAACCTTGAGACAGAAAAAAAATAATGAAGCTGTATAACAAACCTTCTAGCTTCATAAGCAGGGTACTCGGGGGATCACGTTAAGCAAATCCACCACTGGAACAAAGTACATTCCCTTTTGATACTGTGCACTCTAGTGGTTTTAACTCCTATGTTTTTGGTTCATTAATGAGATTTACTACTAAGTGTAATGGTTACAAGGTGGTGTTCTTTATTGCCATACCTGAAATACTGGACCTGCTCATTACAATTAATGGAGATACATACACAATCATCTTCAGAGATAGTATAACGTCGTATTACAATAACACAACAGCACAAGAGATATTTCTTTCTGAGTGTTTTCCTATACTGCCCCTGTGTTTCAGCCATTTGTTATTCATATGGTGAGAAGCAAGACCTGTGGGCTCATCCTTGGCTCCAGCCTGGGAAAATTGGAATTTTGTTGCGCAGAACAGAAAAACTGTGTTTTCGTATATGATAAACATTTAGGTAACAGTGTCGTAACACGCATAGCAACTGACTAGGCAAGGACCTTTACTCCAAGAGATTTTGCATACAAGTGTAAAGATGTCTTACTGCAGTTGTGGTCTAAAGTCTGAAGGATCTCGAGCCAAAACATCACCCATTCCTTCTCTCCAGAGATGCTGCCTGGCCTGCTGAGTTACTCCAGCAGTTTGTGTCTATCTTTAGTTTAAACCAGCATCTGCAGTCCCTTCCTACACATTTACTGCAGTTGTGTTCAGGTCTGACCTCCTTACCTAAGGAAGAATCCCTTGCGATTGAGGGAGTGCCACAAAGGTTTGCCAAATTGATGCCTGCAGTGGGGGGTTTTGATCTGTGAAGATTGGGTCAATATTCTCGAGTTAGAAAATAAAATGGAACCTTATTGAAACATAAAATTCTTATAGTATCTGGCAGGGTAGAAGCAGGGGTGATATCTCACATGGTCAGAGTATCTAGAGTCAATGGTTACAGTCTCAAAATAAGGGTTTGACTATTTAAGAATGAGATACCACAAAACGTCTTCACCAAGTGAAGATGAATCTCTCAAATTCTCAACTCAGGAGTGCCATGGAAGCTCAGTCCACTCAATATATTCAGATAGACTTTTGGATATTAAGGAATTGGGGTTAGTACAGGAAAGAGCTGCAGAGCTAAAAGATCAGTGATGATCTTTTCGAATAACAGACCAGGCAGGAGGGACTGAGTTGCTTATTCTTAGTTCTATTTCTATCATTACATGCCATTGACAACAGGATGTGGCAAAATTGCAAAGAATTGATCTGATCTGGCCGGCTGTGGGATCATAACCAATATTTGTGAGGCTGAATCAAGTGATAGTTTTTCTTTCTTTTACTATATAAACACGTGTGGCGGCTCCCAAGGGTCGGGCCATACCATACCACTACCGACCCCTCGGCACGGGAATGGACCAGTCCAGGGGGGCGGTCCTGTACTAGGTATATAAGGACAAGGTTTTGGGCGCAAAGCTATTCCAGCAGACTCGCCCAGCCTGATAACTGAGAAATAAACCGAACGCCCCAAAATACCCGGCTCCTCGCCTTTATTTCGGGACTCTCTCGACGCGCCACACACGCAAAATTATCAACAACTAGCCAATGTTCACCTAGTGAAGATGAATCTTTCACTATTTTCATCACGCAAAATTATCAACAATAGCCAATGTTGCTCTCCATCATAATTTAACCGTTAGCTGGGAGAAAGTGCAAAATGACTACAACTTTATTCATATGTTTTATACAATCATTAGCACCAATGGAAGTAAGAATAGAAAGGCAGATTATTATCTGAATGGTTTCAAGTTAGGAAGAGGGGATGTTCAACGAGATCTGGGTGTCCTAGTGCATCAGTCACTGAAAGGAAGCATGCAGGTACAGCAGGCAGTGAAGAAAGCCAATGGAATGTTGGCCTTCATAACAAGAGGAGTTGAGTATAGGAGCAAAGAGGTCCTTCTACAGTTGTACCGGGCCCTGGTGAGACCGCACCTGGAGTACTGTGTGCAGTTTTGGTCTCCAAATTTGAGGAAGGATATTCTTGCTATTGAGGGCGTGCAGCGTAGGTTCACTAGGTTAATTCCCGGAATGGCGGGACTGTCGTATGTTGAAAGGCTGGAGCAATTAGGCTTGTATACACTGGAATTTAGAAGGATGAGGGGGGATCTTATTGAAACATATAAGATAATTAGGGGATTGGACACATTAGAGGCAGGAAACATGTTCCCAATGTTGGGGGGGTCCAGAACAAGGGGCCACAGTTTAAGAATAAGGGGTAGGCCATTTAGAACGGAGATGAGGAAGAACTTTTTCAGTCAGAGAGTGGCGAAGGTGTGGAATTCTCTGCCTCAGAAGGCAGCGGAGGCCAGTTCGTTGGATGCTTTCAAGAGAGGGCAGGATAGAGCTCTTGAGGATAGCGGAGTGAGGGGGTATGGGGAGAAGGCAGGAACGGGGTACTGATTGAGAGTGATCAGCCATGATCGCATTGAATGGCGGTGCTGGCTCGAAGGGCTGAATCGCCTACTCCTGCACCTATTGTCTATTGTCTATTGTCTATTGTCTAATTCCTATTGTGCCTTCAATACCACCTTTGGGTTTTTTTGCAGCTTACAGCCCAGTGGTATGATTATTAATTTCTCTAACTTCAAGTAACCCTGGCATTCCCTCTCTCTCTCTCTCTATCCCTCCCCCATCCAAGTTCCACTAGCTTCTCGTTTATACCCAACAAACAGCTAACAATGGCCTGTTTCGTTTATCATTGTTTCTGTTTTGCCTATCTTTCATTCATTGTTCTTTATCTCTCTACATCAACGTCTATATCTCTCATTTCCCTTATCCCTAACCAGTCTGAAGAAGTGTGTCGACCCAAAACGTCACCCATTCCCTCTCTCCAGAGATGCTGCCTGTCCCGCTTAGTTACTCCAGCATTTTGTGTCTACCTACTGATTTTAGATCATCAGCCATGATCATATTGAATGGTGGTGCTGGCTCAAAGGGCTGAATGGCCCACTCCTGCACCTATTTTTCTATGTTTTTTGTATGTTTCTGTGCAAAAATTCTAATACCATACTCGCGGGCTTTACATGCATTCATTGGCGCCGTATTGTAGTATTCACAGAAATATCCTTATACCCGGCACCTTTGCCACTCATGTGGCCCTCTGGGGTGTTATCCCTTCCCTTGTTTGAGGGGCATCTCCACCACACCTGCCCCCCAATGTCCAGCAGTGGAAGAACCTTTGTCAGGGGTCCTCCTCCAGAGAGCCTTGGCATTGGCTGCTCTAAGCTTCAGTGCGACCCTCAGCACGTACTCCTGTGAGTGTTTTGTAAACATAGAAACATAGAAAACAGGCGCAGGAGTAGGCCATTCGGCCCTTCGAGCCTGCACCGCCATTCAATATGATCATGGCTGATCATCCAACTCAGTATCCCGTACCTGCTTTCTCTCCATACCCCCTGATCCCTTTAGCCACAAGGGCCACATCTAACTCCCTCTTAAATATAGCCAATGAATTGGCCTCAACTACCTTTTGTGGCAGAGAATTCCACAGATTCACCACTCTCTGTGTGAAAAAAATCTTTCTCATCTCGGTCCTAAAAGACTTCCCCCTTATCCTTAAACTGTGACCCCTTGTTCTGGACTTCCCCAACATCGGGAACAATCTTCCTGCATCTAGCCTGTCCAACCCCTTAAGAATTTTGTAAGTTTCTATAAGATCCCCCCTCAATCTTCTAAAATTCCAGCGAGTGCAAGCCGTAAAGGAAAGAGTAAAAGGAAAGAAAGGAGCAGAGGGGTTCAGGAAAGGAATGCAAAACCCCCTGCGGGTGAATGGATGGTCATCATTGTGGGGATAAAGGAAGTCAGGGGCGCACAGTGGCCAGCTTTGGAGCAATCTCGAGATTTTGGAGGGTTGTCGGGCCAGAGAAGGCTACAGAGACGAAAGGGCAAGCCTTTATTTAACTAATAATTATTTAACTAAAAATGAAGCCGACCCCGATACTCAGTCAAACTTATTGAGCAATAATTGAGCATTGTGCAATATATTGAGCATTGTGCAATATTGGCCTGTTTAATTAACACAAAATGGAAGGTACTTTACACTCAGAATGAATGTATAGCACCACAAAAATGCTACTTCGGGGGCTTTCCTGCACCAAGGTAAATCATACTGAGAATGCAGTGGTTGAGTGCGACTTGATATTATCCTTTAACCATATTTTCCAGCGCTTTCACAGCCTTTCAGACTTGAAAGCATCTTAGATGACCCGACAACTGATCCGAGAATGGCAAACGAGTTCAGCCTCGTACACGGATAATTAATGACCCAAATCCTCACGAAGAAGGATCGACTCTGACCCTTCTGTGCAACCATATGGTAAGATCACTAACAATCTGATGCACATCTACCAAGTAGTGGTATGCAGCAGTATTTCCCATAGAGCTTTGGCTCCATGCTGATGTTTCATTATTGTATTCTGTGAACGGCGCCAACATGCTTGTTACTGATGAAGGCAATGATTAAAGTATTATTTTTAATTAGTTGGAGCCGGAAACACCAATAGATGGCAACAGTGTCATCTAACGACAGGTCTGTGCGGTTTTGCAAACCTTTGGAATTTATGTACCGTACAAGAAGTTTCATTGATCCAGTAAGGAATCCTGAGATACTTCATGGAAGCTTAATCCCAGGCTGAGCTAGTGACGTGTATGGAGTGCAACAAATACGAATATTGAGGATGAAGGAAAGCAATGCTTGTAATTGAAATGGTTTTCAGGTCAGCCGATATCAGCGGAGAGGAAACAGAATTAACCTTTCTAGCTGTTGAACAAGTTTGTGTTGACCAAGTCATTGTTGAATTAAGGTGGCATGGTAGCGCAGCAGTAGAGTTGCTGCCATACAGCGCCAGAGATCCAGGTTTGATCCTGACTACGGGTGCTGTCTGTGCGGAGTTTGTACATTCTCCCTGTGATCTGCCTGGGTTTTCTCCGGGTGCTCTGTTTTCGAAGACATACAGGTTTGTAGGTTAACTGGCTTGGTAAAATTGTAAATTGTTCCAGGTGTGTGTACGATAGTGCTAATAGATGGGGATCGCTAGTTGGCGCGGACTCGGTGGGCCGAAGAGCCTGTTTCCACGCTGTATCTCTAAACGAAAAAAAAGTTACCAAAGGGCTTGTTTGGTGAGGTAGGCTTAATGGAGAGTAATAATGGAATAAGGAGAGGAAGAGAACTTCAGGGAATGTTAGAGCTTGAGTCTGAGCTACTGTTGCATGGATGGTCTTCCGGTTTGAAAATTCTGACAGTAAAATGAAACTTCACCCTTCTTTCAAATCTGTGGAGGAAGTTGCCAATCCCTCACATTCCTGTTCCACAGCCAATCTCAATTCTACTTAACTGCTCATTCCACATTGCTGACATTCATTCCGAGTCAGATGATGACGGTCCAATCTGCCATCTTTTGGCAAGACCGGACAAGAAAGGGGCGATTGTAATCTCCATCCAATCAGAAAAAATTGGCACATTAGCCCATTGGCAACGTCTCTCTGAAAGGATACCATTGGAATTTTGCCAGTGTGAGACTGGCAGGCCTGGCAGAGATCCAGTGATACCTGGGCTCGGCCATTTTCTGTTTGATGTATCATCATCTGCGGAGCTGGCTGCCTTCGGAGGCTGTGGTGGTCTGCGGGAGCGGCTGCAACTCGTCTCCGGAGGCTTCTTCGGCCGCAGGCCATGGGCCGTGTGGGCGTCGGAAGCTCGCAGGCCCCTGGGTGGGGGCCGACATCGGGAGCTCCGGCAGCGGCAGCGTCTTCGCCTGCCCCGAATCGCGGGGCTTGTGTCGGCCCGGCGCGGCCTGAAATAGGCCGCGGGATTTTCTCTGCCCAGCGGGGGCTTCAATGTCAGGAGTCACGACCGCCCCGACATGGCAACTTCAACAGCCTGACCGCGGGAGAAGAGGGCAGGGGAAGAGAAAAGACATTCTGGCCTTCCATCACAGTGAGGAGGTGACTGGAGGAGACTCAGTGTGATGGATGTTTCTTTTTGTTTGGTGTTGGTTTATGATTGTGTTATTGCATATTTTTATTGCTTATTCTTATTGGTCTTATTGTTGGACTGTGGGTAATCTTTCATTTCACTGCACATTTATGTGTATGTGACAAATAAATTGACTATTGACTATTGATGAGAATGAGAAACACAAATAAAACTGTTAGAGACATCAACCAAACCTTAGACTCACCAAAATCAACTGTTTGGAACATCATTAAGAAGAGAGCACTGTTGAGCTTATTAATCGCAAAGGGACTGGTAGGCCAAGGAAGACCTCCACAGCTGATGTCAGAAGAATTCTCTATAATAAAGAAAAATCGCCAAACACCTGTCCGACAGATCAGAAACACTCTTCAGGAGTCAGGTGTGGATTTGTCAATGACCACTGTCCGCAGAAGACTTCATGAACAGAAATACAGAGGCTACACTGCAAGATGTAAACCACTGGTTAGCTGCAAAAATAGGATGGCCAGGTTACAGTTTGCCAAGAAATACTTAAAAGAGCAACCACAGTTCTGGAAAAAAGTCTTGTGGACAGATGAGACAACGATTAACTTATATCAGAGTGATGGCAAGAGCAAAGTATGGAGGAGAGAAGGAACTGCCCAAGAGCCAAAGCATACCACCTCATCTGTGAAACATGGTGGTAGGGGTGTTGTGGCCCGGGCCTGACTAGCCCCCAAAACAAGCAGAAGCTAAAGATGGCTGCAATACAGGCCTGGCAGAGCATCACCAGAGAAGACACCCGGCAACTGGTGATGTCCATGAATCGCTGACTTCAAGCAGTCATTGCATGCAAAGGATATGCAACAAAATACTAAACATAACTACTTTCATTTACATGACATTGCTGTGTCCCAAACATTATGGTGCCCTGAAATGGGGGGACTATGTATAAACACTGCTGTAATTTCTACATGGTGAAACCAAAATGTATAAAAATGGCCTTTATTAAAATCTGACAATGTGCGCTTTAACCACATGTGATTTTTTTTCCATTACAAATCTCAAATTATGGAGTACAGAGGCAAATAAATAAATGATGGGTCTTTGTCCCAAACATTATGGAGGGCACTGTACATCCTTTTTTGACTCAGAGGCACAAGTGTGACCAACTGAGCCACAGTTCACACATTTGAGGACAAGGTATGAGGTGAAATATAATGGCCTTTGACAAAGGATGCTCATGTTCAACAAAACATAGTACGTTGCTTGAAGAAATAACAGGAAGTCTAACAAAGCATAGGCCATGTGATGTAAGGGGCCAGGTAGGAGAATGGTTTAAAATATTATTACAAAGCAAAGCGCAGTGATTGTTATGAAAACTTTATCGGAAAACGAGGACGGGAGAAAAAGGTTCAGAACTCAAAAGAATAGCATCAAAGTTTGCAACTGATTAACATGCTGTGAATGTAAGACTAGTAACGTGGAGGCCTACGCAATTATTTGGGACAGTTTAAATGGCCACAAAGAATGGATAGATAAATATAGCAACTAAAATCTTATCTCGTGAAAGATAAGAGGTCTGTTGTGTAGGTGGAATTAGAAAGGCACATTGGAAAGGCCATGTCATGGAAGAGAGCATTCACAGAATCGAGATACACATACATTGCTGAAAGAAAGGCCATGTCATGGAAGAGAGCATTCACAGAATCGAGATACACATACATTGCTGAAAGTATCATTAAAGAAGTCAAATACAGGAATGCGGAAAGGTGCCAGGCAGGATGAAAGGAGACGATATAAACTTATTGACACAACTCTAAAGGGAATGCGAGTGCGTATGTGCACATAGATTTTGAAAGTAATAGGGCCTATCACAAGTCTAAGTGAATAACTTAGAATTTCTAAATGGAAGCATGAAACAATAAAGCAGATATGTTAGATAGACACAAAACGCTGGCTTAACAACGGGTCAGGCAGCATCTCTGAAGAAAAGGAATAGGTGACGTTTCGGGTCGAGACCCTTCTTCAGACTGAGAGGGAACCTACACAAGCAGATATGTTACATTGAACCGATGCAAAGGCACTGGTTAAACCACAACTGAGGCGTGACACCACTTCTGACTATCACACTCGTAGATCCATGTGAACATGCTTGAGAAGGTGTGAGAAAAGAACCTACAAGAATAGTCACAAGGACAAAGAATTTTACTTACACTGCAGATTCTGGGGCTGGTTCTCCTTGAGGCAATGTAGCTGACAGGAGATTTGATTGGGGTGTAAAAGACCTGGGTACAACGGGAAAAAGCAGAGGTGTGCGGAAAACCTTTTTACACTGAAAACAATTATGATCAGGCACGTCCTGCTTGCAAGGGTGATGGGAAAAAATTGCAATGAAGGCATTCAAAAGGGAATTAGAAAGACATTTGAGGGAAAATGGTTGGTGGAACTGTCAAGAATAAAGAGGAATTGATTAGATTGCTCCACAAAATGGAGAACTGATGGGCCAAATTGCCATCTCCTACGCCCATAATGAAACTATGATTCCATCACAAGTGTACAAAAGCAAGGGAACCTGTAGACCAGTCTTCATAGTCAAAAGCTAAGTAACACCAAGGGTCATTAGCCTCAAATAAACTAATAAAGTAGGTCACATTCTTGTGGTCTGGATTTCACCACCACTCCCTCTTCTCCCGTCTCCCATCGGGCAAAAGGTTTAAAAGTGTGAAAACACACAGCTCCAGATTCAGGGACTATTTCTTCACAGCTGTTATCAGGCAACTGACCTTTCTTACCAACAACTAGAGAGCAGTCCTGAGCTACTGTCTACCTCATTGGAGACCCTCGGACTATCTTTGATCGGATTTTACTGGACTTTATCATGCATTAAACTGTATTCACCTTATTCCCTTTATCATGTATCTATACTGTGGAAGGGTCGATTGTAATCATGCATTGTCTTTCCGCTGACTGATTAGCGCGCAGCAAAAGCATTTCACTGTACCTCTAGTGTAAGAAAATAACTGCAGATGCTGGTACAAATCGAAGGTATTTATTCACAAAATGCTGGAGTAACTCAGCGGGTCAGGCAGCATCTCAGGAGAGAAGGAATGGGTGACGTTTCGGGTCGAGACCCTTCTTCAGTTTGAAGAAGGGTCTCGACCCGAAACATCACCCATTCCTTCTCTCCTGAGATGCTTTCACTGTACCTCGCTCGGTACAAGTGACAATAAACTGAACTAACTAACTCAATTCATTCTCAATGTTGGCTCCTTTCACACATCGTTTCACACATCTCTGATGCCAACCAACAAACTGTGTGACAACTCGTAATACTGAATAACAAGATGCAAACCTGGAATTAAAAAATTTGAATTTTAAAATAAGATCTTAATTATTTGACCGAGTATAAAATAATAGATATAAATACTGAAACATCATAACAAAGGTTAAAAAATAAATCTAATATAATTATTTTGAATAGCATTAAAATATCCATAAATGTAACAGTATTTGGGGCTGAGCAGTAGTTAATGCAGCTTAGTACAGCAGTGGCCAATACTTGAGACAACACTGATGTCTGCCCATTCAAGACTTCCTTGTCTTAACCTAACACATGAATTCTGGATTTACTCTCAGTGGCAGCCCTCTTCCACATGCTCTGCAGTTCACACAATTTGCACCTTTCCACAAGTGATACCCACTCGTTCACATCAAGGGGAACTCATTTACAAATAAGTTCCCACCCTAACATATCTTAAAATATCTGTGGTTCATGCATACGAGGTTTGTGTTAAGACACTCCTTTCCTATTTATTTGTTTTGGGCATTTGAGCATTGTTGAGAAAGCCACCATTTATTGTCCATCTTAAGAAGGGTCCCAACCTGTGAAGGACTATCTTCAGAAGGGCCCATCCCCACTGTGGATGGTGTGATTGTAATCAGGTATTGCCTTTCCGCTGACTGGTTAGCGCGAAACAAGGTCTTCGGACCACCGGGTCTGCGCCGACCAGCGATCCCTGCACATTAACCCTATCCTACACACACTAGGGACAAGTGTTACATTTACCAAGCCAATTAACCTGCAAACCTGTACGTCTTTGGAGTGTGGGAGGAAACCGAAGATCTCGGAGAAAACCCATGGAGGTCACGAGGAGAACGTACAAACTCCGTACAGACAGCACCCTCAGTCAGGATCGAACCCGGGTCTCTGGCACTGCAAGCGCTGTAAGGCAACAACTGTACCGCTGCGCCACTGTGACCGCCCTATGGACTGTAGTCTATCCGGTGAAGGTGTTCCTGTGGTGTTGCTGGATAGGGAGCTCCAGCTATTAGATTATGTGAACTTGAAAAGATGGCAATGTTTTTTTTAAATATTGGGACAACATGTGGGTTGGAGGGGAAACTGCAGGTTGTGGTGTTCCTGACACCTTCTTGATGGTAGAGGTCACAGGTTTTGGAAATAGCTCACATAAGTAATGGCAGAGCATTTTGTGGCTGGTACACACTGCACTCACTGTAATAGTGGTGGAAGGAAGGAATGTGATGAGGTGTAAATCAAATTGAGCTCCTAATCCTGGCTGGTGCTGTGCTTCCTGAGAGTTGTTGGAGCTGGACTCATCCAGGCAAGTGCAAATTGTTTCATTACTTTCCTGAACAGTGCCTTGTTGATGGAGGAAAAGTGTCGGCATGTTAGGGGGATATACCACGGGATTCCCAGGCTTTGACCGCCACAGAATGTATACTGAATATTGACACAAAAAGCTGGAGTAACTCAGCGGGACAGGCAGCATCTCTGGAGAGAAGCAATGGGTGACTTTTCGGGTCGAGACCCTTCTTCAGACTGTCCCACTGAGTTACTTCAGCTTTTAGTGTCAATCCTCGGTTTAATCCAGCATCTGCAGTTCCTTTCTACACAGAATTTATACTATTCCAGTTTTAATGCCTCGCTAACAAATTGGCCCTAAAAATAATTTCATAAATGCATATTGAAATTCCCCCATACAAGCGTTCCAAAATACAGTATTTATGTTTTAAAGTTTAAAACAATGGAAATGTTTACTTCCAACGTTTTTCCTTTCACCTTCAGTTGAGATGTACAAGGAAGTTACCAGAATTGGGGGGATGAAACCTTCTGGCAACATTCTGTAGGCCCAGCTTGTTTGGAATAGACAGTATTTAAAATTATGAAGAAATTGTGAAGAAAATTGATTCTTCAATAAAATATCAAGGGATGCCATCGAGTCATAGAGTTACACAGCACAAAGACAGGTCCTTTGGTCCACCATGACCTCGCTAATCATCAAAAACCCATCTGTATCAATACCACATACCACATACCAGCATTTGCTCCATAGTCCTCTGTGCCTTGGCAATTCAAGTGTTCATCTACATACCTAAATGTTGTTGGAGTATATGCCACCACTACCTTCTCAGGCAGTGTGTTCTAGATTGCAAGCAGCCTCTGGGTAAATAAAACTTTCCTCAGACCCTCTCAAACATTCTTACTCCTCACCTTAGATGTCTGATTAATGGAGAATAGTGTCTCACTCTTCACCGCATCTAAGCTTTCCATAGCCTTCTCATTCCCTCCACCTTTTACAATACAATTCAATTCCTCCACCTTTTCTGCTCGAAAGAAAAGGAAATCCATATATCCAGTCTCTCCTCAGAAATTAAGGGCGGCACGGTGGCGCAGCAGTAGAGTTGCTGCCTTACAGCGCTTGCAACACCGGATACCCGCGTTTGATCCTGACTACTGGTGCTGTCTGTACGGAGTTTGTATGTTCGCCCCGTGACCACGTGGGTTTTATCTGAGATCTTTGGTTTCCTCCCACACTCAAAAGACATACAGGTTTGCAGGTAAATTGGCTTGGTTTTAGTGTAAATTGTCAGGCAACATCTCTGGAGAAAAGGAATAGGTGACGTTTCAAGTCTAAATACTTGCGCCTTCCATCACAGTGAGGAATGTGGAGGAGTCACTGTGGTGGATGTTTATGTTAAAATGTATTTTGCGTGTCCTGTTGCTTTTTATTGTTAATACTCCTGTTTAGGTGTTGTTGGGGAGTACAGCCTACCTGGGGGCAGCGACGGCGCCCGGGCCTCTGGCACGGAGTCCGGCCCTGTTGCTCAGAAGAGTAGGGAAAGGAAGAGGAGAGCGATAGTGATAGGGGACTCTATAGTGAGGGGGTCAGATAGGCGATTCTGTGGACGCAGTCGGGAGACCCGGATGGTGGTTTGCCTCCCTGGTGCCGGTGTCCGGGATGTGTCTCAGCGTGTCCAGGATATCCTGAAAGGGGAGGGAGAGGAGCCAGAGGTCGTGGTACATATAGGTACCAACAATATAGGTAGGATAAGGGAAGAGATCCTGAAAGGTGAATTTAGGGGGCTAGGAAGAGAGTTAAAAAAAGGACTATGTAGAGGATTGAAGTGTAGGACATCTAAGGTTGTAATCTCTGGATTACTCCCTGTGCCACGAGCTAGTGAGTATAGAAATAGGAGGATAGAGCAGTTTAATGTGTGGCTCAGGAGTTGGAGCAGGGGGGAGGGATTCATTTTTCTGGATAATTGGGCCTGTTTCTGGGAAAGGTGAGAACTGTATAGGCTGGACGGTCTCCACCTTAACCAGAGGGGGACCAATATCCTGGCGGGGAGGTTTGTTAGCACTGTTGGGGAGGGTTTAAACTAATTTGGCAGGGGGTTGAGATACAGCATGGAGCTAGTATAGGGGTGAGGAGAAGGAAAATATAGAGGAAAAAACTGGTCAGATTGGGAGGCAGAACAAGAATGCCCCAGCACAATGGGGTAGGGCAAGTCTGAACGGCATTTATTTTAATGCAAGGAGTATTGGAAGCAAGGGGGATGAATTGAAGGTGTTACTGAACACATGGGAGTACGACATTGTTGCCATTACGGAAACATGGTTGAAGGAAGGGCAGGACTGGCAGCTCAATATTCCAGGATATAGAATCTTCAGGAGAGACAGAGAGCAGGGAAAAAGGGGAGGGGGTGTTGCAGTATTAATCAAAGAATCTATTTCTGCTGTAAGAAGGGATGACATATTAGCGGGTTCCTCAAATGAGGTTATTTGGGTAGAATTGAGAAATAGAAAAGGGACATGCACCTTACTGGGTGTATACTACAGACCCCCAAACAGTCAGAGGGAAATAGAAGAACATATTTGTAGGCAAATCTCGGGTGTGTGTGAAAACAACAGGGTAGTAATAGTAGGGGATTTCAACTTCCCGAATATTGATTGGGATAGCCAAAGTGTCAAGGGCCCTGAGGGTGCAGAGTTCCTAAGGGTCATCCAGGAGGGCTTTTTGAGCCAATATGTTGAAAGTCCAACAAGGGAGGGGGCGGTATTGGACTTAATCTTGGGAAATGAGGCCGGACAGGTGGCTGAAGTGTCAGTGGCAGAGCATTTTGGTGACAGTGATCACAATTCAGTGATATTTAAGGTGGTAATGGAAAAGGATAAAGAGGGACCAGAGGAAAGAGGAAAATTTCTAAATTGGGGCAAGGCCGATTTTAATCTGATAAGGCAGAAGTTGGCCCTGGTGGACTGGGATCAGCTTCTCGTGGGGAGGACCGCATCAGAACAGTGGGAGTTATTCAAAGGAATAATTGTAAAAGTACAGAGGAAGCATGTTCCCCTAAAGTTTAAGGGTGGGACAAACAAGTCCAAAGAACCTTGGATGTCGAACGATATAGTAGGATTGATTCGAAAAAAAGGGGGGGCTTTTGGAAGGCATAAAGAACTTAAGGCACAGACATCATTAGAGGAATACAGAAGGTGTAGGGCGGTTCTTAAAAAAGAAATTAGGAGAGCAAAAAGGGGCCATGAGATAGCACTAGCGGGCAAAATAAAAGAAAATCCCAAAGTGTTCTATAAGTATATCAAGGGTAAGAGGATAACGAGGGAAAGAGTGGGGCCCATCAGGGACCATAGTGGAAAGCTGTGTGTGGAGCCAGAGGATGTAGGAGATGTTTTAAATGAATTTTTTGCATCTGTTTTTACGAGGGAGGAGGGCGATGCGGACTTAGAAATGGAGCAGGCGGGTTGTGATGTTCTTGAGCATATTGCTATTGACAGGGAGGCGGTGCTGGAGGCTCTGGCAGGCTTAAAAGTGGATAAGTCTCCGGGCCCTGACGAGATGTATCCCAGGATGCTGAGAGAGGCAAGGGAGGAGATTGCGGGGGCTCTGACACAAATTTTCAGAGCCTCTCTTGCAACAGGGGATGTACCGGAGGACTGGAGGATAGCTAATGTGGTGCCATTATTTAAAAAGGGCAGTAGGGATAAACCTGGGAACTACAGGCCGGTGAGTCTGACATCGGTGGTGGGGAAGCTGCTAGAAAAGATTCTGAGGGACAGAATCAGTCTTCACTTGGAGGATCGAGGGTTAATTAAGGATAGTCAACATGGCTTTGTTAAGGGAAGGTCGTGTCTGACTAACTTGATTTAATTTTTTGAAGGGGTGACCAAGGAGGTAGATGGGGGTAGTGCAGTGGATGTGGTATACATGGATTTCAGTAAGGCTTTTGACAAGGTCCCACACAGGAGACTAGTCAAGAAGGTAAGAGCCCATGGGATCCAGGGCACCTTGGCAAAATGGATAAAAAAACTGGCTTAGTGACAGAAGGCAGAGGGTGATGGTAGAAGGGTGCTTCTGTGACTGGAGGCCGGTGTCCAGTGGGGTGCCGCAGGGATCGGTGTTGGGTCCCTTACTGTTTGTAATCTACATAAATGATCTGGATGTCAACGTACAGGGCATGATCAGCAAGTTTGCAGATGACACAAAGGTAGGGGGGGGTGGTGAATAGCGAGGAAGGGATCTGCAAGCTGCAGGAAGATATAGATGAGATGGTCAGATGGGCAGATGGAATTTAATCCTGAAAAGTGCGAGGTGATGCACTTTGGCAGAAATAACTTGGAGAGGGAGTACACCATAAATGGAAGGACCCTAGGGAAGACAGGGGTACAGAGGGACCTTGGAGTACAGGTACACAAGTCCTTGAAGGCAGCAGGACAGGTGGACAGGGTGGTTAAAAAGGCATATGGGTTACTGGCCTTCATTAGCCGGGGCATCGAATATAAAAGTAGGGGGGTAATGATGGAATTGTACAGAACACTGGTGAGGCCACAGCTGGAGTATTGTGTACAGTTCTGGTCACCACATTATAGAAAGGATGTGATAGCTTTGGAGAGGGTGCAGAGGAGATTCACCAGGATGCTGCCAGGGATGAAGGGCCTCGGCTATGAGGAGAGACTGGGCAGACTGGGGTTGTTTTCCCTGGAGCAGAGAAGGCTGAGAGGGGACATGATCGAGGTGTACAAGATCATGAGGGGCATAGATAAGGTAGATGGCGGGGAACTTCTTCCACTGGTGGAAGGTTCAACAACGAGGGGACATAGATACAGGGTAAGGGGAGGGAGGTTTCGGGGGGATGTGAGAAATAACTTTTTCACCCAGAGGGTGGTTGGAGTCTGGAACTCACTGCCTGGGGTGGTGGTGGAGGCGGGAACACTCACAACGTTTAAGAGGCATTTGGATGGGCACTTGAAATGCTACAACATTCAGGGCTACGGTCCAAATGCTGGAAAATGGGATTAAAATTAGACTGTGTTTGGTAACGGGCGGCGCGGACACGATGGGCCGAAGGACCTCTTTCTGTGCTGTAGGACTCTATGACTCTATGACTCTATGACTGTATGGCAAATGACATTCTTTGTATGTTGCAAAACATACTTGGCTAATAGAAGGTATTTATTCACAAAATGCTGGAGTAACTCAGCAGGTCGGGCAGCATCTTGGGAGAGAAGGAATGGGTGACGTTTCGGGTCGAGACCCTTCTTCAGACTCTGTACCCATACTTGGCTAATAAAGTATTATTGTGATTGTGATTCTGTGGTGTTCTAATAAACTCACACCAAAGTCTTGCTTTCCTAAAACCCCTTTTCAGTTCGCAGGATGATATCAACTGTTTTGGAAGCAATGAAGTACATGTTTTGTTGATACAGTCACTATATTTCATTGAGATCCTGGTCATTCTGTAATGCTCTGGGCTGAATGTTAACTTTACAAACTTTAACTATCCTCCCTTATCTTCTTTCTCAAACTATTGTTTGCCTCGTTCTATTTTGGTCCTTTTCTGTTTTTCAAATGCCTTTATAAATTCAACACCTTCTGAAGGCGATCTCTTTGATCTAATTCTTAGCACACTTTGCCAATTGCCCGCAACTCTCTCCTGCACTCTGCCGACCCGTTTCAATTATGATCAGCCATTCATTTATCATAAGACAATAAATAGACTCGCTGCTCTGCTGTTTTTATTTCTGATAAGTTAGTGTCGTGATAGACCGAGAACCTTTTGCAACGCTGGAAGTTACTTTAGGTCTGGCTTTATGGTTAGAGATTCAAACCACTTACTGTTCAGCCTCAAAGGCTGGTGGAAGGTGGTATTTCCTGTAAGCTAGTGAGTTGCTGTTCTAAACCCCTTTTTGTGTAGAGTTCAGGTCCAGAGGGTGATAGTGGAAGACACTATAATATTACTATGGAAATGACTTTCAGCTGCAATTTTAGAGCCTTTGAAGCTTGCAAAGTGTCACCTCTTAGGCACGTATTTTGCCTCTGCATAGAGTTCAACGACGTAAGCATAGACCATGCAACTCCCTGTCACGCCATAGAAATCTGAGATGCTACCTGACCCTCTGAGTTACGCCAGCACTCTGTGTATATCCGACCTAATCTGATGTCTTTAAACGAGGCCATTCCTTTCATAGAGGATATTATATGTCCCCAGCAAAATGCAATCAGGAAAGAAGCAATAACCCAAAATGACAGATCTCCAGGAGGTTGCAAGCCGTTTGCAATCTACAGTATCAAAGGTATCACAAAATGCTGGAGTAACTCAGCGGGTCAGGCAGTATCTCAGGAGAGAAGGAATGTGTGACGTTTCGGGTCGAGACCCTTCTTCAGACTGATGTCGGGGGGGGGGGGGGGGGCGGGACAAAGAAGGGATATAGTTGGAGACAGGAAGACAGTGGGAGAACTGGGAAGGGGGAGGGGAAGAGAGGGACAGAGGAGCTATCTGAAGTTAGAGAAGTTAATGTTCATACCACTGGGCTGTAAGCTGCCTAAACGAAACATGAGGTGCTGTTCCTCCAATTTGCGGTGGGCCTCACCATGACACTGGAGGAGGCCCATGACAGAAAGGTCAGACTGGGAGTGGGAAGGGGAGTTGAAGTGCTCAGCCACCGGGAGATCAGGTTGGTTAAAGTGGACTGAGCGAAGGTGTTGAGCGAAACGATCGCCGAGCCTGCGTTTGGTCTCGCCGATGTAGAGAAGTTGACATCTGGAACAGCGGATACAGTAGATGAGGTTGTAAGAGGTGCAGGTGAACCTCTGCCTCATCTGGAAAAGGTATTAAAGGTAATGGTAAAATTAAAAATTGAAGGTAATGGAAAAGGTATTAAAGGTTAAATTATCAACGGTAATGGGGCTTTAATGGTTTGCCTCTGAACACAAGCACAAGGCAATAACATGCCCATTGATGGAATGCTTGCTAGCATTAGCCCATCTGCTTATCACAATAGTCTCTGTACCTGCCACTTCTGCACTCCCTCTATTCCCTACATGGATCAACTAAGAGCTAAAAAGGAAGGTGCGATTGGCTAGAACACCACTGGGAAATTGCTCTGGGAATGAATTTGCCTTGACTATGGATGATGTGTTTGTTAGACTTATTTAGGATAGCACAACAACACCACAACCTAGGGCCCATCATGGCATTGGACCAGTTTGGTCCGCTGAAGGGAGCTCTTCTTTTTTCTCATCATCTGGCACGTGTTTTGCTCTCCTGAGCTGACACATGTGAAGATACATTGCACAACACCAAATGAACCACGACTGACTGCAGGAATGGCCTCTTTTGAAGCCATCAGAGTGACGCTGGGAATCCACACAATTGCAACACCTCACAAGCATCAGAGAGGTTCTGAGCTTTGCCTCCTTCTCCCCCGTAAGTCCGGTGTCAATGGGATGTTCCACAAGGCCATTAGTATCCGCAAGCAGCTCATCTGTACACAAGCCTTTAAGGCACTGAAACTGCGGTTCAGCCGCTGATGGTTCACCAATTCTGGATGGTGCAAGCTCAGCTCAAGTTTGGAAACGTCCTCAAAACGCACAACCACAGCCACAGTCTAAAGAAATAATGCAGCAACCAAACTGTAAATAATTGATGATCCCTTTAAATAGAACTGGTGCGCGGAGGTAATCAGTCAAGCTGTGGGAAGTGTAACCATCGGCGTGAGTTTACATGTCATACAACCATAGAGAAATACAACACATCGAATCTGTGCCCCTTTGCCCATCGAATCTGTGCGACTATCAGCCACCTATTCACACTAATCCTACATTTCAATGAACTATTCACAGATTCTACCACTCACTTACACACCAGGGGCAGTTTACAATGGCCAATTAACCTACCTAACCTAAGGACGGGTGTCAGGGGCTGTTGGGCATAATAGACACAAAATACTGGAGTAAATCAGCGGGTCAGGCAGCATCTCTGGAGAGAAGGAATAGGTGACGTTTTGGGACGAGACTCTTCATCAGATTGAGAGTCGTGGAAGGGGAAACTGGAGATATGGGAAGGTGCAGAACAAAGCAGAGCCTGCATCGATGACTCGGGAAAGGTGAAGCCCACAGTGGCGCAGTTTACAAACGTCGACTCTGCAAAGTGAAATTATTGCAAGTTACAGAAATGAAATAATCCTTCCATTGAATATCGAAACATTATAAACAGGAGGAAAAAAAACCCTCTCCTAATTATTGCAACATACAGCTTTAAAAAGAAATAAAATGAAATATGGCAATGCAACTAAGCAGTTGTGGCTCGTTGGAAATGGCCTGGCCACGACATCTTGTTGTTGATGGTGCTCTGCTTCCTGTGGGTAATGTTTTTCCCCTTGAAGCGTTTACCGAAGCACAGTGGGCAGACAAGGTCAAAACTTACCCACGCTAGCAAAGTACTCTTCATTGTGGAAGCTCTGAGGTGTGACTCTGCAGGTGGCCAGACTGAGTTCTTCATTGAGACGACCCATTCCACGTGCGATGTGCCACCGAGTAGACATCAGATGAACTCAACTCCATCTGCCAGGTTGGCACATCAATCATTTCTCTGTTTAGCTTAGTTTTAGTTTGGAGACACAGCGTGGAAAACAGGCCCACGCCGACCAGCGAGCGATCGCCGCACGTTAACATTATCCTACACACACCGGGGACAATTTTACAGGAAACCGAAGATCTCGGAGAAAACCCACGCAGGTCACGGGGAGAACGTACAAACTCCGTACAGACAACGGAGTCTGGATGGAACCTGGGTCTCCGGCTCTCCAAGCGCTGTAAGGCAGCAACTCTACCGCTGCGCCACCCATGAAACACATCACATCTCAGAAACCAATGCTTCTTCTAAGCGCCTGCTAGACATCAGTCAGGAGATCATGAGTTTTGCTTATTTACGAAGTTGCTGAGATTGAAGGGGGGGGGGGGGGGGGGCTCGGCTGGGGGACACATGCTGCCACATGCAGGAGGCAGGCCTGGTCTGCCACTGCCAGCAGAAGATCGGACAGTTCAATTCACTTTTTGTGACATTGCCGGCGCCAGAAACGTGGTGACTCTTGTGTACAGCCGAGGTGTGGTCTGCCTTATGATTTTACCGAGCTGTGTACACAACAAATAATTTCACTGTACCTAGGTACATGTGATAATAAAGTATCATTGAATTTTCTCCTTTACACTGAGGGTGCCAACGTTTGCTTGGCAAGCAGTGTGTCGGGTTTCCTCAAAGAGGCGGCTCAAACTGCCCTGTGCTCCGAAAAGCCAAGTTTCGTGAAAGTAGGTAAAGAATTCTCAAAGATAGACACAAAACTGACTGGAGTAACTCAGTGGGTCAGGCAACATCGTTGACGAAAACGAATAGGTGACGTTACTGGTCGAGACCCTTGCTGGTACATTTTCTCAAATAGCACAGTTTTGCAATGCAACTGTAGTCATCGATGATTCTTCTTTCTCAGTAGCTTCTTCTGTCTCACGAGAGGCAATTATTGTTTCTATCCACAGCAAGCCCCAGTTTGGTGCAAGGGTTGTTAAAGGTGTTTTTCAGTGGTATTGAGCACATTTCTTGCAATGAAACAATGCATAAATTCCCTCAAAAAATCATTAAAATGCTGTCTCATGCTGGTCCACGTGATAGGACCAATCTACTGTAATGTTCTGGCAGGGTTGAACCAAGTATTTTGGTTCTTCTGCACAGACAGTGCAAATGCAAACATACCCAAAATCTTTCTCAGCAAAACATTCCAAGTCAAGTGGAAAACAGCCAATTGTTTGTGGACTGTCACCACAACCAAAATAATTTGATCTGTCCTGGGCCTCCATTGCCGGAGTGAGGCCACATGCAAATTGGAGGAACAGCATTTCATATTTTGCTTGGGCAGCTTAAAAGGGAATACCCTGAATGACGTTTAGTGCAAGATAAAGCCAGTAAAGTCCGATCAAAGATGGAGATCGTCCATTAGATCCTCCAATGGGGTAGATAGTAAGTAGCTCAGGACTACTTTCTAGTTGTTGGTAGGATAGTTCAGTTGCCTGATATCAACTGGGAAGAAACTATCCCTGAATCTGGAGGTGTGCGTTTTCACATTCACATACCTTTTGCCTGATTGAGAGGGGAGAAGAAGGAGTGGCCAGGGTGCGACTCGTCATTGATTATGCTGGCGATGAGACGGAGTACAGGAAAAAGATTGAGAACCTTCAGAAATCTTCATTGACTTCCACTGCTGGTCCCAGCCACAGTGAAAGCTATCTTTAATCATCCCAAAGACGTGCAGATTGGCAGAGGTTAATTGTAGTAGCCAACCCTTATATGGGGGTCCTGTGATAATGCACTAATGTGGTAGCACTGGGCAGTCTCAAAGGATAGGATAATAAACAGGCAGCATGAATTTTAGTTTGCAGCCAGGTCAACCAGTCAAGGGTTAATTACACATTGCAATGCCAGCACAGCATACCCAGTACGATCCAAACCTGCCCCAGAGACATGTCCTTCTGGGCTGATTGAGTTTCAGTGCTATTTTAAGATTGAAATAGAACACAGATGAGAGCCTAGCTTCCAAATGAGATCACCTCTGAAAGACAAATGATCTAGTTTTGGTTCATTTTTGTCATTGTTCGGCCCAAAGTCTAAATAGTGCAACAACCCAGGTTACCGTGAAGTCTTCATGGGGTCTCGTTGTGCCCCTATGGGCTGTGTCTACAAGTTATTAACCTCAATCCTCTTCAGAAACGGATCGGGAGAGTGCCCTTTTAGGAACTGTTAGGTGTGCAGGGATGTGCAGCTGAAATGAATCTACCTTTTATGCTGCTGAATTTTCACGTCTTAGCCAAGGTGTTCCAGTACAAATATAATAATGGCATCTTGCCAACATCATGGAGTACAGTTCCCAGGAATGCCCTTTCTTCTAAAACAGTCACAAATCCTACCTGGTCAGTTAATATTTTATTAATTTACTTCCAATCGTTGGATAGGGTACTTTATACAAAGAGTATGGAGCCAGCACAGTGACATAGCTAGTAGAACCATTGCCTCACAAGGCCAGATACCCCGATTCAGTCATGGCCTCCGGCACTATCTGTATGGACTCTGCAAGTTCCCCTAGCGACCGCATGGGTTTGCTGCGGATGTTCTAGTTATTCCCACATCCCAAAGACATGCAGATTGGATGGGGTTAATTGTTTGCTGTAAATTACCGCTGGTGTGTAAGTGAGTGGTGGTATCTGGGGGAGATGGTGAGAAGGTGGGGAAAATAAAAGATGAGATTAATGTGGGGTTGGTACGAATAGACATTTGATGCTCGGCATGGGCTCGAGGGGCTGAAGAGCCTGTTTCTGCAATATATTTATCTATATTGTGGCACAGTGGTGCAGTGGTAGTGTTGCTGCCTTACAGCACCAGAGACCCAGGTTCAATCCTGACTATGTGTGCTGTCTGTACGGAGTTTGTACGTTCTCCCTGTTCCGTGTGGGTTTTCTCCGGTTGCTCCAATTTCCTGACATATTCCAAAGACTTGCAGGTTTGTAGGATAATTATTTTCTGTAAATTGTCCTTAGCGTGGGCGGCACGGTGGCGCAACGGTAGAGTTGCTGCTTTACAGCGAATGCAGCGCCGGAGACTCAGGTTCGATCCTGACTACGGGTGCTGTACTGTAAGGAGTTTGTACGTTCTCCCCGTGACCTGCGTGGGTTTACTCCGAGATCTTCGGTTTCCTCCCATACTCCAAAGATGTACAGGTATGTAGGTTAATTGACTGGGTAAATGTAAAAATTGTCCCTAGTGTGTGTAGGATAGTGTTAATGTGCAGGGATCGCTGGGCGGCGCGGACTTGGTGGGCCGAAAAGGCCTGTTTCCGCGCTGTATCTGAAATATGAATATATATATATATGATAGTGCTAGGTGTACAGAGATCACTGGTTGGCGTGGACTTGGTGGGCCGAAGGGTCTGTTTCCACGCTGTATCTCTAAACGAATCTAAACTAAACTTAATTCTTCAGTTGACTGCCATCAAGACAAACTCTGGAACCCGCCTGGACTAGCCTTCATCTGTGACAAGAACTGTAACCCAGAGAGTGGCAACCTCTCGTGACGGCATTCAATCCAATGGTAAAACTGCTCAGTATGAGGCATGGTGTGTGACCGCTGGTATCAAGGGGAAACTCTCACAGGTTAAAGTCACACCTCTCAGAAAATCATTTGTTGCAGTCACTTCTCTCAGTCCCAGCTTATGATTACGGTAGTTCCCCAGAACAGCATCTTAAACACACTATCTTCAACAGCTTTATCAATGATCTTCCTTCCATCTTAAGGCTGTAGGTACAACAGCCTCACTGAGGAACAGGCAGTGCATAGTTTTATTTGTAGTTATCTAGATAGCAGTTCCATTCAGTCCGGACATGAACAACATTCAGCCTTGTACGGATGTGAGGCAAATGACAATTCACCATCTACTGTCCGAATGGCTGAATTCTGCTCCTATAACTTATGAACTGATAAATCCTCCCTCTCCACTTTGAGTGGCACAGGTCAATGAGAGGGGATGTTTTGAAGGAAGCTCTGAACAGATCCTTGAATCTTTTCCTCTGTCTATCTGTTAAGAGCATGGAACAGAGTGACGGTTTGGGGAGTCTGGTGTGACACATGAAAATGACATGACCTGTCCAACAGTGCTGACTGGCAATCTCTGGAGAAAAGGAATGGGTGACGTTTCAGGTTAAAACGCATCTTCGACCCGAAACGTCATCCATTCCTTGTCTCCAGAGATGCTGCCAGACGCAGTGAGTTACTCCAACAGTTTGTGTCTGATATCGGTGTAAACAAGCATGTGCAGTTCCTTCCTGCACGTAGACTGTAGTCAGCTTGTGAACCGCCCTTGTCCATTTACTAATTCTCTTCTGCATGTTAACAGCACAGGGATAGAAGTTGACTCATTCTTTAGCATTTGTGGTGTTGCTTCCCATAATCGGGACAATTCTCTTGCCGTTTGTGCAGTTTACCAGAGTATTTGCATACTTTAAACCGTCGCTGACCTTCTGTATTTTTGATGAATTTGCATGGGCAGAATTGCAACTTTTACTGTCCAACTCTTCAGCTTTGGCTTTGAGGCCCTCCATGGATGTGACACACTTGACCAGGTCTGAATCTACTGCTCTCAGCAGACGGTCCCTCAATGCTGCATCTCAAATGCTGCCTACAATCCTGTCACAGAACGACGAGCCTCTCAGACCTCTGATGTCACCATTTGCAGCCAACAACTTGAGTTCAGTCAAGTATGCGAGGAATATCAGCCCATTCCCCTGACGGCTACTTAAAGTCTTGGATCTGTCCAACGTCTCATTTAGTGGGAGTATACAGTACTGCTCAAATGGTTTGAGAACCTCCTCTGTGTCTGATTAGTTGGCCTTATTATTTAGTCAAGGTCAAGTTCCAAAAATAAAACATTATCTTCTCTGTTGTTTTCTCCACTTTATTAGTTGTTGGCAACTTACTTGATTCGGCAGGTTACTTGACTTAACGTCCAGATACTAAGGTGGCTTAATCTACTCCATCCCCCAACAGAGGTGAACTGTGTAATGGACGTAAACCAAGTCTGGTGTTTCCAGTCACTTGGCCATATGTCTACCATGTGCTGTCTCACCGGGGCTTTTTCACTCTGGAGTCTAGTCACACAGCTGACGGCACTCCATTCCAGCAGATGAATCAAGGCCCAATCTCTTTCAAAACTCACCATACACTGTCTCTCTCCTGCAGTTATCCACATGTTATTTCCCAACACCAAGTCTGTTCCAGTCAAACCACACCTAAAGTCAATACAACATGCTCAGCCACTTCCTAACACCATGTTGCATTATGCTGTTCCCAGTAGCTGTACTTTCTGTAAATAGTGAACAAACTGTTACATTCTGTGGGTTGTAGGTGAGTCATTTAATAAGATTGTTTCTGAACTATTCGCAAGCCTGCAATGCGTTCATCCTAATCTGATTAGGCCAACTATTCAGAGGTTCTTTGAGAAGCACTGTAAACTCTCAAACCCAGAATTGTACAAGATGGCGGCGTGTCTTACAAATGCTTAACAACATGGAAACCTGAGGACAATTTTCCAGTAAGTATCCTACAAACACCAAGGCATAGTGAAAATAAATTCACAGACCCATTTGGGTTTTGACGAAAGATACACACAAAATGCTGGAGTAACTCAGTGAGTCAGATAGCATCTCTGGAGAAATGGAATAGGTTGAGACCCTTCTTCCGGTCGAGACCCTTCTCCAGACTGAGAAACAGGGGAACGGCTTTGACTTTTTGGTTTGACTTTTAGGTTTTGACTACTTCGCTCAATATTTCTATCATACTTTTCTTTCAAAGTCTTCTCACACAGTATTCTCACAAGTAAATTATTATTTGCTCTGAATAGCTAAATAACTGACAATTAAAAGAGATGGGGCTGATGATGCAACGTCATGATACCCATGACTGAGAGTTTACAGCAAACAAACAGGCACCAATTGATCCAGAGGAAGAAGGCATGAAAATACAGAACACTCATTCATTACAACTAGTGCAGGATGAGAGAACTGATAACACACAAAACTACACCAGGTTCATACATATATTTACCAAATGCTTTGGATCTTGTGAAAGTGTATACTTGAACTTCAATGCCCAGCTTGAATGCCCAGGAGAGAAGAAGACTGCAAAAAGTTGTGAAAGCTGCCCAGTCCATCACTGGCTCTGACCGTCGAAGGGATTTACCGGAGTCACCCCCTCAAAAAGGCAGCCAGCATCATCAGAGACCCACACGATCCTGGCCACACACTCATTTCACCCCTGCCATCGGGAAGAAGGAACAGGAGCCTGAAAACTGTAACGTCCATGTTCAGAAAAAGCTTCTTCCCTACAGCCATTCGGCTATTAAACTACAACTTCAAATAAGCTCTGAGCTATGTAGACTATTATTGTTATTGTTGCACTTTTATTGTTTGTTTTTTGTGAGCGTGTGTGTATATGTGTTTATTTGTGAGTATGTGTATATATATATACACACATTGAACTTGTTTTTAATCTCATGTATATTATATTGTTTACAGTGTATTTATTCACAAAATGCTGGAGTAACTCAGCGGGTCAGGCAGCATCTCGGGA